>NW_016107822.1:413337-435433 GCF_001604975.1 Cebus imitator | reverse complement strand
TATCCTTTGCCCACTTTTGAATGGGCTTGTTAGTTTTTTTCTTGTAAATCTGCTTTAGTTCTTTGTAAATTTTGGATATCAGCCCTTTGTCAGATAAGTCCTTAAAAGCAATTGGAACAAAAACAAAAATTGACAAGTAGGACCCAATTAAACTAAAGAGATTCTGCACAACAAAAGAAACTATCAATAGAGTAAACAGACAATCTATAGAATGGGAGAAAATATTCTCCAACTGTGCATCCAACAAAGGTCTAATATCCAGAGTCTATAAGGAACTTAAATCAAAGAAAACAACAAATAACCTCATTAAAAAGTGGCAAAGGGCATTAAGAGATACTTTGCAAAAGAGGACATACAAGGGGCCAATAAACATGAAAAAATGTTCCACATCGCTAACCATCAGAGACATGCAAATCAAAGCCACTATAAGATACCATCTCAAACCAGTCAGAATGGCTATTATGAAAAAGTCAACAAACAACAGATGCTAGGAAGGCTGCAGAGAAAAGGGAATGCTTATACACTGTTGGTGGTAATATAAATTAGTTCAGCCACTGTGGAAAGCAGTTTGGAGATTTCTCAAAGAATTTAAAACAACTATCATTTTACCCAGCAATCTCATTACTGGTTATATAACCAAAGGATCAGACATTATTCAACTGAAAGACATATGCTGTTGTATGTTCATCACAGTGCTATTCACAATAATGGACATGAAATCAGCCTAGAAGCCCATAAACGGTAGACTGAATAGAGAAGATGTAATACACACACACACACACACACACACACACACACACACACACACACCATGGAATACTATGCAGCTATAAAAAATGAAATCATGTACTTCATAGTAGCAGCTGGAGGCCATTATCCTAAATGAATTAATGCAGGAACAAAAAAGGACTGCATGTCCTCACTTATAAGTGAGAGCTAAGCACTGAGTACACAAGGATATAAAGATGAGAACAATGACACTGAGGATCACAAGAGAGGCGAGGGAGGGACAGGGGCAAGGGTTGAAAAATTACCTATTTGATACTATTATCACTGTCTGGGTGACAGGATCATTGGTGCCCCAAACCTCAGCCTCACACAATATACCCTTGCAACAAGTGTACACATGTACCTCCTGAATCTAAAATTAAAATTATTAATAAATAAACTACTAGCACATTGAGGAAAAAAGAAATATATATTACTAACAGAAATTAAGTTGATTAAATGATGGGTTTCTTGTAGCTAGTGAATGAATGGTTTGTTTTTTTAAAAAGACATACAAAGTTTTAAATTCTGAAAATGTAAAATATGCTTCACTCTTCACACTTATATAATTTATATACAAGCACACCTTGGAGATATTGTGCATTCCATTCCAGAGCACTACATTAAATCAAATTATATGCATATTATGTATTATAATTACATATGTGCATACATATGTGTAATATATGTAAAGATGTATTATAGATTATAATTTTATAATTATATATGTATTATATATTACATCACACAATTTTTAGTTTTCCACTGCATATAAAAATTATGTTTATACTATACTGTAGTCTATTAAGTGTGCACTAGCATTATATCTAAGAATGTAATGTGCATACCTGAATTACAAATAGTTTATTGCTAAAAAGTGCTAACAATTATTTGAGGCTTCAGAGAGTTGCAATTTTCTTGCTGGTTGAAGTTCTTTCCTCAAGGTTGACAGCTGCTGACTGATTGTGGTGGTGGTTGCTGAAGTTGGGGTGACTGTAACAATTTAAGTAAGAAAACAGTGAAGTTTGCTGCATCGATTGACTTTCATGAAAGAGTTCTCTGTAGCATGCAATGCTATTTGATAGTATTTTACCCACAATAGAACTTCTTTCAAAATTAAACTCAGTCCTGTCAAACTCCACTGTTGCTTTATCAACCAAGTTATGTAATATTGTAAATACTTTTTGTAATTTCAACAATGTTTACAGCATCTTCATCCAGAGTAGATTCTATCTCAAGAATAGAAACCACTTTCTTTGCTTCTCCATAAGAGAAGCATCTATTCAAGTTTTATCATGAGGTTGTAGCAAGTCAGTTAAATCTTCAGACTCCACTTCTGATTTCAGTTCTCTTGTTCTTTTGCTATTCTTACCACATCTGCAGTTACTTCCCACAGTGAGTCTTGAGCCCCTCCAAGTCATCCAAAAGAGTTGGAAACAATTTCTTTCAAACTCCTGTTAATGTTAACATTTTGACGTCCATTCATGAATCACAAATGTTCTTTGACGTCTATAACGATGAATCCTTTCCAGAAAGTTTTCAATTTACTTTGCTCAGATTCATCAGAAGAATCACAATGGTAGCTCTAGCCTTACGAAATGTATTTCTTATACAATAAGAGTTGGAAGTCTTGAAAGCTATAGTAAGCTTATCTATATTTGTCCATGTTTTAGAAAATGACAGTGATTTTGACTTGTAGAACAGACAACCATTTTGATAGGAAATTAAGTTGATTTTGTCTGTGTTTCTCATCCCATGATATCAGGAGGCCTATGTTTGTCATCCTCCACTGATCCTAAGACAGAGACTAATACTGAAGAGACACAATCAATAATTGCTCAATGAAAAAGCACACTCTTTTATCATTTCAATTATTTACTTAAAGTGACCTACATCTCCATAAAGGTTATCTATTTTTTTGTGAAAAATGTTAAATATCTTATTTCAATTTCTTGCATTTATATATTATCTCCAAAATGTATTTTCTCTTATTGCAAACATAGTAGGATCATGTATTATATATTACATTTTTGCCAATTTGAAATATGTTTTAAATATGCTTAAGTCTATGATAAAAACTTATTTGACAAGTTTGATGATATTTAAAATGAAATGAAATGCAAATGAATTATAAGAGGCTTTCTCATGCTTGGGAAAGAAATTATGATACAGCATAAAAATACCAAATATCAAACATCCAGTGTTTGTTCAAGCCTGTGTGATATGAGTCTAGGCAAGTAATTTCCATAATTATCTCATTTTCTTCCATAAAATGTGAATACAAATACATAATCTGTAATGGTTCTAAGAAACAAATGGAATACAAATAACAAATGCAGCAAATCATCAAACAAATACATGTGCCTAGAAGGAAAACTCCCGGTGACCTAAAGCCAACCAGTGTGAGTGTAGCTGAAAGGCCAACCACTTGGAGGCAGAGCTGTGAAGAAACAAAAGAATATGTGATTGGAAGTTCCGTTTAACAAGAGTAGAATTCATGGTAAATACAAAGATAAAGTCTCTTGAGACTTTAGCATGGCAGCAATTCTTACAATGCTTTGGGTAGCAAGCATGCCAATGAATAAAGACATATTACACATATATACCCCCAAAGACATCTGCCAACAATCCCCACCCCTAAAATTAGAAAAAGAAAAAAAAAAAGAAAAAAGGACAACATAAGAGCCAGAATTGGCCAATAGAGGTTATAGGTACAGCTCACGGGGGGAAAAAATTCAAAGACAGAGCTACAGGAGCCAGATGAATATGAAACCTAGGACAGCCTACCAGTTTGCAATTCAAATTGCTGTGATGCCATCAAAAACGATGAGTTTGTGTCCTTTGTAGGGACATGGATGAACCTGGAAACCATCATTCTCAGCAAACTGACAGAAGAGCAGAAGATCAAACACTGCATGTTCTCACTCATAGGCGGGAATTGAACAATGAGAACACACGGACACAGGGAGGGGAGCACTACACACTGGGGTCAGTTGGGGGGAATAGGGGAGGGACGGTAAGGGGTGGGGAGTCGGGGAGAGATAGCAAGGGGAGAGATGCCAGATGTAGGTGATGGGGAGGAAGGCAGAAAATCACACTGCCACGTGTGTACCTATGCAACAATCCTGCATGTTCTTCACATGTACCCCAAAACCTAAAATGCAATAAAATAAATGGGAAAAAAATAAATAAATAAACACCCAATACATTAAAAAAAAAATTGCTGTGATGAAGTAACTTCAAACTGAAGCCAACAGAAGTATAACCAAGGCCTGGCAAGGAAAAGACTTCTTTGTTAATGGATATAGGAAATATCAAAAAGCAGAGATGAGGTGAAAGTGCAAAAGTGAATAGGGTCAGAGTTCTACGATTACAAAGAAAATGCCAGTCAATATTCAAACCTATCACATGAAAGGAGGCATATGATGTGTGTGCTAGTGTGCACTAACCATTTACTGAAACTGCTGGTAGTGGGTACCAAAGATTTACTGTCATGAAAATTAAGATTTACTGATTTCTAAAACAGACCAAGTATCCATGATATAATCAACAGTGGACATGGGAAATCACAAGAGAAAATCAGCAGGGAGGATTCAAAAGTCATGGTCTTTGGAGAAAAATCAATTTGTTCTTCTAGATGCCTTCCTAGACTGGTGCTTGTCAAATATATTATGAGACTACAAATCATCTGCAGGCTTGTTCAAATGCAGATTGTGTTTCACCAGGTCTGGGGCAGAATCTGAGATTCGATATTTTTTGGTGATGCCCATATCTCTGGTCAAAAGACCACACTTTGATCAGGGAGGTACAGAAACCTGAGGGATTGAAGAATCTAATGTAGATCTTTTGTGGCTGTTCATTTGTCTCCCACAGGCCATTATGGTACCTAAAGCTTTGTTCTGTTTGGCCCAGACAGTTTAGATTCTACATGGAAAAAGCAAGGGTTTCACATCAAGATTGGGTTTCCTGGTTCTCTTAAAATACTTAGGACAGCTGGAATTGAGCAGCCTGAAGTTTTACCTGGCAAACATCAACTGGAGCTAAGTGAGAGTTATCCCTATAGAGGAAACATGTGCCCTCCAATCCCCCACAGCTGCCTTCACTACTAAGTAAATCCCTGAGAGAGGCAGAGACCATTTGCTATTCATCATGCAATTATTATGTTCACTTGTTTAGCAGAGAAATATATTTCCATATTCTCCCATGTCTTTGTCAAAATTAAGAAGAAACAAATATAGACCAAGTTCAATTATATTCTATTCTTTTTCCACATCAATTATTTATATTTACCTGCTAAGCTTCTTTAAATTTTTGACTTTGTAACACCTGGTCTTATCCGTCTCTCAATTTCCAACATATAAGACAAAGTTTGGGATATAGTACTATGAATTTGAATCTCTAATGAAAAACACATCTAAGGAAAACAGAGACTCAGAATTAAAAACCCTTGTTTGGGATCCTTTTGTGGTATCCTGTTTTCTTGCATTACTATATTCACTATGAAACTGGTTATCTTACTATAATATAATTTCATACTGAAACTGGTTACAGTAAGATAACTGCAGGCAGACCCATGAGCTATCTTACTATATCTACTTATAGTGAACCTCAGAATTCACTGTTAATCTTTAGATTAACTTTGTGGCTTGACAATTAAACCAGAGGATAAGGTGGTAGCGATCTGTCTCTTAAAAATGACTGTGGTTAGTGGTAGTAGAGATAATGATAAAATTAAAAATACATCTTTATGAGATTGTTTAATTCATTAATTTTCTAACATTGGCACTTTCTCATTTTTGTAACAGATTTTCACTCTCTTAAAAATATCATAAAAGAGTTCTTCCTTTTTTTTTTTTTTTTTTTACTGGAAATTGAGATCAAAAGGCAGTCTAAATGCCATAAAAGGTCACAATATAATTAGATCCTCCTTTCCAGGGTTATAAATTATAATTTATACTTTTATATGCATTCTTTGAAAAGGAGTGGGAAACATGACTCCTTTTATCAGATCTGTGTATTTTGTTTAAAAAGGATCATTTCGGTAAATGTTTCCAGACAGGATTGTAAAAAAACAAACAAGAGGGTACATATATGTGGTATTAGAGGGTGGGGTAGCATAGAAGGAAAACAGATTTGAAACAGAGTCATGATAACTATTTAACACAGACACTTTTAAGTGTTTAAGAAAATACAAAACTTAGCATGTTTCATACATAGCTGAGGAGTAAAGTTTCCAATGAGAAGAGAATTATTGAGACTACTAACAACATAAAATCAAAGCAAAAATCATAGAAGGTAGGGTCTAACCATCATACTTAGCTTTTATTTGGAGAGTAGTTTCTAAGTTTTATATATTGCTGCATGCCCAAAACTCAAGAAATGTTTCCTTTCTTGTTTACCATGAGAGGGCTGACCAGCAAGTTTTACAAATAGTATCACTCACAATCTACTATTCCCCACCTCCCTGCTCCCCACAAAATAAACACACATACATACACACACACTATCATGCCATTCTAAACCTATTTTAAAATTGAAATGTCCTTAGACAGACCAGGAATTAATTTTCTATTGACTTTCTATCTTCCTTTGTTGATTACTCTATTCATATTAAATATCTGCATTTCTGTCAGTAGTGTCATAGGAATGCAAAGCCTGCATTAGATGAATCCGTGAGAGTATGCCTTCTTCAAGAAACATTCCTATTCTTTTTCTATATCTCTTTCTTCTTTCAGATTCATCATCATATAACTTTTGAATGTGCTTTAAGTTACAAATATTTTAATGAGTTACTCCTCTGCAGGTGAGGGCATTTGAGTGAAGAAAATAGAGATATGGGAGGAATATTTGCTAGAGCATGGTAGTGAACTGGATGAAGCTCTCCAAAGATGCTGTATTTGGCAAGCACAGTGTTTCAAAAAGATTTTAGCCAATTTTTTAAACTCAAAACATTTTACATAAAATTCCATGTTTCTCGCTTATTTTGAGAAATGAGAAGATCTGTCTACACTGGGTCCACATTCTTTTGCATGTCAGCAGTGAGCCTTTCATACAGAGCCTGTACTCTTCAGTTACCCAACTCTCCTAACCACACTCTGTTGCTACTACTCAGCTTTTTTCACTCATTTACTCTTCAAGACAGGGATCTTGCTTTATCTCCGTAGACATTTATTTGAGTTTGTAATTCCTGTGGTAGCTATTGGCTATTTCCTTCTAATTTTGCTGGTAGTAGCTAGTTAGGGTTGGTTAAAGTAATCAAATCTCAATAATTTGTTTTTTTTTGACTAATCAAATCTCTCATATTGTCACCATAGGTAGCTTATTGTTTTGCAAATCTAAATTATTCATATTTTTATGTTAACATGAAATGTTACCTTGACCAAGATGTAAAGACTATAACAGATGTATATTTTCTCTAACCTTTATCTTGGCTTATAAACTTTATTTGTAATCTTATTTTGGGTATAGAAATCTCTGGAGGGTATGTTCACCATTGTCATGCTGGGGTGGGAGGTGGTGACAACACCATCTTGTTAGTCAATTGAAAAAAGATCTGGGAAAGTGCTGGGCAGAGTTCCAGTATTAACAAACCAAAGTCCATCTGCTCTAGTTTCTGGAAGTCAGGAGGTAAGGAGGAAGCTGAAGTTCTAGAATTGAGTAGATCAAATCATGCATTTGAAAGAGGAAACCAGGTAAGGGTCAAGAAGTAAATTAGAGGAAGGTAGCCTCATGGATAGGCAAAAATAACTTGTCCTGTGTTATCCTTGGTATTTTCTGCTGAAAATGAATAGACTGGTCTTTAGTTTTCTTGGAATACATTACGTAACTCAATAGAGGAGAGCAATATATGAGTAGTACACTTATAGTTTTAACATCAACAATTAAACAGAAATTCTTGGAGCAATGTGAAGATATTTCTCTGGCTCTTGCTTCGTTTTGCTTTAACCACCACTGGAAAAAATCTGCATGGAAGTTGCTGTAGTCACTGTTCCAAAGCCTTACTTAAGCAAGGTATTATTCTTGCAAACTAACCCTACTTATTATTATTAATTTTTGTTTTTGAGTAAATGTCATCCTTGAAAGTCAGAATAAGCTGGCATACAATTACAATCCTCCCATCTTTTATTAGTTTGGCTGAATTCTTTAATTGATAAACTTTCTTTTTAATCAATTCATTTCTAATAAGATGCTATCTATTAATATGCACATATGACAGTGTCAGTATAAGTACTCAATACATTTCAACTCTAATATCAACACATAGTATTATAAGCTTCAACTGTGTTCATTTTATTTAACAATCTCAATCTCTTCTCTCAGTTTTATGCTTGAAGAAAAACTTCATATTAGTCAGCATAGCATATTGGTCAGTTACTTTTACTGATTCACCAATACATTCCAAAGAAATGGTTTACTTTGACGGAATGTATCCTCTATAAACTTTGTGATGAGAAAAATTACAGCATCATGTAACTGTAGTTGGTCATCTACTTCTTTCCTGAGGTAGATCTACTTGAGGAAACCCTTGGTGATCACCTAATGCACAAAGACATAATTTTCCATCAGCTAGAAGATACAGACAACGTTTGCCAATTCACTTTTGCATTGAATGTTTCTACTCAATGAGTAGAACTGTATCATGGACCCTGTCTTACAACTTCAACATCTTCACTGCACAATAAACATAAATAAATATTTGATTATCTATTTCAGCAGTTAATTTGTGGGAGCATTTGTCTTCTATTTTAATGTCAGTTTGAATTATTTCCCCAGTTTAGCTGTGAGTATCTTTTCAATATGAGGATCTGACAAAAATAATTATAAAAGTGTTCCATGGTCAAATAAGTTTGAGAAATTTCTGTGTAGTTCAATTTCTCTAAACCCATGAAACTGACAAAGAGTACAGGAATGACTTCCCTTCTCAGTGGCTTCTGCTGGACCAGTGGATGAGGAACCACACCTGCAAGGCTGTTGGTCCCGGAGCAAAGAGGGGAAAAAAATGAAGGGTTCAATGATACCTTCAAGGTAGAATAAAATAAAAGGACAAGGGAACCAGCACTTAAGATGAATAGTTTCTCTCTGGAAGGCAGCAGAGTGTAACACAGAAGAACATTACACTGGAAAGCAGGACTTCAATACTGTCTCTACAGCTGTTGGCTTTGGGGTCATACACAAGTCCTTAACCTTTCTAGGCTGCAGTTTCACTGAACAAGTGTTTGTTGAATTAGTAGCCCTGTTTGTGATTTCTGTGACCTAGTACATTATATTAAGTCACTTTGATTTAGGCTGTTGCTGTTCAAAAAAATGTATCAAGTCATAAATAATAGGATTGGAAAGTTATTTAAAGGTACTGAAGAAAATATGGATTTGAGAATAAAAGAAGTGAAATGGCCACTTGTCCAAAAAGACCATAAATATTTATCTGCTGAAGACATAAACAAAGAGATATAAAGACATGGCACTTTTGAGGATATTTTGGGTTCAACATAATATGAAAAAGATGCTTACCACAGAAATATTTACTGAGTATCAAAATAATCTTTGGTAATAAGTCCATATGAAATCACAGCATACATACAAAAGGCCCTATCTAAATTACTGGGATAATTATATTTAATTTATTTTGTTATTTGAGTTTGTTTCATTTGCCAACATTTAAGGCAGAAATACAAAGAAAAAAATTATAATATTTTATCACGAATGCTAAATTAACAGGGAGTCCTACTTATGAAATGGGATAATCTTACTTTAAAAAAAAGGGGGTGGAAAATATTTGACTAACCACAGGCTGCTTTGGAGAATTACCTTTTGTCTAAATTATTAAATCGTTTATCATACTAGAACATCATGCACGATTCCTCTCTTTGAACTTGTTTTTGCCACATTATAGGCATTTCAGATGTTGCTATAACTTGAATTTACTTTCAGGAGAACTTGTGCAGCTTTCCTGCAGAATTTACAGATAGTTGTGTGAGTTGTTTAAATGTATTCAATGAATACTTATTGTGAAGTACCTACTTTGTGTAAGAAGCCATCTACATACTTCAAATTCTAATTTTATAGTTGTTACATTGCAATTTCTGGATTTTTTGAGTCAATATAGAGCAGGAATATATGAAGAATCATAAAAATATCAAAGTAAAAACATATATTCTCACTATGTTTTTAATGAAAGGTAAGAAATAGACGTGGAAAAAACTATTGATAATGATACAGGAAGCAAATGTAAGCTAATGTATAAAAACCGTACTTATCATATTTCTTTATTACATAATTTCTTTAAAATTAAAGAAATTGAAATATGTTGCTAATAGCAGAGGGCTCAGGAAATGCATTCATCAAATAATTCAACTGAGGTGGGTACAGTGGATCACACCTGTAATCCCAGCACTTTGGGAGGCAGAGGTGAAAGAATTGTTTGAGCTAAGGAGTTTGAGACCAGCCTGGGCAACATGGTGAAACCACATCTCTACTAAAAATAGAACAATAACAAAAAAGGCAGAAATAGTGACATGCACCTGTGGTCTCAGCTACTTGGGAGGCTGAGGTGGGAAGAGTGCTTGAGTGGGGGAGCAGAGGTTGTAGTGATCAACTGAGAACTAAGATTTGATTAAATTTATTTGTGTAGAAGAATTGATAAAACAAAGCCTTATGAGTCTAACATAAGATATAATTCAAGAATTCAGTTCAACTTCTTAGGACTATTCCTTATTTCCGTCACCTACTGATTTTGGTGTTAGTTTTGATTGGTTATTCAAGTTGGGTTTCAGACAGCTATAGGCCAAGAATGATAACTACTGTATGTATTTATAGAGTGTTCAAACTTATAACAGCTGATCTATGTACACCCTGAAAAATATACCTGATGCATAAGAACATCATAACTATTGGACATATATTCTTATGCTAATGTGTCGACTAATATCTTCTTTTACTCTATACATATAAATTGTACTTCAGAGTAATATTGAGAAGAACCCAAAGTTATTAATTAATTTATACCTTTAATAATATCTGTGTTTCAACTACTTAATAGCCATTAATCGTAAACTGAAACTAATGGTCATTAATATGAATGATAAAGTACTTTAATTTTTGTTCAAAATAACAACTTGCAAGAGTTCAGCATAACATGAACCATTGTAGAGTAAAACAATATTACCGAGTTACTATTGAACTAATTTACAGTAGTTAAGATAGTCACATTTACCATTAATTGTCCAGCATTTTAGCCATAGATATGTCTACCTATATTACTCAGGGCTCTCCAGAGAAACAGAACCAATTATGAAGGCTGAAAAGGCCCAAGATCTATAGCCAGCAAGCTAGAGACTCAGGAAAGATGGTGGTGTAGCTCCAGTCCAAGTCTGAGAGTATGAAAAGCAGGAGAGCTGATAGTGCGAGTTGCAGTCCCAGGACAGACGATTGATGTCTCGGCTCAAGTATTCAAGCAGGCAAAGTTCCCTCTTATTCAGCATTTTTGTTTTACCTGGATCTTCAGTTGATTGGATGAAGCGCACCAACATTAGGGAAGGCAATCGACTTTATTCAGGCTACTGATTTAAACATTAATCTCATCCAGTCACCTTCATATACACACCCAAAATAATGTTTGACAAAAAGTCCTGGTACTCTGTGGTCCAGTCAAGGTGACACATAAAATAAACCATTGCAGCACACAAAGGGTAGATGTTCACTATCATGCTGGGGCCAGCAGATGCACGTTTGGAGGGCATTGAGGTTATTCTGAGATTAAGACACTCAATTGGCCAAATCTGCCCTAACATTTTTTTAAAGAAATCACTGGTCCATATTATATAGAACAAGATGAATTTCCCACTGAGTATTTGTTCATGTTCTTGAGCAGAACACTGGCCTTATCCATAGTCACACACATATGACTCACCTCTCTGAGAAAATAAAGACATGTACCACAAAACCTAAAATGCAATAAAATAAATAAATGGGGGGAAAAAAAAGATAAAAATTGTGAAAATTTCAAACACTTAGTGACCCATGCCAATTCTACATCCCACATACACAATGCTTAATACATACAGATCATTCTTAATCAACATAAAGTATAGGATCTTCAGATACATATCAGATAATTCAACCAGGAATTGACTACTACTCCAAGGCTTACTTGGGACATGATATTTGAGGGCCAAACTTAATGAGGCTATAAACTTATGTTTCTCTTTATTACTTTACCTTACTGTATTAAGATAAAGTGTTTCAAAACAAAATCAGTCATTAAGCTCACTGCAGAAAATTATTTAATTATTTAATTTATCAATTTTTGAAACAGGGTCTTGCTGTGTTGTCCCAGCTGGAGTACAGTGGCACGATCATGGCTCACTGAAGTCTCGAACTCCTAAGCCCAAGCAATCCTCCTGCTCCAACCTTCCCAGTAGTTTGGACTATAGTCATGTGCTGCTATGCCAGGCTAATTTTTATTTATTTATTTGTAGAGATGGGGATTTCTGGTGAGTCTCAAACTCCTGGTCTCAAGTAATCTCCCTGCCTCCACCTCCTTGGGATTACAGGAATGAGCCACCATGTGTTTCCTATTGCATAATTGTATACAATTATCAACACTTTACTTAGAAAATGGGTATAAAAGGTACATTTAAATAACCTTCCCAAATCTTTTGCAAATCCATGGTTAAAATCATCATATGTTACCCTCTATTTCCCATTTACGGAACCATGACCAGAAAGCACTTAAGAAATTCAGTTCCAGAAAAAGACAACTCAACAATTTTTGTGTCTTTAGACATGCTTTACTGTTTGCCTTAATAGATAATAACTATAATATTCAACATATTCCCATTATCTTTTTTCCCTCTTAGATATCTGAAAACTGAAATAATTAAATGCATAATTATAACTTATGATGTAAAAATTTCTGATAACATCAGTTTTATTGCTTTGTTGGATAGTGTTTCATACCTTAAAAACCCTTTTTCTAACCTTCACTGAATTTTGTGGATTAAACAGTTTATTTATTTTAAAGTTTACTACTTATTTTAAAATAATTTTTATATATTGAATTAATATAAAACTCTAAAAAGACTTCACAAAAGTATTAGCACTATCTAAATAGGTCTCTTAAAGTGGAAAAGAGATATTAACATGGAATAACTCCACTTATCCTTCCAACAAATATTTATATTCTATTAAATCTTGGGGCTTTTGCAAAATGCTAATCATATAACAATAAACAAAGTAGATATTGCCTTTGTTATCATGTAGTTTATAATCTAGTGGAGACAAACAAATGTCACATAATCACAAAAATAAATATGAATTTCAATAAAACTTAACCCCAGACCTAAACATATTGCCACGATCTTTCCCTGGATACTGGTTTTGAAGTTACCACATAAGGCAAAAAGTACTCACACTTGAATTTTCCCTTGAAAATCCTTAAGTTCCCATAGAATCAGAAGATGCATAGTTTTAAGGATTCAGCCCTATAAAGTTGTGTAGAAATTAAAGCCAACTGAGGGATTCAAGTCTACCATCTCATGATTACCAAAGAGCAAAACTAAATGGAAAGGTGGCAGAATTTTTCATAGCATTTATATTATTTTCTCTTTAAGTCTACCCTCACTCTCTCCCTTTCTTATCAGCTCCTGTCACTGAATTTCCTAATTAAATGCACCTATGCTGAAACACCACTGTGAGACGTTCCTCCTGTTTCTCCAGAATAGGATCTTCTCTAACGCAAGATCAATATTTGTATAATTAGCTACTAACATCATACCTGGAACCTAATGAATGTTTAGTGAACATGACAAACTGTTGTCACAGTCCCATTAACCTAGAAAAGAATGTTCTCTCATAGAGCTTGGAATCCACACTGCACTAAATGAAAACAATGGAAAAATCTCATACAAAGGCATTTTAAATTGACTATGATGATTAAAATCAAAGGGTAGAAAGAAACATCCAACTGGAACCACAATTATATAGCTTATTTCAGCCCAATAATTATTTATTGATAGGCACTGTTCTAGATATTTAGGAAAAAAATTTCTATAAAGCATATCTAAGTCCAGAAAGATGAAAATTACATTAAACATGGATCAAATTTAGCTGCTTTTTTTCAGTAAGCTACAATAGTTAAAAGCAAGAATATCAGGAAAAATGGGGGCTGTATTTACATCCTTGAGAAAGATGAGTTCAGCAATGAGTTGTCTAGGGGTGGAAACAAAACACTTAAGTGATATTCAAGACCAATTCACTATATTTTTAAATTGGAATAATCTACAGCCATTGAAAATACAGAAAGGTAAGATAGCCCCTATCCTTGAGGGATTTGTATTCTAACATATTAGACCAATATGTATGTTCTGTTTAACATGTTAAGTTTAGCAAACAGACCAACATATACACGGTGATAACAGTGGGGAATGTATGGGAGTTCAAAGGAGCTGGAGGGAAATAATTTAACTACTAAACAGTAGGATGTATGAGGAAAAGCCATTCAGTATTACTAGAGCAGAGAAATGAGGCTGTAAATGAATGCAGGACCAGGTCACGGGATTTTTGCATGCCATGCAGCGCTTCACCATGTGGCAATAGAGAGCATTCACATGGATGCAGAATGGTCAGATTTATATTTCTTAGGCAGCAGTTGAAAGATTTGTTTGGGACTATCGACTATCAACAAGGTGGCTTTAGAGAGACATGTTAAGAATTGAAACTAGGGCAGTGTTAATAGAGATAGACAAGGGGAGAACTGAAGATTTGATGTTTGACTTAGATAAATAAATAAATGATGTTTCTTTTAACAGAGAGGAGGAACTGCCTTAAAAGGTTGTATATATTTAAACAAAATTATTCTTATTAGAAAGATTTAGTTAGTTACTACCATTATCAAGAAAGGTGAGAAGGATGGCAGAACTAAAGCTATGTCTCCAATTGGATTTAAACTCATCTTAAGCAACAAGACAGTTAGGGAATAACCCAAATTTCAAATGGATTCTTTTGGTTTAGCAATGTTCTTTTAAGAATGTGGGCACTCTAATGTATTCAAGGGCATGTTAACAGATCATTACTCAACAGAGAATCTAAGAGAAGGAAATGGGCATAGGTAAAGAAATTTAGAGGAATACTGGAAGTCACTTCCAATTTAAGATCAGAATATTTTCTTAAAATTTTTGATTCACATAAACATTTCTCTAGGGCAGATACAACCTGTGAAAAGCAAGGAACCTCTATATACAACCAATACAACTTTTAGTTTTATGTGGGTGTTTATTGTACAACAAACCAACATGCATTTATTGAGTACTTACCCTACATAAGGGTAGCATTGGAAATTGCTATTATTTTTTTTTGTTTTTTTTTTGTTGTTGTTGTTTTCTGAAAACAAAAGACATATATTCCAAAAAAAGTAGCAGTACAACCTTTGGCAAACTTTATAGTTTCCTTAGACTTCAGATTAATAATTGGCATAATTAGACCATTACATTTTAAGAATGTTTCCAGTTCTGTGACTCTGTGACATAAATAGAGACACTCAATTACACTTCAGTGTACTAAAAGACTTATTAACTCCTAAAAAGCTTAACATTTTAATTGCTTAACCCATATAGGACTAATCTCACTTTCAAGAACAATGATAAGCAAATGATGAGACTCATTTACATAAAAGCAAAATTTGACAACATTATATAGTAGCCCTGATAGGTATTGTCTTCCATGAATGTAGACTCTTCCAATACAAGATGAGATTCCAGAAATGCTCCAACCATCATCAATGACATCATTATTAACATAACTTACTCTAAGACATATTTTCATATTTTCGAAAATGGGGAAAATTCAATAATAATGTAGAATTGTCACTTTTTCTTTTCCTTCCTCTTAAGTGTTATTAAATTAACCCTGAATCTCAGAATTGCTGAAACAATGAAATAATCAGGAGTACTGGTGATGGAATTTTAGGTGTCAAGTTGAGTAAGTTAAGGAATACCTAGATAGCTGGTAAAAGGATTCTTTCTGGGTATGTCTGTGAAGATGTTTCTGGAGAGACTGGTTTTGGAATTAAGGGAATGAATAAGGAAGCTCTGCAATAAATGTAAGTGGACATCATCCAAACAGCTGAGAACCTGGAGAGAATATAAAAGGCAAAGGAAAGGTAAATTTGCTCTTTCTATCCTGGAGCTGGGATACCCTTCTTTATTTTTTATTTATTTATTTATTTATTTATTTATTAGACGTGGAGTCTCACTCTGTTGCCCAGGCTGGAGGGCAGTGGCAGGGTCTCGGCTCACTGCAACCTCTGCCTCCTGGGTTCAAGCGATTTTCCTGCCTCAGCCTCCCAAGTAGCTGGGACTACAGGCACGCACCACCACACCTGGCTAATTTTTTTATATTTTTAGTAAAGACACGGTTCCACCATATTGGCCAGGCTGGTCTTAAACTCCTCACCTTGTGATTCACCCACCTCAGCCTCCCAAAGTGCTGGGATTACAGGCATGAGCCAACATGCTAGCCATAGGCATCCTTCTTCTGCCATTTGACATCAAAACTCCAGGTGCTACAGCTTTTGTACTCCAGGGAATTAGAACAAGGCACCCCAGGTTCTCAGGACTTAAATTCAGACTGTGAGTTTTGAGTTATACCATTGGATTTCCTGGTTCTGGAGCTTTTGGTCTTGGACTGAGCCACACTACCAGAATCTTTGAGTCTCCAGCTTGTAGATACCTATTGTGAGATTTTGATTCCATAATTTGCATGAGAGAATTCCCAAGATACATCCCATCTTTCTATCTATCTGTCTATCTATCTATCTATCTATCTATCTATCTATCTATCTATCTATTTATCATCTATCATCTATCATCTATGTATCATCTGTCTGTCTCTCTCTCTTTCTTGTTCTCTCTTTTTTCATCATCATCATCATCATCATCATCTAATCCCTCCATCCATACATACATCCCTTTCTCTTTTCCTCTATCCATCCATCTTGCTGGTTCTATCTTCTTGGACAATACTGACTAAACCACGACCATTTTCCAATAATTGACACTGCTTCTAGGCACCATTCTAAAGGTCACTCAGTTATTAAATAAACCAACAGGACTTAGGGGCCAGGTTTTCTTCCTTTACTTGAATGAATGGAACACATATCAAAGCTACAGTTGGGTGCTTTACCTCCCAGAGAGGTTATTGTTGGCTTTGTTTTAAATTATAACAGGATAATATAAACAAATATTTCATGTGGCCAAATACAGTTCGCCTTGTCCCTTGTTTACAAAATAATGTCAAGAAAATACAATCACATTTTTTTCTTGGAAAGATTTTCATCTGGACACCTGACTTCTCATTTCCCTGTGGTAAACTGAAAGACAAAAGAGAAAGAGAAAAACCAATAGAGAAATAACCAGTGATGGCAATAACCTAATGGAGCAAGACCATACCCAAGATAAAGAAAAGAGGAAAGAACTCTTTATCATGAAATCAGCTAGCTAGTATGCATGTTCTCACATGCTCTCTCACTTACACACCTTTTTGTCTCTCTCATTTAGCAAACATGTTAGAAGAAAATAACTTTTTTTTTTTCCCAAAAAACTCTATTTTAGATACAGGGAGTATATGAGCTGGTTTGTTGCATGTGTATGTCGCATAATCTGAGGTTTGCACACTAACTTGTCACCCATGTTGTTGAGTGTAGTACCCAATATGTGTTTTTTCAGTCCTTCCCCTCCTTTTTGTATAACCTAACTAGTAGTTTAGCAAGGTCTATTGTTACCATGTTTATGTCCATGTGTGCTCAATATTTATCTCTCAGTTAGTGAGAATACGAGGTACTTGGTTTTCCATTCCTGTGTTATTTTGCTTGGGATAATGGCCTTCAGTTGCATACATGTTGCTGCAAAGGACATGATTTTGTTTTTATAGCAGCATGGTATTCTACAGTGTATAGGTACACTTTCTTTAACCAGTCCACTGTTGATGGACATTCTGTGTTCTTAGGTTCATTCCATATCTTTGCTATTGTGAACAGGATGGTGATGAACTTATGAGTGCATGTGTCTTTTTGGTAGAATAATTTATTTTCCTTTGGGAATATAACTAGCAATAGGATTGCTGGGTCAAATAGTTGCTCTGTTTTAAGTTTTTTGAGAAATCTCCAAACTGCTTTCCACAGTGGCTGACCTAATTTACATTCCTACCAACAGCGTATAAGCATTTCCTTTTCTCTCCTGCCTCATTAGCACCTGTGTTTTTTGACTTTTTGGTAATAGCCATTCTGACTGATGTGAAAGGTATCTCATGGGGTTTTTGATTTGCATTTCTCTGATGATCAGTGATGATGAGCATTTTTTCATATGTTTGTTGGTTGCTTATATGTCTACTTTTGAGAAGAATCTATTCATATCCTTTGCCCATTTTTAATGGAGTTATTTGTTTTGTTTAACTGTTTAAATTCCTTATAGATTCTAAGTATTACCTTTAGTGGATGCGTAGTTCACAAATATTTTCTCTTATTCTGCAAGGTTCTCTTTACTCTGTTGATAGTTTTCCTTTAATGTGCAGAAGCTCTTTAGTTTAATGAGATCCAACTTGTCAATTTTTGTTTTGGTTGTGATTGCTTTTGGGGACTTAGCCAAAAATTCTTTGTAAAGCCCAACATCAAAAATGGTATTTCCTAGGCATCACGCTACCTGACTTCAAACTATACTACAAGGCTATAGTAATCAAAGTAGCATGGTACTGGTACCAAAACAGAGATATAGACCAATAGAACAGAACAGAGGCCTCAGAAGTAATGCCACACATCTGCAACTATCTGATCTTTGGCAAACCTGACCAAAACAAGCAATAGGGAAAGGATTCTCTATTCAATAAATCATGTTGGGTAAACTGGCTAGCCATATGCAGAAAGCTGAAACTGGATCTCTTCCTTACACCTTATATAAAAATTAACCCCAGATGGATTAAATTAAACCTAAGATCTAATACCATAAAAACTCTAGAAGAAAACCTAGGCTATACCATTCAGGACATAGGCATGGGCATGGACTTCATGATTAAAACACCAAAAGCAATGGCAACAAAAGCCAAAAAAGACAAGTGGGATATAATTAAACTAAAGAGCTTCTGCACAGCAAGAGAAACTATCATTTGAGTGAACCAACAACCAAGAGAATGAGAGAAAATTTTTGCAATCTATTCATCTGACAAAGGGCTAATATTCAGAATCTGCAAAGAACTTAAATTTACAAGAGAAAATGAACAACTCTATCAAAAAGTGGGCTAAGGATATGAACAGACACTTTTCAAAATAAGACATTTATGCAGCCAACAAACATATTTTAAAAAGCTCATTATCACTGGTCATTAGAGAAATGCAAATCAAAACCCCAAAACCTAAAATGCAATAAAATAAATAAATGGGGGAAAAAAAAGAAAGAAATACCATCTCATGCCAGTTACAATGGCGATCATTAAAAAGTCAGGAGACAACAGTTGCTGGAGAGGATGTGAAGAAATAGGAAAGGTTTTACACTGTTGGTGGGAATGTAAATTAGTTCAACCATTCTGGAAGACAGTGTGGCGATTCCTCAAGGATCTAGAACTAGAAATACCATTTGATCCAGCAATTCCATTACTGGGTATATACCCAAAGAATTATAAATCGTTCTATTATAAAGACACATGCACACATATGTTTATTGTGGCACTGTTCTCAATAGCAAAGACTTGGAACCAACTCAAATCCCCATCAATAATAGACCGGATAAAGAAAATGTGATACATATATGCCATAGAATACTACACAGCTATAAAAAGATGAGTTCATGTCCTTTGCAGGGACATGGATAAAGCCAGAGACCATCATTCTCAGCAAACTGACACAAGAACAAAAAAAACAAACACTGCATGTTCTCACTCATAAGTGAGTGTTGAACAATGAGAACACATGGACACTGGGAGGGGAACATCACACATCAGGGTCTGTTGGGGGTGCGGGGATAGGGGAGGGACAGCATTAGGAGAAATATCTAATGTAGATGACAGGGTGATGGATGCAGCAAAGCTGGACTCGAGCTCCTGACCTAATGTGATCCACCTGCCTTGGCCTTCCAAAGTGTTACAATTACAGGTGCAAGCCACTGCACTCAGCCTGAAATAATTTTCATATGCATGATATTATTCAGCCAATATAGCTCTGTTGATACAAATATTATTTTAATTCCAATTCAATATAAATTCTGTGGACATGAATGTTATAATGTGTAAAGAGTTTATTTATATATCTACTAAACAATTTGCTGCCCTAAAATCCCACAGTGTGGTGCAGATGTAGAGGAGACATTTTTGAGCCTGAGAGTTTTCAGGGTAGGTATTCAAGCAGATTCACAACTCTCCCTTACTCATAAATAGTTCTTGCAGCAGCATTTGTATTTGGTGGCTTAGGGTTACATACATCCACTGCTGGCTCCCTATATTTAAAGCTGCTTCCCCTCTGCAAGGGTCAGTAAAAATAAACAAATGACTGTCTAGGACAAAGTGTGTATAGGCAGCAGATATCAACTGGAAACTAAACATTTGCAAATTTTGTTCTACTTCCTATAAACATCTTACTGGACTGCAATCAGTTTGGTACGAAGGTTAGTTTATTCCAGCCATTCTGAGAAAATAATTAAGGTCAGAATTTGATGGCCAAAGACTATTTCAAAAGGAAAGAGTAAATCTGGGGATGCTAAAAATGGGAACGCTAAAAATGGGAACGCTAAAAAAATGACAGAATTAAAACAGAGCAAATGTAATTAACATGTCTAAGCTCATCTGCCACCAGAAACTTCACAATCAGATCCCATTAACTTTTTTAAAAAATTGACTTTTTTTTAGAAGTTTAAGCATCACAAAAAATTGAGAAGATAATACAGACAGTCTCTATATGCTCAGTACTCAGTGTCTTCCATTATTACATATCTATCTTACATAAGTATGCTGTGTATATTGTAGTTAATGAACTGGTTAATACATTACTGGCTAGGCACAGTGGCTCACACCTGTAATCCCAGCACTTTGGGAGGTCTAGGTGGGCAGATCACTTGAGATCAGAAATTTGAGACCAGCCTGGCCAGCATGGTGAAACCCTGACTCTACTAAATAAATATCCCCAAAATTAGCCGGGCATGGTGGCACATGCCTATAATCACAGCAACTCAGGAGGCTGAGACTGTAGAATCGCTTGAACCCGGGAGGCAGAGGTTATAGTGAGCTGAGATTCCTCCACTGCGCTCCAGCCTGGGCAATAGAGCAAGATGCCATCTCAAAATAAATAAATAAATATAATAGTACAAATACATTACTAAAGTCCTTATCTCATTCAGGTTTCCTGAGTTTTTTTTTTTACCCAATGTTCTTTCTCTGTCCCAGGTTCTAGTTCAGGACACCACATTACATGTAGTTGGCATATCTCCTTAGGCTTCTTTTCCTATCAGTTGCTTAGACTCCCCTTGTTTTTGATGGTCTTGACAGCCTTATGGAGCACTGGATAGGTAATGTACAATGCTCATTTATTGAAAATTGCCTCATACTTTTCTCATGATCTTACTGGGGTTATCAGCTTTTGGGAAAAAGACCACAGATAAAATGCCTTTCCTCACATCATCAAAGGTAAATACTATCCATATGATATTGATCTTGCTCACCTGGCTGACACAGTGTTTGTCAGGTTTCTCCACTGTAAAGTTATTTTTCCCCTCTCCCTCCTCCTCCCCACCCTCACACCATGGTCACTTTAAATATGATACTGTGCTCTTTGGAAGACAGTCACTATGTATAGCCCACTCTTAAGGAGTTTGGAGTTATGCTCCCCTTCTTTAGGTGGAGAATTTTCATCATTTATTTGGAATTCTTATTATAATATAGACTAATATAAATTGGTCTATATTATCCCCATTTATATATTTCTTAATGCAAAACCTGATACCAGCCAGTTTCTTGCTTCTATTTAGGTAGTCCACTTTTATGCTCCAGAAGTGTTGCCAACAAAGCTCTGACAAAAATGTCTATAATTCTACTCTTCTATATCTAGCCAAGCTATTTGTTACTTATAAATGCAGTATAAAATGGATTTTAGATATGCAAGTTCTCGAAATATACTGACACAAAAGCATATTAGAAATAATTGGTAAAGGATTTATCTTAGATTTTTTTAAATGAATCTATTAAAATAGGTAAAAGAAATACTGGTAAGTAAGAGCCATTAAAATTACTAATTTAAAACTTTAATTTTTTTTTTTTTTTTTTTGAGACAGAGTTTCGGTCTTGTTACCCAGGCTGGAGT
>NW_016107822.1:219777-412357 GCF_001604975.1 Cebus imitator | reverse complement strand
ACTGGGTTTCACCATGTTGACCAGGATGGTCTCGATCTCTTGACCTCGTGATCCACCCGCCTCGGCCTCCCAAAGTGCTGGGATTACAGGCGTGAGCCACCGCGCCCGGCCCCATCATCATTATTTCTTATGCTTTATCACATAAAATACAAATGAGGCATTTGTTCCAAACTATAGGTTTTTTTTCTTAACTGTCTATAGATTCCACTAATTGCAAAAGCACCTTCCTCTTTATGTCTAAATGGTGTTACAAATACAATTCATCATACTTAGCGATAGAGTCCTGTCAACTAAATTAAATGCACAGGTGTATGCAGAATTGACTACCATGATGAACTCTTTTTAAAACAATTTAAGAAACTAGCAAAAAGGAATTCATTCATGAAGAAACAGCCTCTTCATTTATTTAATGTATAATCTCAAATTATTATCCTTTTTCCTCTTACTTCCCATATTCCTGCTCAAGTGCCTTGAGTACATTGAGAGGGCGACTAGGGGAGGGATAGCAGGGGGTGGGCAGATTGGAGAGAAATAACATTAAGAGAAATACCTAATGTAGGTAACGGAGGGATGGAGGCAGTAAACAACCATGGCATGATATGCCTATGTAACAATCCTGCAAGATCTGCACACCTACCCCAGAACTTAAAGTATAATAATAATAAATAATGTTAGAGCTATATAGAAGTCTTATTGCACATTAGTTTTCTCTCATGTTTTCAGTGTTGGAGAAATGGGAGGACAATTAACGCCCAGTTCATGTAATCATAAAACATGGTGGGAATGTTAACTTCAGCTTTGGTGTTCGGGTATGAATTTCATGTCCAAATGATAGACTATAAAATCATTTATGATATATTATAATGATATAATAAAAATATTGCTATAAAATGCTTATAGAAGTATAAATCAATTATATTTTCAACTTTAGATTTATATTTACATTAACTATTTTGGTATTTAGATGGAAATAAGGACAGTAACAGATCTCAGTGTCATTCTGTCTAGCCTATGCCTTGGAAAAGGGCTGAGGACCTGAGCCACTAAGTTGCTACTGAAAATGTTGTATTTTTCTCAAAAGACTACAAGAGTAAGGAAGAAATTATGGATCCTCTTAAGTATTGCCTGTTGATAAACACATGAATAGAAATATAGATAATAATACTTCTTAAGAACATATTTAGAGAAAAACATGAGTGGAGACATAAAAGCACATTACAGACTAATTATTGCTAATATATCTGAAATGTATGATCTAGCATTCTATTTGCATATAGGTTAAATATAATCACCTAATTACATAACTCATAAGAACATGAATTAATAAAAATGCTATTTAGATAAATTATAATTGTTTTCCTCATCAATTGACTCAATATGTTCATCAATTCATAAATTCATTAATTTAACAAATATTTATTGTATGCATTCTATATGCCAGCAGTATTTTAGGAATTGAGAAAACAGTCATGAATGAAATGAAGTCCTTGTTTTCACAGAGCCAGTGTTGTAATTGATATGTTAATTGATAAGTACAAAGGATTAAATAAAATGAAGAACATTGAAACAAGATAATGAATAAGGAGTGACAGGGTGCTCTTTTGAGAAGTGCAGTTAGAGAAGACCATTTTGAAGAGTTGTCATTTGACAGAAAGAAATATAATATATGGGGATGACCCTTGTGAATACCAAGAAAAAGGAATGTTAGATAGAAAAACAATAAATGTAAAGGCCCTGAGGCCACCACAAATGAGGTATTCAAGAATAACAATGTAAATGTTTATAGCCTGTTGGAAGTGTAAAGGTAAAGGACTTTCTCAAAAATATTTTAAAAATATTTTCTTCTGCATAAAAGCAAATAAATGTCCAGAAAGACCACCCTTTGGCTTCTACTCATAGCAGCTAATGTCTTGGCATACAAAACTTTAATCTTGTTAATTGGCTTATATTAATAAGTTCAAATAAATACATTCTTGCTATAATGAAATATAGATTAATTATGCCACTTTATTTCATTTCCTTTAATGTATACTTCCATACATATTTCATGAAAGTTGTAAACTTCAGAGTAACAAATCTGTAAAAAAATACAGAATAAAATAATATTTTATTGATCCTGATGTCTCTGAGGCTTAATTCATTTATTCATTATAATAGCACAGTAAGGATGGTATTATTAACCCCATTTTAAAGATGAGTAATTTAGTGCATCACAGACCTGTGCAACTAGGTCCACACAAGCTCCCTAGTGGTAATTAAAATATATAAACACATTCTGAGCTGTTCTTACACTTTACACACATTCATCAATAAGAAAATATAGAGTGAAATTAGATTTTTTTACTATCCACAAGAAATTGTTTACTAGTAATAAAACAATGCAAGTAAGTTTAGATATTTTCAAAAATGTATACATCTCATTGGCAAAGATTAAAAAGAATGCTGGCTGAGCATACTGACTTATGTGTGTACAATCCCAGAACTTTAAGAGGCTGAGATAGGAGGATTGCTTGAGTCCAGGAGTTCAAGACCAGCCTGGGCAACATAGTGAGACACCATCTCTCCAAAAAACAAAACAAAAAAAAAATAGCTGAGGATGGTGGTGTGTGCCTATAGTCCTAGCTGCTCTGGAGACTGAGGCAGGAGGATTGCTTGAGCCTGCGAGGCTGAGGCTACAGTGAACCATGATTGCAGCACTGCACTCCAAACTGGGCAACACAGTGAGACCTCATCTCAAAATAAACAAACAAATAAATAAAAATAAATAAAAAGAATACCAACACCTAGTGTTGACTAGGTCATCAGTCCCCAACCTTTTTGGCATCAGGCACCAGTTTCATGGAAGACAAGTATTTCATAGACCAAGGTGGGTGGGGGTTTGGGAAGAAACTGTTCTGCCTTAAATTCTTATAAGGCATGCGCAACCTAGATGCCCTTCACATGCACAGTCCACAACAGGGCTCATTCTCCTATGACAATCTAATGCCACTGCTGATCTCACAGGAGATGAAGCTCAGGCAGTAATGCTCACTGGCCTGCTACTCAACTCTTGCTGTGCAACCTGGTTACTAAAGAGACCACAGACCACTGCCAGTCCATGGCCCAGGGGTTGGGGACTCCTGGGCTATGTTATGGAGAAATGGACATTCTTACATGTTATTCTTGAAAGAATAAATTGACACCATATATCTAGAGATAAATCTCACATAATATAATAGGCTGTTTTATATACATATATATATGTTTATATATTATTTATATATATGTTAACATGATTTGCTCATCTAAACATTTCTCCTAAAAAAAGAAATAGTAAGGTCATTTGCTAAGACATTATAAAAACTGCAAAAAAGGCCGGGTGCAGTGGCTCACGCCTGTAATCCTAGCATTTTGGGAGGCCGAGGTGGGCGGATCATAAGGTCAGGAGTTCGAGACCATCCTGACCAATATGGTGAAAACCCGTTTCTACTAACACAAAAATTAGCCGGGTGTGGTGGCACGTGCCTATAGTCCCAGCTACTTGGGAGGCTGAGGCAGGAGAATCACTTGAACCTGGGAGGGGGTGGTTGCAGTGGGCTGAGATCACGCCACTGGACTCCAGCCTGGGCAACAGAGTAAGACTAAGTCAAAAAAAAGCAAAAAATGTTACATATAACATAAATGGTAACCACTAGAAATATATTGAAATAATCAAATAATGATTTATAATTTCAATATCAATCATTAAAAATTAAGTTTATTAAAATATATGTGGACATAGAAAAATATTTAAGAAACAGCATTTTGTTACAAAGTATATTATATGTATGAATTGCATATCTTCACATACATTAAAACTGGATGTACATATACTAAATTTACTAAATTTGCTTAAAAGAAAATCTAAGAAATGGGGATTATACTAGTCTATTTTCATACTGCTATGAAGAAATACCAGAGACTGGGTAATTAATAAAGATAAAGAGGTTTAATGGACTCACAGTTGCACATGGCTAGAGAGGCCTCACAATCATGGTGGAAGGTGAAGAAGGAACAAAGGCATGTCTTACATGGTGGCAGGCAAAAGCCTGTGTGTTGGAGAACTACCCTTTATAAAACCATCAGATCGCATGAGACTAACTCACTATGATGAGAACAGCATGATAAAAGCCCTACTCCCATGATCAATTACCTCCTGCTGGGTCCCTCCCATGACATGCGGGGATTATGGAAGCTACAATCAAGATGAGACTTGGTTGGGGACACAGCCAAACCATATAGAAAATAAAGGCTTTTTAAAACTTTCTTCTATATTTTCCAAATTCTCTAAAGGGCATATACTGCATTTATTCAACACAATAAACAATGAAAAAAATAATGTAAATTTAAAAAGCTCCACATTGGTTAAAAGCAAAGCAACAGTCACATATTTAGAGTTCTGAAATATAAATATTCACAAAGGAGGGATATTAAAATCTTGGTAAATATAAATTAAATAAAATGATGCCATGCCAAAAGCCTTAATCCATTTTTCTCAGTACTTGTACCTCTCTTAGACATTTCCTTTATTTCCTGGGATTGTCATGAACTAGTGGTTTCATCCTAGGACTAGATTTTGGATCCTGGACTCTCCAATCAGAATTTTCCCAAGCATAAGGACTCCTGCCCAAGACCATGGTCTTTCCCCAAACACCGTCACTTCAAGTCTCACTTTCAGCTCCAACTCTTGCATTTCCACCAACTACTACTTACACTGGTCTCTTCTTTCTCTTAATGCTTTTGTTTTTCAGAAGCATAGCACTTCACATGGAGTTTGAATGACAATTTTTTTTCCATATTATCTAGTTTTACACACACGCCTACTTTATTTCAATGTTCAGTTAAGGAAATGGCAACCTGTTCCCATGCTAGAGAAGAAACTTGACCAATAAGTTGCAAGTTAATGCAGTATACAGGAATATCATGTGTGTGGTTCCTACTTTAAGAAAATTTCAAAAGCAATCTTTTACTAAAATTTATCTTCTACTTATACGCTTACTTAGAGAAGTTATTTCTTACATGAAATTTATCCATTTAGATCTGTATTGGAATGTATTTTTTGAAATTTTGCTTTCTTAAATTAACAATAAGCTACTAGGGAGTAAAGTTAAGCATAGACACATTTTGATACCCTTGTAAACACTTAGATTCAAGAGCTAAAATAAATGGGCCTTCTAATATGGGCCAGTTACTTTCATATGCTTCATGATCTCATACTTTGTGTATCTATGTCTTGCGTGTGAGTGTGTATATTCTTGTGCATCCATGTGTGCATTTTTAATCTCTTTTCTCCCTGTTGTCTCCAGGAAAATTTTAAGAATAGAATATATCCTTGATGTTAAAATGAAGCCATGGTTACTTAGGCTTTCACCTTGCTTCTAAGTTATAGATGATGACTATCCTTGAATTTCATGAAAATAACCTGTGCTTTTCACAATTGAGTTTAAATCCTGCCCCTTTTTCAGTTTATAAGATCCTCATGGATTCGATACTTCTTGCCAGATATCCCACTGTCTTTCTTCCTCTTCCCAATTCTCCTTAAACATGTCTCTTTTTCCCACTCCACTCACTTCCTTTCCTTTCCCCAGTGTGTGGTATATTCTTGTCCACACATTCTCCAGCATCTGTAACAGCCGCAGCAAGACTAATTGCTTTTCTGAGTTGTTAAAATCTCATTTTAACCCCAATATTTCTCCTTTATCCTGATTCCTAAATGTCTCACTAATAAAAAACAAAATGTTCTAATTTCTAAGGTTCATTCTGGCTACTTTAATCTCTCATAGCATGTCAATTTGTCCCCTACATATTCTTGCTTGAAATTAAAGAGATGTAGAAATTATTAGAAACTTTCATACAACCACTTTTACATTTTTATATTGCAGTAACATTCCTTGGTAAACTTTGTAGACATACAATTGGAGTTAAATCATAATAAAAGTGCATGTGTTAATATCCTAATTCAATGCAAAAATGATAGATAGAATTGAACATATGCATCATACATTAATTCATTCATTCATGATATAGTTATTGCATGCCTCGTATGTGTTAAACATTAGAAATATACTAGTGGGTCAAACCAGGTTTTCTCCACATAAAGCATATGGTCTGAAGGACAAGAAAGATATTCAATAGATAATTATAACAATAAATATATTATTAAAAATTGAATAAGGGCTCTGAATGAAAAGAATGGGATATTACGAGTGAACATAAAGCAAAAGAAACTGATCTAAACTTGGGGGCTGGGGACAGGCAGTCATGGAAACTGACTCTGAGAAAATAAAGCTTCAACTAAGGTCTGAAAGTGAGTAAGGGTTAACCAGGTTAAGAGAAACAGAAGGAAACTCCAGAAATGTCATTTCCAAAAACTCTGAGAAGAGAGGGGGTATGTCATGTTCAAAATGGCTGACATGAGTATTAAAACAAATTTTCATTTACTCAATGATCCATAATGCCCAGTTATAATGGGCATAATATATATTTATAAAAATTATTACTACCATAACACATTTTTCATTTCAAAACTGTTTTGACTTAATATTTGTTAATGAATCAAAAACCTTGCCCCAGTAGAATATTTACTTACTATCTCTCGAGAAGTTTATATTATTATTTGATTGAACCCTCTAATAGTTTGGGAATCAAGGCTTAGAATGGTTAAGCAATTCACCCTAGGTCACAGGGCTAAGAGGTAAATTTAACAATTGAATCAGCCCTGCCTACAGCCCAGCTTTCTTTCCACTTGTCCTTGTTTCACCCATATTAATTCTTTTATCCTCAGCTAGTAGAGCAGAGCATTCTAACTTCTTTTATGTTTTGTTTAGATGGAGTCTCACTCTGTTGCCCAGGCTGGAGTCCAGTGGCACAATCTTGGCTCACTAAACCTCCATTTCTCAGGTTTAAGCAATCCTCCCACTTCAGCCTCCTGAGGAGCTGAGACTACTGGCACATGCCACAATGCCCTGCTAATTTTTGTACTTTTAGTAGAGATAGGGTTTCACCAGTTGGCCAGGCTGGTCCAAAACTCCTACCTCAGGTGATTCGCCTGCCTCAGCCTACCAAAGTGCTGGGATTACAGGTGTGAGTCATAATACATATGGCTTGAACTGATCTGCAATGATAGTTTTCACATCTGTTACAGGGAATCATCAATTTTTCTTTCTTATTCAAGAGAAACTTTTCACATATCAGTTTTTCTCTTACTTCAAAGTAAAATAAAATAAAAATAGAATAACACATTATTATATTAGCAATACTAACATACATTAAGTGTGACTTAAGGCACTCATATAATTATTTAACCAGGTTACATGCAAGGGTTAAGATTCATTTATTTACTTATTGTTTTAGGGTGGCCCATTTTTAGTCTAGTGGAACATATCCCCTGGTTATATCTCTTCACACTCTAATCCTAGTAAACTGCTCCTGTATTCTCAAGTTCTTCCTAATTTTAATAGCTGATTTAGAAGCAACAGCAAGGTTTGACTAGAAGAAACGACTCAAACTTGGCTAAGATCACTTCCACTTTGGTTTATAATAGAGCCACCAAATCTACAACTCAGAGCATGTGCCTGAGATGTGGAACAGTATCAGATGTGAGTCCACTTCCCTTTCTAGAACTCCCTAGTGATTTACTTAGATTCATCCATACTTGAGTGGGCCTCACTCAACAATCTATTAAGTCAGTGCAGCCCAGAACTGCAGGTTTCCTACTTTGTACACTGTTTGGAGCCTGAGGCATAGGGTCACATTATTACTCTCTCAACTACTCCAACACAATGAAAGTAATTTTTTTCTATACTGTTGTATTAGTCTGTTCTCATGCTGCTGATAAAGACATACCTGAGACTGGGTAATTTATGAAGAAGAAGAGGTTTAATGGACTCACAGTTCCATGTGGCTGGGGACTCCTCACAATCATGGCAGAAGGCAAAAGGTCCATCTTAGATGGTGGCAGGAAAGAGAGAATGAGAACCAAGAGAAAAGGGCGCTGTCTTATAAAACCATCAGATCTCATAAGACTTATTCAGGACCACAAGAACTGTATGGGGGAAACTGCCCCCATGATTCAATTATCTCCCACCAGGTCTCTCCTATAACACATGGGAATTATGGGAGCTACAATTCAAGATGAGATTTGGGCGAAGACACAGCCAAACCATAACAACTACAGTCACTCAAACTAGTTACTTTAGTGTTTTAGCTTTGATTCACCATTGTGTCAACTAAAATGTTTAGTGTAAGAACTCTAGAGATGGCCTCCTTATCATGCTTGGAGCCTTTAACAGTTTATTCTAATACTCTAGAATATTCTAGAAGTCTGATCCTAGTTATATTAAAGACAAAAGTAAGTAATGTGAGAGGTTTTCAAAAATTTATTTTCATTAGGTTTGGATGTTTCATGTTATTTCATGGAAGAATTTGACTACAGGTCAAAGCTTTGGGTGATAAGAGGATTTCTTTTCATTTAAATGAGTTATTCAAGTTATTCATGAAGTTATTCAAGAACAATATACAGTTATAACGTACCATTCATGTTTCAAACATATGAGATTTTAAGTCCTAATCAAAAGGCACACTTCTTGTAACACAAGCAGAGTAAATTTGTCACAAGTCACTTCTTAAAATTCATGTGTGATTATAATTAAACTATAAAATCTTATTTATTGGTCTTGATGTGGGATAGGAGGAAATGTCTGGTTTAGCTTTCTGTGGTTTCTGGATCATGTGAGTTTCCTGATTCAAATCAGCAACCTCTATGGCTGCATAGACCAGGAGGCCTGTGCAGTCTACATGAGCTAGCGGCCACTTAAGTTAATACATTCGTGTTGTAGTAAGTTCTTTTTAAAAACTGCATTCTTAAATCCACTAAGATTGTATGAACTTTCAAAATCATTCAAATTAAACTTTAAGGCTAATGTATTCAATTTCCATTATTCAACAGAATATAAAAAGAAAATATTCTAACACCCACTGAATTCCTCTACCACTATTCCTATTTTATCAATTTTGACTAATCATTTAAAAATTGTATAAATGTGTTCAAGAATTATTTTTCTGCTGTAGATTTGGATTTTTGCTTTTTGACAAAGTATTTTCTGCTTTTGAAATATGTGCTTAGAATTTTTACTAATTACTCTTTGCAAGGTATATTTGTTAAACTATTATTGAAATATGCCATCACATATTATTTTGGTGGCTGGTTGAAAAAAATGTTATAATGTGAGGTCAATGGGTAACATTATAAGACCACCAGGCTGTTTATTCATGTTTTTTTTTTAACGTGTTTTGATTGCCCAGTATGTACAAAGAATCACAAATCTTAGGAAAAGCAGGAAATGGCAAAGTTTGTTTCACAATAGCCACTAAACATATTAGAATGACCATGTATCTGTATATAAAGAGAAGCAACCAATCGTTTCATATTGTAGGGAGTTATATAGAAACTTTGTTCATTTGTTTGTTTTTAAATACATTTTCTTAGAACTTTCAAATATTCTAAATATCATTCTTAACAATATTGCCTTAAATTATAATAAGTAGGAAAGCAACATTGATTTTTTAATTACTGCAAACAGTAGTAACCACATAGATTTCAAGGGGTCAAACATTAAATAATAAGGACATTTTCTTATATTTCAAAGATAGCTATAGTTTAAAAGAAACTCAATTTCTCGCTTTGAAAATATATTTGTAATAACAGATGACTGGACAGTAAAAAAACTTTCATTATGTGTGTTAGAAAAGGGCTTCAAATATGTGGTACTTTACAGGCATTATAAGGGTAAAGGAAATCATCTATTTCTTTCCTACTAAATAGGAACATTTCACATAACAGTGTTTCCCCCACTTCAAAGTAAAATAAAATAAAGGTAGAATAATAACCTACAGACTCATCTACATAAACTACAAGAATTCTGAAAAGTAGAATGAATAAATTTTAGTAAAATCACCTATTTTTACAGATGAAGCTAATGTAAATAAACACATCTTAAATTCCCTCAGCCACTATTTATATTTTACCTAAGTTCCTCATTTATTGCCAATACAAATGCTTTTCTCATAGATCTTGCAGTGTTACATTTAATGCCCATAAGTGATTAGAATAAAACATAAAATATGCCTGATGCCAGGAGGCTAATCCTAGAGAAGAGTAAATGTTCTTTACCTTTGTGGAAATACTTCTGGGTCAGCTCATTTATTAATTCATTATTTGAATAGATATTTACTGAGCATTAACTTTGTGAAGGACACTACTCCAAACATACAAGCATCAAGAATTAAAAAGAACAAGGCAGGTAAGACTTCTCCCCTCATCAAGCATACATTCTTTTTTTTTTTTTTTTAAAAAAAGGAAACAACAAGAACAGCAAAAACAAATAATAGGAGAATTACAGATGGATGTACATACACTGAGGAAAATCTAACTGGGCAATATGATGCATGGTAGATGGGCAGAGGGGACTTCAAATAGGAAAAAAAGTTGCTTAAAAAGTGAGCAGAGACGTTATTGAAATATATGCCTGAGAGAAGCCTATTTTTATTCAGGTTAGCCTCAATAAGTTACATAATCTTTGCTTCTCAGCCATCTCAGAAACTATGCCTCCTTGCACCAAAGCTCTATAAATGTTTATTAACTCTGTAGGTTGACATTTGTATAGCAAGGCCCTACATCCTATTGCACCAGGGAAATTATTACAGTGGATATATGCCAGTGTATATGTGATACTTTTAAAGCAAATTTAAATCAGAATTATTTGAAATGAAATGCATCCAAAGCCATATCATAACAAGGTATGTTTTTAAAAAATTTTACTATCACAGTTAAATGCATTTGTGAATCATTGGGCCCTACTGCTGAAAAGATGGATGTTTACAGGTTAGAAAAATATAACTTGGCAGAATGCAGGAAAATACTGAAAATGGAAAGAAAAAGAAAATATATATAAGGGGTAAAGGAAGAGGCTGTAGAATGATGAAAATATAAATCAAATTGGGGTTGCCCTAATCACAGGATTTAAATAAATCTTCATGTTTAGGTGTTTTTTTTAATGATGTACCAAAATGTACACCAGTCTTTCCCCATTTATATTATAATCTCTGCCATAAAATGTATATTTTTACAGTTGCAGCTGAGATAAAATATAGTGTTTGACGAAACTGGATATCTCTTACTACTAACGTGATTACACTGTATAACTCCCTCAAATAACTTTAATTTTCTGTTCTTGTTTTCTGATTTTATAACCCTGCTATATAAATAAAAAATGAAAATAATTTGAGTAAGCCATCTTTAAGTAACTATTTTAGTCTTCACTCAAAATTTCCCTGCCTTTCAAAGGATTGTCTTATCCTCAGAGTAGCCTTAAAACATGCCTCTTTGTGGTAATAGAGATTTTTTTTTCCATTGTTAGAAATTCAAACTTCTTCACTTAAGAGGAATTAAAGATGATAGTAATATTGCTAACTGAATGAATTCTATAAGCATTTGTCAATGAATCAAGAAATAACACCAGAGAGAAAATTGCAGAGTTAAATGTGTCAAGACCCAATCCAATATATTTTAAACGTATCTTGCAAAAATGTCCTGGGGAATGACTTATGTTACAAGAAAATACAGAAGAATTTTATTTATTTATTTATTTACATTGTAGGAAATAATAGTTGAAATAATTATGAAGACTTCAAAAGTTGACCATCAAATAGTGACCATAAAGATGGAAATACTAAGTGATCACAACTACCTGGTGCTCTGTAAAAATTAAACTAGTAGTCAAAAAATACTTTCCCAACATCTGCTGAAGAGACTTGAACTTCTACAATATCAAATATAGATGGTTTATTGTAATAATCCTTAGCTAACTTAAAATTATTTTTTTCATACAAATATGTATTCTGATCTGCATATCTATGGCAGAATTGTTGTTTTTCTACGCTTCACATTTCCTTTCTGTAGTATTTGGACAGTTGGCATCCCCAGCCCTTTCTTTTTTAAATATAAACCTGTTGGATTGGTCTGAGCAGCTGCAAGTAATTTAACAAAGATTTTTAAGACATCAATTCCTTAAGTATATACATACAATTCATCAAGTCATGGACAAAAAGTTTTTATTAACCAAGAAGAATGGGAACTCAGAATGTAGCTTACAGGCTTTAATAGTACAGAAATAACGAAATGAAATACTTTATTCCTGTTTTTTTTTTTTTTTCCAAGATGAGAGTAAAAAGAAGATGAAGCTTACATGATCTTCTAAAATTGAGTATGACAGTATCCTCCTTCATCCTTTCTCTATTCAGGTCCTAAAATAAACAGTTGCTTCATCCAAGAAACTTTTGCCTGATTAATATGGAAACTAGATAAGCTATTGTTTAATCAAAATAATGTTTTAAGAAAAAGGTCACATATCACCACCAATGAAATGATACTTTCCCTTTGGGCTTTCATGTATTGATAAATTCAAACTGAGAACAATGATGCTCCCTTTCTTATAATTTTTTGTTATCATTTGCTTGGCACACCCATGAGACCTTGCTGGGAAGGATTACCGAAAGGATTATTAATTTAATAAACGTTTTCTTCTTTCATTCCATCTCAGAACAAAACATTAAGCCAAAGTCAACACTCTCAAATTATTCAACCAATTCTGCAGCCTGGCCGCAGTGGATTCAGCATCAGTTATAGATGATCCTCCAACTTTCCTTTCACCTCCCCCAAAACTCCTCTGCCATTACAAAATGCAAAACAAATTCATCTTGTTGACAAGCAGAGCTGATTCAAGAAAGGCAAGATATCTCATCATCTTTGTCATTAAACTCTAGATAATTAAAACATCACACCAAATTTTCCTTGAATTAACTGATTAACTGTTCTTTTCTATATATTTAACTTGAAAGCATTAAAAAACATTATTTTCATGATACAGAAAATGAAATTAGAGGAGAGTTACATTATTCAGCACTCTTCAAAGACCCATGACCAAAACAACTGTTCATTTTAATGTGTTTCCCACATCTGTAGGAATCTCAGAACTACATTTGCCTGTGATTTAAAATAACTATCATAATATTATCCATTGGAAAAATTAGAAAACATGCCAGAAATGAGAGAGCAGAAAAGTTTATTTGTGTGGGTATGAAACACCTTCTTGACTTTTGATAGCATTTATTTTAAAGGTATTTTAGACAAAAAAATGTATATCAATTGAACCAAAACAGCTGAAATACTACCTAATATGTATTCACATTGATTTTAGCTTTGGAAAGTAGGGGCTATTTCTCTAGTTGCTAAAAAGAAAAACTTTATTTTTACAGTTGTGGACTCTAAACATAGAAAATGATAAAATATAGAATAGTAAATCTTCATGAAAATTACTTAAGATTTCAGGAAGTTTCTTTATAGCCTCCTCTAAGATTTCTGTTTTTTCAATAATCTACCCCCTTCCCAGCCCCAACAATTTAAAACTAAATAGGCTTTTGTGAATATCTGGATAGAAGGTAATAGCAACTCTAAATTATGCATCCTATTGCTTATATAGCACATTGTAAATGTCCAGGGAATTCAGCAGAAGCCATATTTCATTTGCTATTTAACTCTCTCTCCTTCATTTTTTCACAATACAACATGACACTCTACTTGCAATGTTGAAACATTGCTTAAATAGTGTGCTCTTAAGAGACATGTACAAGCTTGTTTTATTAGTTCAACTATTCCAGATTTCTTAGCATTCAACCAGAATATAAATGGCATTCATTTAACTCATTAAATAGTGTCTTCATGACAGGTGCTATATGGTAATAGAGAATAGACAAAAAGTCACAGAACTTCTGGTTAAGTTTGGCTAAGCAAGAGAGGGTCATGTAGAGAGGTGTATATAATCATCTGTACAAATGGAAAAAAAGAAAGATAAAAAGTTCCTCTTTTTAATCTGGGAAATACTATAATCAATGATGGCCATGTAAATACCACAGAGTTATATGATTTTGCAACCACTTGATAATTTTATCTCTATTACATGGGAGACAATCATGATTTGGCTTCAAGCTGAACTCTCAGCTGAAGCACATGAATGCTCAGGACAAATGTCTCCGAAGAAAGGAATTAATGGGATTTTCTAGTGTTATGCTTTTAAGTGACTCTCCTGCATGTCTTCACTAACAGATACTCATCAAATGAATACTGTAGAGTAAAACCACGTAATTCAGACTAAAATGACCAAGTTTGCTCACTCTATGAAGAATAATTTTGATCCTCAAGTCCTTTATATTTCCCTTTTATAGGACAATTAAAAGAGATTAACTAAGAATTACCGAAATGCTAAGTTCATCGCCACTCAAAATTGTCTGAGATACTGCCAGAAACCCTTCCCATTTAATTTTAAAACCATACAGAGCTCTGTTTAAAATTTTAAATCTGACTTTAAGCATTCACATCTGCATCTAATGTCTTGACAGTAAAGATTTTTATTCAATGAATGTCAAAGTTCATTGGAGTATTCTATTTTATTTAAATAAATAATGCCAATGTATTCTAACCTCCAAGTATTAATCTATTGAATAATGGCAATTTGTGACCTATACCCAGAAAACATTGAACAAAAAGAAATATTATCTGGCAATCTTGTTTAGCAAAAATAAAAACTAAACGTAAGCATTTATTGTTTGTATACTTATAATTATCTGCTCTGGTGTAGCAGTACTTTGGAGATGGCTATTTCTAAATTAAATAAGAAAAGCATGTAACAGTTATTATTTGAACCTCAGCAACATTTTAATAGAGGTTTGCTAATTTTTAATAATATACATGATAAAAAGTCTAAACAATACAAAACAATACAAAGTGAATATATATATACATGTGTATATTTATATATACACTTCATTTTTGTATGCATAATGTATATCTGTGCATATAGCACATACAATTATAAATAAAATATAAGCATACAGTGTATATATGTCTTTTATATATAAATATAAATATATATATATATATATATATTATATATAAAAGAAAAGGAAGCCTATCTCTACCCTTGATCCTTAAGTTTCTTAGTTGTCCTTTCTTTCCTGGAGACAATCATTGTTACCATTTTCTCATGTATCCTTTCAAAGATGATTTAGCATAAATAACTGCATATGTGTATACATACATACAAATATATATTTTATGTGTTTTACTACAAAAGTAGAAACACACTACTTATCACGTTCTGCGCTTTGCTTTTTCCACTTAATAAATCTTCAGGCTAACTCATTATCAGTTCATATAGAGCGACCACATTATTTTTAATATAAAGGAAAATATATTAATTGTGCTTTACTTACTAGCAGAAGTTGATATAACTTGTCATCGAATTAACTACAAAAGATAATAATAATTATGACAGTGTGAAAAGGAGAAAATAAATAAGAATTATGAGATGGCAGGGTTCAAATTTACAGCAAATTTATCATTTTAAGTACTTTCTTGAAAATTAGAAAGACATAGCAAAAAGATTATCAATTTAGTCTTTTCATCACCCAAAAAACTGTTGTTCTAAGAAAGCTGCATCTGATTTCCTTAAGGCTGAAAAACTACTTACTGTCATAAAATCTTTGCCCTGGAGACAAAAAGCCATATCTCAAAGGACTATATATTTCTCTTAGACAAAACTGAATAATTTAAGGTAGGAGTTACATGTTAGATTGTTTCTGAGACATGTGCAATGTTAGATTGTTTCTGAGACATGTGTGCAATAATAGTTTCCACAGCCTTACAATATAGTATCTAAGGGAGCAACTTAGGAATTAACTGAATCTCAAGGAAAGTTTATGAATGTGATAAAATATGCTAAGATGTCCATGAATTAAAGGAAATTACAACTGCACTGAAATTTTATCCGCCCCTCTCCAAAAGACTGAAAAGAGATCTCAATTAGTTGTGAAACTGACTTCTCATTCTTTGGTAGGCTAAAATTATTTTATTGTGAATGACATACTCTTGTTCATTTAAAAATAAGAGTGAGGATCTATACTTTTTATAACTGCAGTGAAAGTAAATTAGAAGAAATTTCCTGCCAACTCACAATGCCAGTCAGTCAACACAAAAAGTTTATGAGCTTAGGTCAGGGTAAAGAACCCTGCATCTCCCTCAGTAGAAAATCATAGCAGAATTATTCAAGGCAACTTCTCAGCTAAGCATGGCATATCCAGTTGAATACTTAATGAGACTTTGTTAGATTTTGTTTGGCTTGGGCTTTTAGTAGAACAGTTATTGTTACATGGATAAGCATGCTTATGTAGCAAGATTTTCTTTTTGAATCTCTTTCTGGGGTTTAACATGAACAAACTTGATTTGTGAACCTTTGCCTTCCCTGAAGAAAAGTGGTCAGACTAAAATGAAAGTGCAGAGACTCCCCTAGTTCTGGAAGTCGAATTCCCACAGTGTGAAAAACCACAATGAGATAGTCTAATAAAATACGGCTGTGAGTTCCCAATTTATCTTCAACAGAACAGTTTTCTCACCAATTCTTCTGGTAAATCTCTATTAAACTATTCTATGTAAATAGCTGGTTTTAGATATTAACTTTAAGTTGGTGGTTATATGCATTATACCTCCTGAGAACCTGAGGTACTGTTGAACCTCTGGAAATCTTAATTAACAGCACAGTCCTCACCAAATATTTCCTGGAACATTTGTATTTTGAGTCAAATTCCTCATCCACATGGAACCCAATTCCCCTTAAACCCCCTGTTTCCCATTTTCATTTTCTTTTCATGTTTTCCACCTCCCATGAACAGTGAATTTTTCAAGCCATACTCCAGAGCTTAAAATATTATACTTTACATTGTGGATGATGGATAACTTTTTGAAATATTATAACTGATTGTGTTTTATTTCAGAAGCCACTGCCAAAAGTAAAAATCACAGGCCAGATTCCTAACTCCCTTGGAACTCTCCTATAGAAGTGACCCCTTGAAATTCCTAAGCTCATGAAATAAATATGGATTGTATTTTGTCTCAAATGCAAAGAGTACTTTTTTTCTTGGCAAATTGCATGGATAGCATTTGGTACTTGAAATGAATTTCCTTCTTACTCATCTAATCTGTGCCCTTACAAGTATACTGATAACAAATGAGTAAACAAAATAATAACACTCCTCAACTTTGTGTCATAAAAACATAAGAAACTCCATGGCATTGTAAACATAAATGTGTTTGGGGGGTTCACTTTTCATCTATTTTAATCCATATGATGCATATTTTTATTATCCCCAGTTTTCAGACATTATTTTATATATGGATATTTAGTTTTTTATAAGAACATTAAAATATCATTCTTTTCAGGAAATGATTACCCAAGGCAGACTTTTTCTAAAATATTTTTTTCACGTTAAAGAAATGTCATAAATGTAATTACAGATAATGATCTAAAATTCAGACAGAGGGAACTGTTAGGAACCAAAATGATGATATTTTAATATTTATCAATATAAGCATTGCTGAATACTTGAAAGAAATAGAATTCATTACATTTTTAGTTTAGTTAGGAAAAGCCTTACTTTTCCTAAGTTAATGAGATTTTTAATAATTTAAAAGGTTCAAACTTCTTATTCCATGCAACCATCAACACTAAAAATGAAAGAAATATTACACTTATCATATAATTTCAAAAAAAATTAAAACCAAAATCTTGGAATATATGATAATTATCATTTATTAAAGATGCATGCTATTCGAGGTACTGAAAAACCATGTCTGACTCTTACAAAAACTCTAAGAAGTTCATATTATGATCTTAATTTTAGAGACAAAGAACCTGGAGCTCAGAGAGATTAACATATTCAAGTGTACTCCCTCATTAAAAGAAAGGGCTAAAATTTGTATGTAAAACAGTTGGATTCCAACTTTCATGCTTGAATTCCCCTCCAAATGTATCAGAAATATGTAGGTTTGAATTTCCCTTGACTGACATCTCATTTTTCAGATCAGCCAAATGAATGCATTTGATGTAAAAAGTAACAGATTTATTCAATGCAAAGCCATAAAAATAGTTTCAGATATTTGATACTGCTAAATGAAGTCTAAACAATTAGCATTTTATCATTCTTAGCCTTCCATTGTCCAAAGTATGTCTAAAAATTTAGAATGACTCAAGATCTGGAAAGCTTATTTTCAGAAAGTATAATTGCTTATTTTCAATTGAAACCATTCAAATTTTAAAGAGCATAATTCTAAATGTCTGGGTAAAATGTTTTTAAAAAGCCATTTCATAATACTCAAACATTGTTTAGAAACATGGATAATTAGCTGTATTTTTCCTCCTTTCAAGTTAACATTTTTAATGTTACGCATTCACAACCACTGTAAAATAATTTAATATTAAGAATGTTATTTTATTATTTCACTTTTTGATTACATCATTTCAAAACTTTGTGGCATTGTTTCCACTGGAAAATTTTCTAAAATATCACATTTTAAAATTATATTTGGACTTAAGATTTTAAATTCAAAGATTGCGTTAAACCAAATAGAGCCTTATTCTAATAAATAATTATTTCTCATGTATATTTTTACAAATTAGAACATAGGAAACAAATCTTGGGCGGACCTTCTGTGTTAGAAAACACCCCTTGGGGCCCAACAGCCAATGCACACAATTTGTGAGCAAGTTATCAGTATTTCCTCTTAATTTTCACCTTGTCATTATCATTTCATAAAGCATTATTTATTCTAACACTTAGATAACTACATGTCATAAGAACAAATAATAATGAGAATACTCTACTTCCTAGACAGCCAAGAGCTGCCAGCCCTACTTTTTCCTGAAAGAGAACAAACAGCAGGGAATGAAAGCTCTTATATATATATATATCCATTGGTAAAAGGAATTACCAGTTATATAGTGATCATTTTCACTCCATTACATATGTACAAGGATAAAGTACGTTTCTTAAAAATTATATTGAAGTGAAGATAATAATACTCTAAAACTGATATAAACGGTAAATTCTAATAATAGACTTACATGGAAATAGACATTATAGCATTTATTATGAAAGTGCAGTACGAATCCGTCTCAGTTAGCACTCGCTAAATAAAATACACCACCAACAATTTAAAGAATTAAAATAACAATCACTTTTTAGCTCATGATACTGTCGGGTGACAATTTTGGCTAAGGTCGGCTAGGAGGTCCTTCTACTGAGTTTGGCTGGGCTCACTCATGTATCTGCAAAGTGCTGGCAGTCAAGGACTCACTCGCGTCTGGCATTAGCTAGCTGTTGGTTGGGGCCTTGCATCGTATGCCATTCAGTATCCAGTGGACTAGCTCATGCTTGTTTATATAGAGTCCCCCGGAGCAGCAAGAGGGAAAGCTCTGGGCCTCTTGAGTCTGGGCTCAGAATTCTCACACTATCTGTTCAACTGTATTCTATCACTCAAAGTAAATTCCAAGGCCAGTCCAGATTCGAGATGGAAGTGAATACACTTCTGTAACCCACCTTCATGGAAGTAACTGCAAAGTATTATAGAATTCTTATAATATATCGCAATGTCACTGAACAGAGATCTTTTGAGAAAATAGAAAAATAATGTAATACTCTTTAGAGGTATCATGGATTCACTAAGAATAGATTCTGTCAAACCGACCCTCCTTCATTCTGTAACAGTGTTAAGTTGGAAGCCAAGAAAACAAAGACTTAGAATTTTAATTTCAGACCATATTTGATTATGAATTTTACTATTTTTGGCAAAAATATTGAAATTTAGGCTATACAAGGGAACAGTTGGATAACTGTACAAATATTTAGACAATTATAATTTTAAAATGTTGATTAAAAGATCATTCTCCACCTGAACTTTTTATAAGACATGCAAAAGGATGTTAGCCAGCATTTCTAAGGAAAAAATGCTTAGACTGAAAATATTTAGATGGTATCCAATCCCATTTAAAGATTTAGAAAAGATTGTAGAAAGAGGTGGTATTATTGATAAAGCAATGAACTTGAAATTAGCATAAATTGATTTAAAAGGATATGTTGTCATCCAGGATAAGTGTCACAAATATTCTGGTGCATTTATTTACAAATATTTTAACACACATTCACACACACACACACACACACACACACACACACAGATTGACTTATCATGATCATATATATAGCTTTATATCCTACCTTCTTCAGTTACCTTTTCATCCAAAACAAAACATAGTCCTGTATCATAAAATTTTCTTGGAAACAAGATTAATAATGATCAGCAAGTTTTGTACATTCATAAATTAGCTGAAAACATTGGAAGACACTTGCTTGATAATAATCGTGAGTGCAATTTTGGGGACTTATGCAGATAGATTCAAATTCAAGTTTAGTATGTAAACATGGGATGAGGCACTGCCAAAAATATGATAGAGCTGCTCTAGGCTGAATCAACAAAAATAGGCTGCTTTCCAGTTCTAGAAACTAATGGAACCACAGTCTCTTTACTGATAAAACATCACGTGGGCTATTGCTGTGTATTAATTTTTAATTTTAATGTTAACTATGTCAGTAACTAATTAGGCTGTGTCTGAAAATGAATAATCATGATGATAAAAGGTCTGAAATTTATATAATGTGTGGAAAAGTTGAAAGTCTTTACTCAGAGAAGAGGACAAAAAGGTGAGGCTTCTTCATTTTCCTACCAACTAGTATGACAATGAGCTCTGAAAAATGCATACTTACTAACAGACTGCTTCCCAAGTCAACTCTGAGTTCCTTAATTATCCCTGGAACCTTTCCAAGACTTAGAAGTCATAGAGGTCACACAATATGTGTTGAATAGATAAGTGAACAAGAGACTATATTTGTAAACTAGAACCAGTAAGTGGAAGTAACACAGAGATGGTTTCTACCTCAGTATAAGAAAAATTTATACCTTATGAGATACTAACTCCTGATTTTTAGAAGTCTGTCAAACTGAATGTAAAGTGTGTACATATGTTAGTGTGAGAAGTTTTACTGCGTTCAGAAATCATCTGAGATAAAATGTGACATTAATTTTTTTAAAACAATAGATAAGATTATCTCTATTCTGTACAATGGCCAATTCTGCCTGTTTTATTAGGTATATTAAAATGTAGCTGTCAAATGTATTGCATACACTGAATTTTTACCTCAAATAGGGCTTTTTGCAAAGAATAGTTTTATAATTTTTGGACTGCAGAGTTTCTTAAGCAAGATAATTGGATTACATTAAAATTAAGAATTTTTGTTTCCCAAAAGACATTGTTAAGGGAGGGAAAACACAACCCACGGAGTGGGAAAAGATATTCACAAAGTGCACACCTGACAAAGCATTCATATGCAGAAGATATTGAAAAAAATTTCTATCAACCATTAAGGAAAGAGGCTCACTACTATTAGAAAAATGGGCAGAAAACATGAATGAACACTCCACAATGTAGGACATCCAAATGGCCAGTTAAATACAGAAAGGATGATCAATTCCATTAGTTATAAGGATATTGAAACTTAAAAGTACAACAAAATCCCACTACACTGAAAATGCTAAGGATCTGTGGCCTCATAACAATGGTGAAACCTGGGGGCAGAGATGTGGAGTAACCAAATTTGCATTCAGGTTGGTAAGAAAGGAATCTGGTACAACCACTTTAGAAATGGTGGCAGTAATAATACTCACCAAAGCTGAGTAAATGTCTTGCCTATTACCTAGAAGTTTCACCCCTAGGGATCTACCCAACAGGCATTGTTTCTTATGTTCACAAAAAGACATGTACAGGAATGTTCACAGTGGCATTATTCATAAGTCCTCAAGCTATAAACTATACAAATGTCCATATTAAAAACAGAATAAAAAATAAATTGTGGGAGAATTCACATACTGGAATAATATATATCCATGAGAAAAAGCAATCTAAATTGTAATTTTAACTATTAGCTGGAAAAATGTGTTCATTTTTTTAAAAATTCATGAAATATACTTATGATATGTGTACTTTATTGGTATGTGTATATTATACATCAATAACAATTTTAAAATATTTTACTAGGCTATTTTCACAAACTTGTAATACACATGTACTGTTATTCTTTGTAAGTATAACAGAATTGATTGATTGATTGAGAGGGATTCTCACTCTGTTGCCCAGGTTGGAGTGCAGTGGCGCAATCTCAGCACACTACAACCTTCACCTCTGGGGTTCAAGTAATTCACCTCAGCCTCCCTCCCAAGTAGCTGGGATTATAGGAGTGTGCCACTATGCTTGGCTAATTTTTGTATACATACATACATACATATATATAATATATATGTGTATATATATATTATGTGTGTGTGTGTGTGTGTGTGTGTGTGTGTGTATGGAGAGGGAGAGGGGGAGAGAGAGAGAGAGAGAGAGAGAGAGAGAGAGATGGAGTCTTGCTCTGTCACCCAGTCTAGAGTGCAGTGGTGCAATCTTGGCTCACTGCAGCCTCCACCTCCCAGGTTCAAGCAATTCTCCTGCCTCAGCCTCCCAAGTAGCTGGCATTACAGATTCCTACCACTGCACCCAGCTAATTTTTGTATTTTTGGTAGAGACAAGATTTCACCATGTGGTCAGTGTGATCTCAAACTCCTGATCTCTTAATCCACCCGCCTCAGCCTCCAAAGTGCCGAGATTACAGGCATGAGTGACCGCGCCCGGCCAATTTTTGTATTTTTTTAAATCTCCCCATCTTATTTATTGATACAGGTTAGATGTAACTATTTTGGGGGCACATGTAAGAATTCAATACATTCATACAATCAAATCAGGGTAATTGGAATATCCATCAACCCTATCTTTTTTTTTTTTAGTTTCAATTGCACATATATACATTTTAATACAGACTAATTATATATGGTCTTTTTAAAAACTGTAGCATTGTCCCTGACCATATGGTCAACTGTTAGCTATTCCATGAATCAATGCAGGGCCTTAGTCCAGATGGTCTATTTTTTTTTTTTTTACTTGCACTTTAGGTTTTGGTGTACATGTGAAGAACATGTAAGATGGTTGCATAGGTACATACATGGCAGTGTGGTTTGCTGCCTTCCTCCCCATCACCTATATCTGGCATTTCTCCCCACGTTATCCCTCCCCAACTCCCCGCCCCCCACTGTCCCTCCCCGATATCCCCCCCCACAGACCCCAGTGTGTGATACTCCCCTCCCTGTGTCCATGTATTCTCATTGTTCAACACGCGCCTATGAGTGAGAACATGTGGTGTTTGATTTTCTGTTCTTGTGTCAGTTTGCTGAGAATGATATTTTTAGTAGAGATGGGGTTTTGCCATGTTGGCCAGGCTGGTCTCAAACTCCTGATCTCAGGCGATCCACCTGACTCAGCCTCCTAAAGAGCTAGGATTACAGGCATAAGCCACTGTGCCCAGGCAGTATAACAGAATTTTTAGAGTTTGAATTGTTATTTTTAAAATCAGTTATCTATTACCACATATGAACTTTATGATGAGCAGGCCACATCTATCCCTAAGCTCAAAAACTGCTTTGTTTTCCCCAAGGGTCATCATTTTATTTATTCCTTTACTCAGATTTCCTAAATGAAGCTGTTGATCAATTTCTGCTATTGTAGTCACAGTTCTTACTCCTCCAAGCTAAGTCCATGGGAATTACAAAATAGGTAGTAGCTAGGTCATCTTTCTTGTGTTTCTTAGCTCTTTAATGCTTTAGTTTCCTTATCTAAAAAGTGAAGATAATGATAGTACACACGAAGGAAAAATAAGAATGCCTTTAAAGCACCTCTAAAAGTGTCTGGCAAGTACTACTTAATATTGATAAATGATAGCCATTATTGTTAGTGGTCTTTCATGAAGTTACAGTAATGAAGACATTGAAGCTGGTATTAGAGAATGCTTTAAACATTTTAGAAAAAATTACAATTAGTTATGAATTTTACCATATCATAATATATAAATTCATGATTCTTAAGTAGGAGGGAGTATGCATTTTTGATAATAACCTAGCATGTTTTTGTTCCTGTTTCTTAGTTGATTTAAAGTTTCCCTATTCATTGAAATAATGACATTTATTATTACAAGAAGACAGAATTCAGTCTATAACAAATAATTGCTTGTTTAACATTATTGAAAATATTTTTAAGTTCATTGTGACAAAATAGTCTCAAAACTTAGGTTTCATTGAGCACAAAAGTGTTGTCCAAATTCAAAATTTAATTTCCAAATTCCAAATTAAAATTTTCTTTATCTATCAAATAAAATATCTTGGCTAACCCAGCATATAGTGGCACTATTAACCACAATGCATAGGGTACAAGATATACTATAGAGAACCTGTGATAGGATAAATAAAAGTTCAGATAGCAGGAAAGAAGCAAGGGGATTGAGAATGGAGTATGTCTAAAGGTAAGATACAATTTGAATCTCTGAGAAAGAATCTGGTGCTTCCATACCCTTGGGAATAGGCTCAGGATCAACAGTTACATTAAAACATTTCAAGATAGCTTAAAGACCCAGGTGAAAGCTGAAAGAATTTGTGTTCCACTTCCCATTTGATAGCTGGGGGGATCAGAATGCAGGGGAGCTCCTTGCCAGTATAAAATAGCCACAGCAGAAGAAAAATGATAAGACACAGTTAAGTAGATATGGCTTGAGACAGTGTATTTGACATGTACGATCCAGAAGTTCCTATGTGTCCCAGTGGTGGTATGCAGGAATGCTCTGAGGACTAGTATTCCAATAGAGCTGGCATCGGGACAGGTGCAGAATATGAACAATGGTTGCCAACAGAGGGTGTCCACACAGTACTCAAGTCCCAAGTCTCACAGCACAATATGTCCCGTGACCAGGCCAGATGGGGACAACTTGGCAGAGACCAGCAAGGACCCAGAGGGTAGCAAGAAAAGCAGAGAGTTTTTCTCCCTCCATCCACCCTTACCCTGAGGACACAAAAACTTCCCTACACACACTGTATCCATTCATCTGAGGATATCTTTTAAAAAATGAGAAAGAGAGAATCTACATAGAAAAGGGGAAAATGGCACTGAAAAGAAGTTGACCTTGAAATCTGCTAATCTTTCACTCTAATGAGGCTTTCTCAAACCAAAAGAAAAGAGTCTAATTTAGGCTTAGGTTTCTCCCTTAATAACCACCTCCTTTGCAACCACTACCAACAGGGAAGGAGATTTGAAAGCAAGAAGAGATATGTTACAGAAAATACTGAGTTATGTTCTCTTGTACATCTGAGAAGCATCCTTTCTGAAATCCCTATAAGTAAAACATATAAATTAAAATGCACTTGGCTGATTTACTATACTACTATGGACTTATGATTACTTAGAGGAAGATCCATATCATACATCACCCTTGACAAGGAAAACTCTATTAACATCCATAAACATGCCCTGGCAATAGAGTTTGGATATTGTTATTGAATAGAGGAATTTTACCAGTTATGTTCTGACAAGGAAATCAAAGAATGCCAAAAACAATTGTAAGTGTTGGAGGATGACTCAAACATGTTCTACCTCCTTCTCTAGCACAAGGCTCTTGCTGGCTTTCCATAAGAGCATGAGTCTTGAATTTTATGTTAAAGTCATATTTATTTTTCTAAGCAGGTTTGTTGGGGTAACCTGAGCAATAGTTATCAACAAATGGGACACTTGGGACATGGGCATAGAATTTTATATCCACTTTTTAAAATGCCATGGCTTTGAGACAATGCACTTCAATTTACCGAGTCTTAATTTTAATCATGTAAAAATAGGAGACACTTGTGTTAGAAGATCATCTACTCTGTCTTCCATGTTTAAAAGTTTATGTTTGATGAGATAGGTTTGGAGACATATGTGGCCACCACTGGACTGGGGTAGCATTGCTCAAGGTAGGCTTAGTATACTCTGCTAAGGCCAAAATTATTAAGGTTTGGACTTCAGATCACTGATATGGGCTGAGTAGTTCTTATTCAAAATTCTTGGGACCTGAAGTGCTTCTAATTTTGAATGTTCTTTTCAGATTTTAGAATCTTTGCATATACATAATGGGGTATCTTCAGGATGGAAACAAGCCTAAACAAGAAATTTATTTATGCTTCATATATACTCTGTACATTTAGCCTAAAGGTAATTTTTACAATAAATAATTTTGTGCATGAAACAAAGTTTTGTCTGTGTTTTGACTACAACCCATCATCTGAAATCAGGTATGGAATTTTCCACTTGTGGTGTCATGTTGGCACCCAAAATATTTTAGATTTTGGAGACTTTCAGATTTTGAATTTTTGGTTTAGGGATACTTGACCTGTACAGAAATAGCATAGCTGGCATTTCTATCCAATAAATCATGAAGAGGCTCTAGGATGGCTCTTTTTGAAATATAGACATGAGGCAAATCATGAATCAAAGCAATACAATCATAAAAATAATTATTTTTTATTCAACGCATATGTTTAAGCCACTAGTATATGCAAGACATTGTGTTAGGGAAACTTAAGAGATATACACACTAATCAAATTAGCCTTTCATTAAAGAAATTTTAAATAAACTTAATTAAAGAGTTTAAATGAAATTTAATTTTAATTATCTTGCAGATATCTTGAATGATTCCCAAGATTATGGCTATGCTCAGGAAGATTAGTTTCCTAACCGTGTCTATGAAGGATTAGCCACCAAAATAAAAGAAAACCTCACTATTCTGCAATAATCCCCCAAAGACTCAAAAGCTATGATCTATAAACCTTGACTGACTTGTAAACACAGCATATAAGTACATATCAAATTGCATGGAATCACACTGAAGATACTGATTTTTTTTTTCGTCCTCACTAAGGAGATTTCTTTTCTTTCATCTGGGTTTGTTTGTCCAAAAATAAAGAGTAATAATGAAATTTAAATCATTTAGTTTTCCAGATCCTATGGCAAAGGTAGCATATATCTTGTTCAGCAGATAATAAGACAGGTACCTTCTTATCCTGTATGCCACTGCCAAAATGGATGAACTATTCCAAAGTTTAGTAAACTATGTGCTACATTAAAAATGATATGAGTACATCATTCAATATTTGTAGTGGAGGACAAAGTTGCTGAGTGTCTCCAACTTGACTATATCCAGCAGAGAAAAGGTTTTGATTTATTTGGAGTAAAACACTTGAAATACAATAGAAGGGGAGCAAGAAGTTCTCATGGATTTTTCCCACTAAGCAGTTTTTGGTCAAGCCTTAGCAGTTACTCTGCAGGGTGGATCTTATATTCATTCAGTGGCCTAGCTTTATAGCTAGTAGCAAAATTCATTGCCTTAACCCAGAGCAGTCTTGTTATTTTAACGTGGCTGTTTCTATTTATAAAGTTACACAATCCAGTTGGTTCATTCTTCCTCCCTGTCTGAGACACAGTTTACAAAAAGAAACCACAGTCATTATATAAATACATTGCCAGGAAATCCAAGTGTTGTTTTCTGGTGGAAACTAAAAGACCCACACCTTGACTTATGTCTTACTCATCCTAAATCACATCTTTGTGGCGCTTTCTCCTGGCTAAAGAATGTGCTCTGAAGTTTTACTATGTTCATTAGAAGGCCGTCTTTTATATTCTGACTATTCATGTTGTGGTTTTATAGATGTTCTGTAAATAAAAGTCTGCTGTACAACAGGAAGCACCCTCTGCCAAGTCTTTTGGCGAAAGTAGCAACACATCCACAAGAGAATCCAGGTGGCAAGACATTATAACAAAAGGTTTACACAACAGCGTTCAAAAGAAGAAAGTAAAAGACAAGGCAGACACTGGACTCATTCTAACTCTCCTTTCAGCTTTATGGCAGCTGCACCAGCTGGATGTTCATACAGGTCAACATTGTGATAGGGTGCTATATATGGGATCTTGCCTCTGAAAACTAAAACAAAGCTAGAGATGCAGACAATAAACACAGGGCTAAGACATCAGAGATTTCTTTGTAAGTCCTTGAAGTATGAAATTTAATCAAAATTTAACTACCATTTGATCAAGGTTACAGAAGAGAAAGAAAAATAGTGGTATTTGTGATGCCTATACTCTGCATAGCATCTTTGCACATGCAGAATAAATAAGAAAATAATACACAGAATAAATTGTAGATAAAGTCAGCAACTGGGTCACTCTCCATTTATTTTTCCTAGAAGGGCTTCTTGCCTGTTGAATCCTCTGCAGCTTTACTTTCAGTTGGATTTCATCTTCCCACTCTTTTTTTCATTTTCTCATCTTGATTCACATAGACCATATATAAGAGCTAAATAATATGTGTTTAGTGTCTGTGAGAATTTATTTTCTGCCTGGGATAACTAGACAAAATGTGATGCAATTCCTTCTATGCATTTAAAATGTTTTGTTATCTTGAAGGCAAATTTCCTTATCCAATAAAAACAGAGAAGGAAAACGGGTGACCTTAAAAAACATATTTTTGAAATCGAAGATTATCACACACAGAAATGCCTCTGATAATTTTGGGTGTAGACAGATGCTCTCTTCCTCTTTGTATTCCCTAAACATTCTGTCAATGGCCTATTGTTAAAGTGTGGACTTTCTCCTACACCACATCCTGTCTGTCTTACAGAGGAGAAGCATACTGTTGAAGTGAAATGAAAGTCTCGATCTCTGCATGTAGTCTCTGAAGGTATAGAAAAAGCAAATTCACCACAGTACCTCAAGATATCACTATTTTCAACTCAGGGTCCATAAGATTTAGGCTGGAAATTGCCTGACGATGAACTCATGGAACTAAGACATGTTTGTTTTATTGACAAATCAAAGCCTTTTTCATAAAAGGAGAGTGCATTATATTCATTGCCAACACTGGTTAAAAATGGTAGGGATAAGGAATGAAGAGCAAATGTACATATTTGAACCTCGTCACAAAAATCATTCTCCTTTGGATAACTAAAACTTTCAAAGAAGCTACTTCTAATTTGAATAATTCCTGTTAAAGAAAGGACATATCCCATTAAATCTGAAATAGATAACTGACAGCATGTAACAATGAATCCTTAATTAAACAAGACAGTAATATATTTTAAAATTGATAAATATAAAATATCCAATTACTATAAAATTAGAACTAATAATCAGACTATTACATAAAACTAAAATGAAATCAAAGAGAAAATCAAGGAAATTTGACTCATAATTTGATAATCAGCCATCCCAGTTTGCCTGGGATTGAAGAATTTCCAAAACAAGAGACTTTGAGCACTAAATTCAGGACAGTCTGAAGATAACCAGTACAGTTGCTCATCCTCTGCGATAACTCATTTCTTCATCCAACATTTTCTTATTTTATCCTTCAAGAGATTTTTCTGTTAGAATTATCTTCCTGTAGATGTCATCCTCACTATTTCTAAATATCTTGGGTTCATTCATTAAGCAAAGACAAAATGGATTAACTTTCAGGGAATAAACTTTCTCACAGTGGATTATCTGAGATTTCATACCTAAAGCAGTAAATGCAAAATCTGAATCTCTTTTAATAGATTTTAATGGAGGAGGGTCTGACATTACAGAAACACTGTCATTTAGTATTGGATGTATTTTTGGTGCTTATCGTTTCAGCTACATAAATCTATCCCTTTCCTCCCCAATCTTCATTTAATCAGAATTGGGGACCTGGCTCAAAGGTCAGTAATCCTTATGTGCTTTTTGGAGTACACTGCATTTTAAAGCTAGTATTTTTTGTACATTTAATGTTTGAAGAATTACCCTCATCAAACCTAATGACAAAATGAAAAATAGCAAACCTCTAAGAGATATCAACCAATATATAAAACTTCAATGGATGAGAACATTTCTATCTATTTTACATTATTTTTTAAAATTTACTTAAATATAGGATGAAAAATCATTCAATAATGGTGAAGCAAAGCAAGGTGATTTGTAGATATGCTTCTTCCACCAATAAAAGAAATAAAGTACTTGGGTTCTTTTAAGTGCTGCAGCAAAAATCTGAAATAAAGTCATTCAATATTAGGATGTTATAGGTTCTTAGTCAAAGTCTAAGAGCAAGTGGTCCTCTCTTCTAAAGACAGTGCCAGACTGCACTGAGCCTGAATCTAAGCACAAACACATCTGAGCTCTATCTCATAAATCACTACTAAGATTGTTTTTCTTCAAAACAAGACTGCCTGAATTTGGGAATTGTATTTGTATTCCACAAGATTCATTTTATTAAAGTAGATGGAGCCAGGAGCTATTTAATATCACATATATATATATATACACACATATCTATATTTATATAAACTATATGTAAAAGTTTCTTAGTCTATGCTTATTGATATTCTTAAAAAAGAATAGCCTGTGCTAAAAATTATATGTTTTTAGGTCTCATCTGCTTCCAAAAAAGACAGGTAATGGCTTAACGTTATTATGATTCTATAACACTATGCTTTTATTTCTGACTACAGTTAGGTGAGGTTGCTATTCTTGTCCTAATCCTAAAGTCAAGAAAATTGAGTAATAACATGAAAGATTACACAGCTGGAGTAAAGAACTCCAATTTAGGCCATCTGACTAGAAGTTCAGTCATTTCATATTGACTACTGCTGCTGTAATGCTGTATGCAACATATACTCTACATATTTAGATTACAGGATAATTAAGCATGTGCATGGATCATAGGTAGGTATATGTATCTATATACCTACCTATGATCCATGCACATGCTTAATTATCCATTATGATTGTATATATTATGCCATTTTGATTGTATATAAAATTTGCTTGGTCACATTTTATTATGAAAAATTTTGATCACATATTTTCATTCTGCCCAATGAAAAAATATTTAATAGAACCATTAAAATACAAATTTAAAATAAATCCATATAGAATAGAGAAATAAGGGGAGAAAACAATAGCTAAAATCTGCAATAAAAAAAATGTTACTGAGATGTATCACCTCTATGAGAAAAAATCTATTGCACCCCTAGAAAATAGGTAAAGTTGAGAATCTCCAGAGCAAATATTAGCTCATGCTTTGGGCATTGCTATGGTCTGAATGTGGTCCTTCAAATTTATGTGCTGAAATGTAATCACCAATGTGTTAGATTTAAGAAGTTGGGCCTTTAAGTGGTGACTGAGTTATGAGAATGGAGCCCTCATGAATGGGAATAAGGCCCCTGTAAAAGGGCTTGAAGGAGTGGGTTCACTCTCTTTTGGTCTTCTGCGTATGAAGACATTGCATTTCTCCCCTGTGGACAATGGAGAAACAAGGTGCCATTTTGGGAACAGAGAGTTAGCCCTTACTAGACACCAAAGCTGCCATCGCCTTCATCTTAGACATTCCAGCCACCAGAGCTGCATGAAATAAATTTCTCTGGTTCATAAATTACCAAGTCTATAGTATTTCATCATAGCAGCACAAATGCACTGATTAAAGCAACATCACTCACTTAATCTTAATGTATCCACAGCTCAGCAGCTCAGATCCAAGTGTGTAGAGGACTCCCTAGCCACTGTACACAATTCCACAGCAAAATTTGTATGTATCGGCCTTTCCTCTAGTTTTATCCATTTTTAGTGCTCTTTTCTTCTTATAATCCCATTTTATTTGCATATGTTTTGAAATCTTATACATTATGTATGTTTTTCATTCTTCTAAATCTTTTTTTTTTCAAACAAGACAGGGTCTAAACTAGTTGTAAACTGGGGCAAAACCCTCCACTCTTTATGAGACGTTTGGCATTGGCATTGTCTGCATATATTTTTAATTGTCACAATTAGAGAGTAGAAACCTGGTCTAAATAAAACAATTATATCCAAACCTATAATAAAAGCCACGATATTTGAAAATCTGCATTATAACCATTTCTGTGACTTCTAGGTCATATTAAACAGGAATTTAAAATTGCAAAAATGAATATAAATCCTAAAAAGAATCCTAGTTTTTTCTAAGCATATTTTCCATAATGCCTATAAGATACACACACACATACACACACACACACACTGATTAACAAAGACAAGGAAAGTTACCTAGGGTCCACAGTGCAGATCTAGAAGTGGTAACTGAAAGATTTTACATTTACTGAAATGCAGTCTTTTTGTATAATACAATAGGTCTAGCTGGAATCCGTAGAAAATAGCTGAGAGAACATATTGTTGGAGATAATAATAAACCTTGTATTCAATGGACGAAGGCAACATACAGTGTGGATATCAAAAAGCCAGCCAAAGGAAGGAAGAAACAGCTATAAAAAGCAGATGGTTTGAAAAGAAAAGAAATGTGAAACAGAATCCAAATAATATATGGGTCAAAATAATAACATAAAAAGTTCTGGCAAAAATATCACTCCGTAGAAATTCAATAAATTGTCCAAAAAAGGCACAGCAAGATTATACGAAAGATGTGAGCATTCAGGGACAATAAAGGGAAATATATAATCTGTATATTTTTAAGAGTCTAAAAAGTAACAATTTAACTTGATCCAAGCTGAAGCTAAACAGCGAACCCTGTTAAAGAGAAGGAGAAACCTAGAGACAGTCTTACATCACAACTAAATCTACAGACAAATTACCTTAGAAATTTATCTTGCATTTGAAGAGGTTGTTCTCTGTAATATTCTTTATATGTGCTTACCATGCTCTGAAAGGACTGTAATATTATTTTCTTCTTTTGATGCTGAGTTTTCCAATCACCCAGTCACACATTCCCACTCAGTGCCCCTTGGAACCAATTTGCAATGAGTTGACAGCAGTTTCACAGTATCTCCAAGCCAAGAGAGAGGACATTCCCTTACACAACTATGCAGTCACCTATTTGGCATCATCTAAAATCCTGCAAGTGTCTCCTTCTTGCTTCAAGACACTTGACTTCACCTGATTTGTTAAATTTATCTTCTAGAATTTAGATCTCACATTGTCTTGGCCTTTCTGGTTCCCAGCTCTGACGGAGAGTTTCCAGGTCCAGCAAGAAAAGAACGTTAACAACAAAGTACCGAAGCAAGTAGAAGCAAGGGTGCAGGACCAAGAGAGAGATCTGCTTCCAGGATGTGAGACTGGTTAAGCAGGTTGGAAGAGGAGAAATTAAAAATAGCTAGAAAGATCCTGAGGTAGGAAACAGCCAGAGGAGTCTGAAGACCATAGCGAGCTTTTTATATGGTATTTGTGTATACGTGGACCTGGTCTACTTTTAACAGCTGCGTTAACTGCATGATTTTTATTTAGTAACTTAAGTATCATCATGGTTCTTACCTTATTCAGTGTTTTGCTTTTAAAGATGTATCCCTGTAATTCTGGACAACTTATTGACAATCTGAGCACCTTAGGCTATTTTTTAAAAGGTGAATTTTTGCTTAATCTTGAACACGTGGCTAATTAGCCCGTTTCTGGCTAACTAATACGGGCTAATAGTTTACCAAACTATCTCCCTTAATTTCTGGGTGCGCAGTTACACTATATTTCCTAGTCTCTCTTGCAATTAGGTATTATCATCTGATTGAGTTCTGACCAATGGAACAGAATGAAAGTGATATGTGGAATTTCCAAGCCTCTTATGCAATTCTCCATTTTCTCTATTTCACTGATGGCTGGCTAGAGGTGAGATGATGACACCATAAGCTGGAGAGAACCTGGTTTCTTTGTTACTATATATACATATGTGTGTGTGTGTGTGTGTCAGCAACCATTTTCTATAAATGACCAGATAGTAAATATTTTAGTCTTTGCAATCCATGTCTTCTCTATTGTGAATACTGATCTCTGCCATTACAGGATAAAAGCAGCCACAGGCAACACATAAACCAGTGTTAGGGCTGTGTACCAACAAGATTTTATTTAGGAAAATGGGCACCAGGCCAGATTTCACCTGTGGGTCAGAGTTTGCTAACCCCTAACTATTTGGGACCATTAAAAAAGTGAAGAATAAATATCTATTGTGTTAAGCCACTGAGACCTGCCCACCCCAGGTTTTCAGTTCTACAAAAAAGTTCTATACAATATCAAATAGAGCAAAAAGAAGAGATAGCCCATAGTTTTTATTCATTTGTTTTTGCTTTTCATTTATGGAGATAGCAGCATGCTGTTATACTGGAGAAATGTTCCATTTTTACATAACTCTCATCTGGTAACTTTTTTCCAGGCAGAATTGCAACACATTTTAACAAATAATTCTATGATTTGCAGTGGGGAAGTCCTGCCATGTAACCAATTAATGAACTCTACTATAGATACTTAATTTCTCTATTGGTCCCAGGGACTAGTAACCCAAAGGAAAACATTTCTTAAAGCAAAAATGAAGTAACAATGGGATTTAGAGAAGGGAGAGTTCCAAGTGAAATTTGTCAAAGATTAGTTCAGTGCTCCTAGTTAGAATTTCTTATTTCCTTTGTTTTTCTATTACGTGGCTCAGTATCCACAAAGACAGTAAAGAATAACATTGATTTTGACTGTTAGTTGTCTATACATTGTTGTGAAGAAATATCAGAGAGGAAGACTTGGAGAGTAAGGACAGGAAAGTGAAATAGACCTAGATTGGAATTCCAGCTCCACCCTAGCTTCCTTCTGAGATCAGTTGCTACAGCTGTTTGATTCATATCATAGCTTGGGTATAGCTTTCAACATGTGGTAGGTACTCAAAAAGTGTTAGTAATAATCCTTAGGTTTGACTACTACTTGCTACTATGTTCACACTAATTAGTACTTCCAACCAAACTGTACATGTTTTTTGTATGAAGAAAAGGTATTTATCTTTCAAGACAAAGAATTTTTGGATTGTTGATAATTAGTAACTTAATCCAAACATCTATAGCTTCTTTCACAGGGCTTGTACCTCTTCCATCGCTCTTGAGCTTCAAACTTTAGTCAGAACTTTACTCTTTCACACTCTCCTCATCTGCATTTTGAAAATGTTTCCCATTTACTGGCTCTTTATATGTTTTATTTTGTTGGCAGCTTTCACAATATGAACTTAGTCATGTCACTTTGATATTTAGCATACTTCTTCCATTCTGTACAGAATAAATTCTAACTCTTTAGAATGCATTTAATGCCCATCTTCCCACTGCCTTAAATTAGCCTACTTTCTCTTGCTTGCATCCTACATCCTAAGATTGGTGAGTAATCTGTAGGTTTATACACACAACACACTATTCCATAGCCTGGTAAATGCTATTCCATATGAAATACTCTTTTTTACATATTTACTTGATTAAATCAAATTCTTTTTTTTTTTNTTTTTTTTGAGACAGATTCTTGGTCTATCCCCTAGCCTGGAGTGCAATGGTGCCACCGTGGCTCACTGCAACCTCCACCTCCCAGGTTCAAGTGATTCTCATGCCTCTGCCTCCTGAGTAGCTGGGATGGCAGGCATTTGCCACCATGCCTGGCTAATTTATATATTTTTAGTAGTGATGGGGTTTCATCGTGTTGGCCAGGCTGGTCTCAAACTCCTGACCTCAGGTGATTGGCCTGCCTCAGCCTCTCAAAGTGCTTGGATTACAGGTATGAGCCACCGTGCCTGGCCTTCAAGACATGGTTGAAATATTACTTATCCCATCTATGGAGAAGTAATCACTGCTTCTTCTATTCTACTACCAATTCTTAATTCTATTAATTTTTATATGAAAATATCAGATACTTTTATAACATTATAATAATAGTGAGTAATAAATGTTGATCACCAACTATACTAGGTCCTCTACTGGCATATAGTTTATATCCAATGTCTCTTTTAATCTTCACAAAAATTCTATATGCTTGTTTACATTATTATCCTCATTTTAAAGAGGAGGAAAATGAGACTTACGTATTAATTGACTTGCTAAAGTCATTTTGCTAGTAAATACTGGAATATTCCAAAAGTCAAAGTTTTCCAAAAGTCAGAGATCAAGAAAAGTAAAGCAAATGCAAAGCTTGACACAGTGACCGTGAACACAAACTACATTTTCAAGAAATGTCTCTGTGAAATAGGAAATAAGGAGCAATTGAAATATGGTTAAGAAAATGATTATTATTGTTGTTATGATTTAAATTAGTAAAGGCCAAAATATTATTGGAAGCTGATTCTAAAGCAGCATTTCTCAGCTGTGTTTGATTTTGCCACTGGTTCTTGGTGGATAGAGGTAGGCATACTGCCAAATATCCTATGCTGTTCACAACAGGCCCCATCCCTATGACCAAAACAGAGTTATGTATTCTAAATGTCACTGGTGCAAAAGCTGAAATATCCTGGTCCAGTGATCTGTTGGGAATGAAGACATTGACAAAATGAGAAATGGGATAACCGATGGGACAAAAACAGGAAGAATGAGAAAGGGAGGAGATAAAATGTTACTCTTAGAAAAGTTTTGTAAGTTACTTTATCCTCGTTTCATCTCATTTTTTACAGATACAGAGATTGAACTCCAGAGAGTTTAAATGATTTATCCTTAAACAATTGTACTTCTAGCAGAAGTTTAATTCAAAATTAGAGCTCCTAACACAATGCTCTTCTAAGTACGCCACTTAATCTTTCAAGTTTAAAATTGGCTATGGATAATTGTGGGTGATTTGATAGCATAAAAACCAAACATGTAGCAATTATTTTATCTGAAAGTTAGTGATGTATCTATTGGCCTTATGTTTGTATAAACAACATATTTAGTTTCTTAGTGTTTATTAAAAGAAAGAAAGATGGCTTCGATACAAGTAAAAAAGAAACGAAGAAGAATGTGTTCATTAAATTGGCATCAAATATACACAAAATATTGAAACTTTCAAAAAAATTTAAAAGTATGAAATTTTCAGTAACATTTAATCAAGTACTCAGTGTCAACCATTTTAATTAAAAGCATGAAATATAACTCTATAAAGACACTGTAAAGCATGAACAAAAAATAGACAATAATATTGATGGTCACACTTCTACCAATTATTATTCAAGAGCATAAATGTATAATAATGAAACACTGAGCCTTCTACCAGTAGAGAAAATGTTAAAATTCCAGCTTTATTTCAACCTTCTCTGACCACTGCTACCACAAAACGAAAACAATTAAAATGACCGTAACAGTTTAACTGTGATACCTGGAGAGTTATAACTAGAAAAAGAAATAATCATGTTTCTTTAAATACAAATAACTAAATGTGCAAGCACAGCAGAAACAGGCAAAGAAGGCAGAATCATCTAGAGACTCAAGAGCTGACCTACGCAGCTGTAAGCCTGGCCAGCTCTGGAAATGCTACCATGTGAGCAAGCCAACAGCATTGACAGTCCTCAGCAATCAGGCAACTTCTCCAAGAAGGAAACCGCTGGAGACTGAGCCGTGATCTACTTTATTGACATCTGCTGCTATATTTCTATCATGGGGTTCCTTTTATTTATTTCTGTTATTCAAACAATTTGGTAGAGACCATGTGTCAACTTAATTGTCTTCTCCTGATAATTCTAGGCACTTCACACAGCCACTGATTGATTTACAATTCACCAACAATGCTAATTTATTACCTAAAACAAACCCTACTATTCTACATAAAAATTAGGTCAATCGGGAGTCCTCTTTCCCGTCCCCTAACCCCGGGAGAAGTATTTATTATTGCAATGTAGTTTACTGGTTAAGAATAATGTCTTCTGTAATCATATAGCCTTAGTTTGAATCTGTATTCTACTACACCCTAGCTTTGAGATACTGGCAAGTAACTTAACCTCTCTAAGCAGCAGTTTCTCCATCTGTAAAATGGGAAGAATAATAATGCCTATGTCATAAGGCTGTTGTGAGGACTGAATGGAATACTCTGTGAAGTGTTTGGCCCAGTACCTGACGTACAGCCTGTCTCTAAACATTAGTTAATATCAAACCCTCTCTGAAATGAGTTATCCTAAATGTCATTACCAGTGTCATTTGGTCTCGTTCTTACATAAGATCTTTCTCCATTGTCTACCTGCTGTTTTCTATAAATACTATGCTTCATTTATAGTGGCTTACTTCACTTTTGAGGATAAATTATGTAAACTTTTCAAAACTAGAGCTCCTAATACGATGTTCTTTTAATTATGCCACTTAATCTTTCAAGTTCAAAATTGACAATGGATAATTGTTGGTGATTTGATAGCATAAATACCAAACATGTAGCAATTATTTTGCCTGAAAATTGACAACATATCTATTGGCTTTATGTTTCTATAAACAATATATTTAATGTCTTAGTGCTTATTAAGGGAAAGAAAGATGGCTATGATACAAGAAAAAAAGAAACTAAGAAGAATTTGAATGTGTTCAGCAAACTGGCATCAAATGTACACAAAATATTGAAGCTTTGAAAAAAATTAAAAAGTATGAAATGTAAACTTTTCCTCAAAAGAATGTTTTCTCTGTCTACATCAGAGTCCTATCTGCTCATTAAATTCCAAAAATTCAGTCTTTTCTGAATGTTTCATCCAAATAGGATTTCTCTCAGCCCTAAAATTCTACAAAAGAATTGCCCACATTAGCAATACTATTTATACAATACATTTACTTGACGATATTATTTATGTTTATTTTTTTTTAATCTTGTTTCCAAAGCATTAGTGCCCACCCTGTGTCAACACAATATTAAGAAATAATTCCTACCATGCTTGCCCTTAACTAGCAAATAGGAAAATTAAATAAGCCTACATTCTACCATGTACATAAATGCCTCTACTCCTTCAAGAAATTTCTTTGGCTCTCTCCAAGCGGATTCAATCTCTCCATCCTTTTAGCATTTACAGCAATTTGTCTATACTTTTATTTGACTTTTGAAATAATTTTAAATAGTGGGTAAGATTTGGATGATAGGGTAAATTAGAAAAAAATTATTGCTGTTGTATCATTAAGAGAAGGTATAAATAAAGTAACATAGAAAAAAGCCTTCCTAGGAACAAATTTGAATTCAAATTATGGATTTGGTTACTAGTTAACTGTCTGATCCTATGCATGACTCCTACTCTCTCTGATACTCAGTTTTTTTCTCTGTAAATGTAGATTATAATACTTTCTTTGAAATGGTCTCAGAATAAAGTAAAAAAAATTTCTATAAAATACAAGGCTTGTCCACAAAATTAATTGCTTTCTATAATAACGTAAAACAGAATCTTGAGTTTGCACAAGTAATCTGAGAGGGAAGGAATTAGTGAGCCCAAGACTGGAAATAAGTTGGAAATGAAAATAGGAGTAAAAGAAAGGTGGCAGGTCAAGTTGGAAGGAGACTGGGGATTGAGAAGTAAAAGCCAGGGAGTTCTCCGCAACAGCTTGGCCAAGAAACTTTCATGAACAAGGATGTCTAATGCTTAATTGGATGTTGTTTGCTGAGCTGTGACAAAATAGAACACCCTTTCTTAACCTTAACCTCCAGAATGTTAAGTAAAGGTTTCATGGCAAAGTGACTCTGTTCTTCATTTGGGTGTATGCCCAGGAATAATGTAAAAACAAATCCATATGAGAGAGATTAGAGAATTTGAGATAAGAAAGAAATCAGAAAAAGATATAGCTAAGGAAAACATAAGCCCTTGAAATACTGTGGAAGATTTTCCAACTGCATATGACATAGAGTCTGGAACTGGTATTATTTATTTGTTAAAGGACAGCGGGACTAAACATTCTGAAGAAATTGGGACACCCAGGAAGAAGACATCTGGGATGCAGTTCCTAGATGGAGCTATGATAGAAACAGAGAAAGTGACAATTGGGAGGCAAGAACGCCTGAATGAAGACATTATAAGATATGAGAAACAAATAAATTTTTTCTTAAGCAGAATGGTGAATCTGTTGCATGGATACAGGTAGAGAGACACAGAGGAGAGGATACCAATTTAGAGTCATTGAAATAATTGACAGAAAACTTTAAAAGGCCACCAAAGGATGGGAAAGTGCAGAAGAAGATAAACCCAAGCTGTAATATAGAAGTAAAATTTCCAATTTCTAGCAAATTATGGGATGTAAAATGATGATGTACTTCACCAGATGTTAGTCTAGGAATTCAGGATTAGATGGCTGGAATGATGGCATTTGCACTAATGGAAACAACAATAGGTGAAGGGAGCAACGACTGAGCACACATTTCTGACACTGTCCTATGTAAATTTATTCTCTCAAACCAGATCATGAAACTGTTTGGTACAAAGACTAGCAGAGTACCCCACATAAATGTTTTTTAATGGCAGTCATCTATTGTGGGTACTATCCATGGTGCCTTTTTCTAGAAATTGAACCCATAATTTTTAGCTGAGCACATCACTGCCTAGAACAAATACTACATTTTCTAGTCTCCATTGTAGCAAGGTAAGGCCTTGGAACTATAAATAGGCCAATGTGGAATAATATTTAATAAAACAGGGTGTATCTTTTTAATTGAGTGGAGCTCAATTATCTACTCAAGACTATGAGGTGGGCCTGGGGTGGTGGCTCACCTGTAATCCTATCACTTTTGAAGGCTGAGGCAGACAGATCATGAGGTCAAGAGATTGGGAGCATCCCGGCCAACATGGTGAAACCCCATCTCTACTAAAAATACAAAAATTAGCTGAGCGTGGCAGTGCATGTCTATAGTCCAGCTACTTAGGAGGCTGAGTCAGAAGAATCGCCTTAACCCAGGAGGCAGATGTTAGAGTGAGCCGAGATCACGCCACTGCACTCCAGCCTGGCAAGAGGGTAAGACTCCGTCTCAAAAAAAAAAAAAAAAAAGACTGAGGTATAAGCCACAAATGGATGATGGCAACCAAAATAGAGCCTGGTTCCCTGACAACTTCCTGAAGTCTCCCTACCAGCCATACATGGACTGTTCAGCTCCAGGTTTTCTTTATATGAAAATGAAACACACTTCTATCTTCTTTATGCTATTGTTGTGTTGACTTTTCTGCTTTTGCAGCCAAGTCTAATTCTCTCTAGTATAACTATCTTGAACATTTTTGCTATTTACTTCAGTTCTGTTTTTTTTTTTTTTTCAAAAGCAAAAATAATTCCAAATATACTTCTTTTTAACATTTAGAAATATGCTGAACTGCTGACCAGGCAGTCTTTACATTTGTTTGAAAACATTTTTAATCTGATAAGTGGCATGGTAAAAACATCCCTATAACTACAACTTTGCTTACCACAGAGGCTTATTGGGATATCGGATGCTTGATTAATATGTTTGCTAACCAAAGAGATCAACCAAAATTATACTGAAAACAGTGCTTATAGTGCTCAAGTCCTAGGCCAAGGGCATTTAGCAAACTGAAAGCTTCACTAAAACTGCAGAAAAGATAGCAATGGTCAGCAGAGAAAATGTGTCTCTCTATTCTTTCCATTGAATCCATACAGACTTGTAAATACACAGAACATTAGAATACATTTGCATGGCATTTCTTTTAATTATTTGCAAAAAGATAGCAGTTTTTGTCTTTTGTTGATAATTTAAATTTCCCTGCTTTTTATTCTATATTGTTCACATTGGACTGAGAACTATAAATCCTCAAAAAGTACTTCCTTTTACCTGATTTTTCTCACATGGACAATGCTTTGTTAGACATAGAACTCCACAAATCATCCATTCCTAAACCCTTGTTTCATAGATAAAATTGATATGGGAAGGCGGCAGGGGAGTGCTGGGTAGAGAAAGATGGGATCCCTGGCTAGGGCTCCACCCCTGGGCCTGTGCCCACAGACCTAGTGAGGACAGACATTTCTGTTTTCATGCCCAAATGTTGCATTTTCCTTTTTCCGGTACACCAAAGCAGCAACCCAGGATACAGAAAGCACTCTGTCCTTGCCATAAGGCAGAGGGTCTAATTAAGCAGATTAACACAATCCACCTTCAGGCTGCAAAACTAAAAGAACACACTGTAACACATGCCCACTGGAGCTTCAGGAGCTGTAAACACTCAACCCTAGATGCTGCTGTGGGGTTGAAGCCCCACAACCTGCCCATCTGCGTGCTCCCCCGAGAGCTTTCAGCATCAGGGCATTGAAGAAGCGAGCCACTCCCGCTGTCACACACCCTATGAGGGGGACAAGGGAACATTTCCCGTTTCAAAATGATCGAAAAAGATGAGCAAACTTAACTAATTCTTTCTCAGAATAACTGTTTATTCGTGCATTGATTCATTAATTCCTGTATTCATCCATCCAACTACTATTTAATTCTTATTAGACATAAAGCATTGTAGAAGGAGAGAGCTGGAACACAGAATGTGACACGAGACCTGCCTTCTATACATTTTCAACTTAGTGAAGATGCAAAGAAATTATCCAGATAATTAAAATACACAAGTATTTCTACAAAGAATCGGGAACGAGGAATGGAGAAGAATAGCTTAGCAAAGACTTTATGAATAAAGTTGCATCTGGGATGAAGCTTAAAGGATCTGAACAGGTGAAGGTGGAATAGGCACTGAAGAAAAAGGAGTGGCTTTCTTTTTCACTTCCAGAGTTGATTTTTATATAAATGCTTTTTCCTTAAATTATTTTAAATTAACATTTGGATAGCAGAGTAAAACCAAAATATTTCCAAAGAAGCCAGGGATGAGACTGACTTTGGAAAGCTTGACATCATGGTTAATGCTGCATTAAAAAGTGATGCTTAGTAGAATGATGGTTACCAGAGGCTGGAAAGGGTGGTGACGAGGGGGTCGGGTGGGGTGTGGGTGGTTAATGGGTACAAAAATAAGTTAGGTAGAATGAATAAGATCTAATATTTGATAGCACAACAGGATGACTGTTGTCAACAACAATTCATTCTACATTTTAAAATAACCAAAAGAATTTATATTTGGAATGTTTGCAACACAAATAAATGATAAATGCTTGAGGTGACGGATACCCCATTTACCCTGATGTGGTTATTACACATTGTGTGCCTGTATCAGAATATCTCACGAACCTCATAAATATACACCTAATATGTACCAATAAAAATAGAAATAAACTAAACAAAAGTGGTGCTTATCAAGGCACAAATGTATCCCCACCAAGTTCAGCAGCTGCAGGGCAATGCTAGCATTCAGTGACTGGAGACAGCGGCTATAGTATGCTTTAGAAACCAGGGGCTATGAGCAACTACTCACAAAATAACAGAAATTAAATGACTGAAAAATATATCAGTAATATGTAAAAGAGTAGGGTTTCAGTTTACAAGTGAAAATCCAGACAAAGGTACAGTATCAAGGAAAATAAACTTTCATTTTCCTTCATATTGTAATGAATTAAGCAACCTAGGATACAAATATTCAAACAGAAATTGTTTGAAATGCAAACGACATTTAGAGAAAAGTGATGGTGTCTACATGGATTATTACAAATAAATCTCTTTTCAATAGTACCTATTTTGATACATTGCAGTATATATACATTTCATACTTATATTGCAGTATGTATGAAAATAGGTTCTCTTTTTCTCACATTTGTGATTGATTATGGTTTTTAGTAATAGAACAATATCTGGAACTAACTAGACATTCATCAATAAGTAGTGCTAAATAATGACAACATATGCATATTCAGAAAATTTTGATCATGACTTTTAACAACTCTAAACTAAGAATACGGTTTTTACGTAAGCGAAATGTTCAGCTTTTCAGCCATTCTAACTACTTAAATCCTTACACTGGTATTCATCTACTACTTACCATTTCATAACATGTTTTATAGTGCACTTAAAAAGAAATATACATTTTAGCTATATAAGTCTGCAGGTAACTTCAGCCACTAACCTTGCTGTCTTCTTTCTCCTTGGCTTTTCCTTGGAGGGGTTTCTTCTCTCCAAATTCACAGGTTGATTTTAATGCAAGCTGACAAGAAAGCATAGAGCTCTCTGTTTCAGCAAGCTCCAAAGGTCTTGAAGAACAGTGCTGTAACCCAGTCGTGTCAAGATTTGGTATCGGAAGAGCAGTATGCACAGGCTTTGACCCAACAGCTGGCTGCCTCAGTTTTGAGGCAACCCCAAGAACAGGCATGGCTTCTATAAAAGTATCTTCTTGCTGCCAAAGAAAATGCTTCTAACCTCAGTCTTGTAGACTCCAACTTTGAATTTCCAGAACAAATACTTTAAACAAAACTAGCAGTCATCCTGATTTTTAAAAAACTAATAGTATAATTTTCAGGAAGAGGCAAAACTTCCCTGCATCTTTAGTTAAGTATCTTTCTTTTTTGCTGGCTGGGGTTCATTCTCATTCTCTCTCTCCTCTCTGTCTCTCTCTCTCTCTCTTTCTCTCTCTCTCTCTGTTCAGTGACTCAGTATCTATGTAATACTAAATACTCCTTTGGGGAGTAAACTTTTCTTGAAGGTAACTGCCACAAAGCTCCTTTTTTTCTCACTAAAGCAATCTGAGTCTGAACTTTGAGAGTAAAAAAGAGGAAAAAAACAAAAGGAAAAACCCTTCAGCCCAGCTGTCAGAGCAGCCAAAATACCACAACAGTGGAAGGACAGGAGTTCTTCCTGATTTCAGAAATAACCAGCCTGCATTCTCTTTTTAAAGAAAATTGTATTTCCCCCAGCTTAGAAAAAAAAAAAAAAAAAAAAAGAATGGACATGTTAATGGCCAAAACAAACAGCTGTTGGAAGAACTTTTAGCCCGGAAACAATCTCAGCAATAAAGTTGTTTGTCTGATTTCCAGCTATTTTTCACTACTGACAACCATGAGCCGCGATATTCATTCTGTTGCATCCCATGAAATCAGGCTAAAATCATGCAATCGTGCAACCAGCTAAAGCAGTTAAATCATTCATCAGACCATAGCTGCCTAGGTTATGAAAACAGAGTAAACACAGGGAACAGGACACTAAACATATAGTAATCATTGTTCCCAAATTTAATAAGTCTTGATTATAAAAACATTCAAAGATAATACTTATGTGGAGTGTATTACAAAGCAGTTATTGAGCTAAGCATTTTATGTATTATCACCTTTAATCATTGGAATGACTCAAAGTATAGGCACACTTATGTTCTTTATAGAAAGACTAGCTATGACTTTGATACACAGAAAAATTTGACTAAAATCATGAAGCTAGAAAGGGGGAAAGTTTTTAGTTTATTTATTAATTTTAGTTTTTAAACCCACCTTTTAAAACGGTTGAATATACCACTGTGATTCAAGCTTAATAAGTCCAACTTAAAATCCAAAGCTTCTCAAAAGTATCCAAACAGATACTCAATGACAATGAACGATGATGCACCTATGCATAGAATTATTTTACTATTATCATATCATGTTCTATTTCAGGCTAAAGCATGTCAGGAACTTTAAAAAAACAAGGGGTAAACTTTAAAGAAAATATCTAATGTACTATGCATTATTGTTCTGAAAGTGATTATACACAGATAATGGATACGGAGAGCAATTATATTCACTAAATATTACAAAAAATTAGTAATAAAGCAATCAAAGTTCTTAGAAAAATGAGTAGATACTTGGTATAGACACAATAAACTAGGGAAATTATTAAATAACCATTTTTATTGAAAATGTCTTTCTTTAGTGAAGAAATAACCATCTTTGGCCTATTGTTTCCAGGCCTTTAAATTATTATATACTTTTATCTAAGAGTAATTTATGGATGAAAGAGCCAGTAACTAAAATAAAATGTATATGTTCTTGCTGACGCAGCATAGAAGACAGGAAATGCAAGTTAGAAATTTTGCAGACTTTTAAAAAAGTAACCCAAGTGGGCTTTACACAATGGGATAATATGAAACAAATACAACACTAGTGATATCAAAGAAATAAAATAATGTCTCTGAGGAAGTAAGTTATTTTGCAATTTGCAAACCATTCAACACATTATAACTTTCAGAAACTATAAGATAATACAAAGTCGGAGAAGTTCATGTTACTAAAATGAGGTTTAGATCATGATAAGACATATGCAACTTGTAATCCTCACAATGCAAAACAAAATAGCACCTAAATAATAGAACTTGTGGGAAACATTGACTTAGGAAGACCACTCAAAACATATGCAACTTTGGGAGTATATTGCTAGCAAAAATAATATTGGCACCTCAGAAAATAATTTGGACCACCCAAGGAAGTGACTCAGAATTATCCAAAATAAAAATGAGCATAAATTCTGGCAACATTTTAACTAGAATTGGTGGAAGAAATCCAGTTGGAAGGCAAACTCCCAGCCAGTAGGCTTGCCACTGAAATGGGTACAGGGTCAGGGCAACTGCAAATACTTAAGAGCTGCACAAGGCCAGGAGCATGCCCCTTTGAAGAGGAAGCCCCAGATGCAGGCATTCATTTTTGTTTTTGTTTTTAGTTTTCTTAAAACTGCGCCTAAAGGGCTCCTGCTCACTATATAACATTCAAACTGAGGGCTTCTTTGCCCTCCCAAGGTTACAACTCTACTCTGATTATTTCTGCCTCCCTTTGACTAGAGTATATTGTATATAAAGCTATACAACTTCCATATTATACTAATATAATATTTCCTGTTTGCCAATTGCAAAGGAGCTAATTGTTATTTTAGAAACATATGTTGGAGGAGAATGTGCTATAATTCCTGGAACAATTAGATTGAATTTTTAAGAAAGGGTTCACATTCAATAAAATGTCTTTTCACTTTGAAATGTCTTTTGCATATTAGGCAATATCTTTCACTGCAACTGAAATGTAAGATTGGTATTAGTAGCCACTGTCAAGGAACTTTTTGCAATAATATCTACCACCAAAAGCAACAAAACCAAATTAACTTACTATAAAAAATGTACTGTGTGCCAGAAGTTGTCATTTCAATGTACCCAAAACCTAAAATGCAATAAAATAAATAAATGGGAAAAAAAAAAAAAAAAAAGAATCACATCATTTTGAGACCTAGAGACAAAGGCACTGAGAAAGTAAATAGTTAGTTTATGGTCACTGTTATTTTGCAGATGAAGTTCAAAATGAGGTTTTCCAACCTGAGTTCAACAAATCAGATGTGATAGTGACTTGCTAAAAATATAGATGAAATATAAAAATATAAATGAAAAATATAGTGCTTGCTAAAAATATAGATGATTGCATTCATCTCAGACCCACTGGGTTAGTCCATTTTTGCTACTATAACAGAACATCTAAAACTGGGTAATTTATAAATAACAAGAGATTTGCTTCTTACAGTTCTGGAGGCTGGGAAGTGTAAAGCTGAGGGGCCCACATGTGGCAAGGGTCTTCTTGCTGCATTTCCCCATGGTGGAAGGTGGAAGAGCAAGAGAGCACTCATGTAAGAGAGATAGAAAGGGCCAAACTTGCTTTTATAACAGCATGCTCTTATGATAATCCCACTACGACAATAACAACATTAATCCATGTATGAAAGTAGTGTTCTCATGGCCTAATCACCTTTTAATGTCACCATCTCTTACTACTATTCACAATGGCAACTAAATTTCAACATGAGTTTTTGGAACGGATGCAAAACTCACTTTGAAACTATCAAGAAGGAGAGTGAAAGGTCAGAGAATCATATTTAAGTAAGTTGATTCTTCCAAAAATTAGAATATAAGATCTGTAAATTATAGGATTTGTAGTTTGATAGGTCAGGCAATGGTCTGTCAAGTAGAACTGCTTATAGGCAAATCTCCACTTCCTTACTTACTAGTTACATGAATTTGGAGGTTGCTGTGTCTTAGTTTCATCATCTATAAAATGGGGTAAAAGAAATAGCTGCACTTCCTTCACAGGGGTGCTGTGAGAATTAAAGGAAGTAAATGTATGATGTTGTTAGGACAGTCTTCCACATAGTAAGTGTTCTATAAATGTAAACTATAAATGTTACAGAAAATCTAGTCATAAGCATTAGAGAGATAAAGTCATGAAGACTAATACAGCCATGATCATAAGGATTAATAGGACTGAACTCAGGAAAAAGATTCTGAAAATTAAAATGAAATAAATTACTTGTCATTTTATTCCCATCAAATTTAATAGGGAAAAGGCAATGACCCTTGAAATACCTCCTAAAGCTAAGCTGGAGTTTTAGGCAATAAGAGAATTCCAACCTGGCTAAATTTTAATATTAGTAATTTAAAAAATAAGTAATAAAATCTCATAAAATGGCAACTTACCATGATTTTTAAGAGTGAGAGAAAAATTATTCAACTGTCAACAAAAAAGCATGCTTGCTGAAAGGAAAAATATGATTGGATTGTCAACTCTGACATTTGCTGAAAATATAGGAGAGTCACATTCCATTTTTTTTCTTTTCTTTTCTTTTCTTTTTTTCTTTCTTTNTTAACACAGAGTCTTGCTGTATCCCCCAGGCTGGAGTACAGTGGTTCCATCTCAGCTCACTGCAACATCCACCTCCAGGTTCAAGCAATTTTCATGCCCCAGCCTCCCTAGGACCTGGGATTACAGGCACACACCACCATGCCTGGCTAATTTTTGTATTTTAGTAGAGACGGGTTTCGTCATGTTGGCCAGGCTGGTCTCAACCTCCTGACCTCAGGTGATCTGCCCGCCTCAGCCTCCCAAAGTGCTGGGATTACAAGCATGAGCCACCACACCTGGTCTCAAATTCTTATTTCTAACAGTTTGATTGAAGTAGAATTTACACATAAGTAAAATTCAACAAATTTAAAGAAATAATTCAATGTGGCCAGCACCACTATCAAGATGTAGAATATTCCCTTCACCCAAAATGTTCTCTCATGCCCGTTGTAGATAATGTCTTATAACACAGGCAATATCTGAAGTGATTTCTAATGCTACCTTTGCCTTTTCTAGGATTTCATAGAAATGAAATCATTTAGTATTTTTGGTTTTGGCTGTTTTCACTTAGCATAATGCTTTTGAGATTTATCTTTGTGTATATGTATCATTAGTTCTTTATTTTGCATGGCTCAAATGTATTCCATTGTTTGAATATGGGACAATTTGTTTATGTGTTTATCTGGTAAAGACGCTTGATTTATGTCCATTTGGGGGATATTATGAATAAAGGTCTATAATTTTTTGTGGGGAGACGGGGGGGCAGAATTGCACTGGACAGTCACCAAGGCTGGAGTGCAGTGGTGCAGTCTTGGCTCACTGCAACTTCCACCTCCAGATTCTAGCGATTCTCATGTCTCAGCCTCCCAAGCAGCTTGGATTACAGTTGTGCACTGCCATGCCTGTATTTTTGTATTTTTAGTAGAGACAGGGTTTCACCATGTTGGCCAGTCTGGTCTTGAACTCCTGACCTGAAGTGATACACCTGCCTTGGCCTCCCAAAGTGCTGGAATTACAGGCTTGAGATACAGTGCCTGGACCTATAAATATTTATATATGTCTTATGTTGATATTTATCTGATTTACTCATGGAAAAATAACTCAAATGGAATTTCTGAGTTATTTGATAACCATATATTTAATTGTGTAAGCAACTGCCACACTCTTTTCCAAAACATACCATTCTGAATTCCCACTAGCAATGTATGAGAGGTCCGGTTGCTCCACATATTCGATACTCCATATCTTCAGTCTTTCATTTTAGCCATTCTACTAGGGTGTAGGGGTGTATCATTAGTTTTAATTCAAATTTTTCTAATTTTTTTTGATGTTGACTATCTTTTCATGTGCCCTTGTCATTCATATATCATCTTTGGTGAAATATCTGTAAAAACCTCTGTCCACCTTTTGTCTCATTATTTTTGAGGGCTCTTTTTTTTTTTTTTAACAGTTTTTTATATATTTTGACATAGGTCCTATCTTATATATATATTTTAATAAATTTTGTCCTAATCTTCAGCTTGGTTTTTGTTAGATGATTCTCCATATATCTCTCAAATTTTTTTCAGTCTTGTGAGTGGGGATCCTAAATGTTCCTTTATGTTAAACTACTTTTTCAAGGATTTTAATTAGTGTTTAGTATCATCTTTCTATTCTTTCCATTTTATCTGTTTCTTTATAAAGTGGATTCTTAGTAGGTGACATGTATTTAATTTTATTCTTCTATTTTCTCTAGGATTTACTATATAAACCATTAACTTATTACAATATGTCTTCAAATTATATTATGCCACTTCAAATATAATTTACAAACCTCACAGTATTTAATTTTACATTCCTGTTCACATTCTTGTGCTAGTGTTAGCATACATTTTCATCTACATATATTAACAGAGTACATTATTTTGTTCTATTATCAATTATGTTTTAAAAATTTAAAGCTGAATAGAAATAATCTTTATATTTATCCATATAATTTCCATTTCTGGTGCTCTTCTTTCCTTTGTGTAGATGCAAATTTTTATCTGGTATCATTTTTCTTTTATAAACAACCTTTTATAATAGTTTTCAAACTGCAGATTTGCTGGCAATTAACTGTCAGTCTCAGCTTCTGTTTGGCTGAAAAACAGCTTGCTTTGCCTCCAGTTTTGAAAGGATTTTTTCCTGGGTACAAAATTCTAAGTTAACAATTTCTCTTCTTCAGTAAAGATGCCACACCATTGTATTTTCATTTGCATAGTTTCTAAGAAGTCTATCATATGTCTGATCTTTGTTCCTTTCTATGTATCCTGGCTGTATTATTCAACTTCTGATAAGATATTCTTCATCACTCATTTTTAGTAATTTGATTTTCTCTTTTCTTTTTCTTTCTTTTTTTGAGACGGAGTCTTGATCTGTCATCAGACTTGAGTTCAGTGGCGTGATCTCGGCTCACTGCAATCTCCGCCTCCTGGGTTCAAGCCATTCTACTGCCTCAGCCTCCCTAGTAGCTGGGATTACAGACAGGCACCACCACACCCAGATAACGATGGTATTTTTAGCAGATATGAGATTTTACCATACTGGCCAGGCTGGTCTCAAACTCCTGATTTCAGGTAATCCACCAGCCTTGGCCTCCCAAAGTATTGGGATTATAGGTGTGAGCCACTGCGCCTGGCTGGCAATTGAATTTTTTAAATGTTTTCTTCAGGTCATGTTATGTTCATTAGCCTTTTTTATAATTTTTAACAAATTTTGGAAACTTTTGAGTTTTTTTCTAAAATTAATTTCTACCATATTTATAATAATTTTTAATAATGTCTGCTAATTATATCATTTCTGCCACCTCTTAAGTATGCTTCCATTAATGGATTTTTTTTGTGGATATAAGTCATGTTATATTGCTTTTTAACATGCCTGGTAATTTTCTACTGGATGGTAGACATCTGGAATTATACACGTGTATAGGGGATTTCAAGTAGTGTTTGACTTTGTAATGGCACACAGTTAAGTAGCTCTTGAGCATTTTAAGGAAATTGTTAAAGAAGGTACAGAACAGATTCCCTAGAGATAATTATGCACCACTTATAAAGAAATACAATTTTGTGGGTCTAACATGCCTCGTGGTCTCTTCACTCTGGCTGGGAAAAGTATCAACTATTCCCAACATTGTGTGAGTGCTAACAATTACTTATCATACTCCTTTCTGCTTGTCATTTATTTGACATTTCCTTGTTTCCTCTAATACATGTACAGATAAGTCCTCTGCCAAAGATTAGACGAAACACCTCTGTAAGTCTCTAATGTTCATCCTCATTCTATCTCTTTTTATCTCTCTGTGTGTCTCTATCTATCTCATTTTCTCTCTCTCTCTCTTTCTCTCTCTCTCTCTCCCTCTCTCTGCAGTTCCTTCCCTTCTGGTACTTTGACTCCAAAATTTTAGCACTTGAGGCTTTCCTAAACTTTGATCTCTATTTCTAAAACTCAGCATAACTTGTGAACTCTATTTGGGTTCTCCATCTCTACTCTGTGGTCTGGATATTGCCACCAGGAAGTAAACTAGCACAATTGTAAGCCTTCCCCTTTGAGTACCCTTCTTTCAGGAACCATCGGCCTGTATTATCTGTTGTCCAATGGCTTAATAATGTTCATTTATATACTTTTGCTCAGTTTATATTTAAGGTGGGAGGAAGTCAATATTATCCCTGTTAGTGTATAAATAATAGAAGCACAAGTAAAGACCCAAATTATTAATCATTCTTTTTCTTCCAATCCATTCTGAAATTGTATCGTGCATTATCACTTTCACAATAGATCTTAAGAGCCTTCATTTTTTTAAAATTATCCTCCATTCTGGTAAGAACTTTCCTTAAAACCCAGAGAATAAATGATTTGTACTAACAAGTTACAAAATGTTTGAATGATTTGGATAGATTGTCTTCAGGCCTAATGAGGAAATTTAAATAATAAAAAATAAGATATACTGAGCATGAAGTTAAAACTATTCTCCAGACGTGGCTTCTAACACTTAAGACACTAAGATCTGTTTCAGAATTTTTCTTACCAGTATTCCCATTGAAATCATTTTTTTCAGATATCTCAGAAAAAAATGGATGCATAGAGAAGTATTAGGTATACAGTGTATTTGTGGAGGCAAAGGGCAACGACGTCAAGATGTGCCTTTAATGTGGTATTGAATCAGACAAAAGAAAGGTGAACTAGCTGGCTAAAACATAAAAGCAGGTGATGAGTACAAAAGATTAAAAAATGAAACAGCTAACGGATTTTTAAGGAATGCACACAATATCCACTTAAAACGAGAACTTCTCAGCAGAGGTGGAAATTGTTTATATATGCTCTATGGCATGCATTTATCACCCTACAGGCTTCCTTACAATATGCTACTGATATAGTTAGTTGAGCAAATAAAATGTATCAAATTCAGAGGCTCTCTTAACCATAAAGTATAATGAAAAGCAAATGTAGTCAGCTTTGAAATAGCATTGCATGTTAATACCCTTCTTTTAAGGATATCAGCTCCCTGAGTGAAAAAAAAAAAAAATACACATCTGGAAAAAGGACAACTATTCCATTAAAACAAAATCACTGGATATTCTTGCCAGATAAATTTCAGTGTTCCAGTAAGACAGTAGACCCTTAAAAATCCAAATGAATGCTAAAAAAAATACAGCTTAAAAAAATAGTTATACTTGAAAGAACCATTCTTGTTGGTATATGGGCACACAAATATACTGTGTTATAGAAAGATAAAGGAAGCCATCTCAGACAAGTTTTAACAGTTTGGTCCTGGGAAATGCAGCCAAAAATTTTTAGATGTAACAATGTATAATAACACTGTTTTATAAAGGTATCGTTTCCACTACTGTTTCCTTGCCAATTTTCTTATTTTCATACATTTTTGAAGGTTATATACAAATGAAATTGGGTAAAATATAAAAGAATGGTACACCAAAGCAAAGTCATTCAATAGGTATCATAAAAATGTCATTTGCAATGGTTGTAACTTGTAATTGTGAAAGATTTATAGGACCATTTGGAATAATACACATTTTCACATCCCAAGCCTCATGGGCTCAAAATGTAACCATTGCTCTTACTCTTCCAGACTCCACATGTTAATGATTTCCTGCTTTATTTCAGATATTTTGAGTGTGCATTAGGTTTCATTCAGGGATTGAGAGTAAATCTTTTCTTAAACACGTAAGCTTTATTCTTATATTTTAACACAGGGTAACACTATAATTAACCTGAGAGATTTTAATCTAAGTAATGAGTTAAAGTAGTTGCTGCTTGTAACCTCAGTTTCCAGGTCCAGTGCAGGCTCTAAATTTCAGATCTAACTAATATCCAGGTCCATTCTAGGAACCACCCAGAAAAGCTACCCTGTCAATAGCTTCAAAAGTTCGTCTTTATCAGATTATGTAGCATTTTACTAGGAACTCTGAGGATAATTCAAAACAGCTGTGTGTGCGTGCATGCACGTGTGTGTGTGTGTGTGTGTCTGTGAGAGACAGGTATAGACAGAGACATAAAATAAGAAAGAGAGAGAGAGGAATATTGAGAAGTTCAGCTAGATACCTTTTAATCTATCAGAAGTCATAAAAGAATGGAAAATTAGAAAGTATGATTCATTAAAGTATGATAATGAAAACATTCATTTTATTAAGATGAAAGACCTGATTGTGACTCTTCTATTGTTTTGAGTATTTTATTCAGTACTGGGTCTATATTTACTAAGTATAAATAAAATATGGTTAAGTCACTTTAAGGAACTCTTATGGCACCATTTAAATAGGCAGCAACATGAAATTACATATATATTATTAATATCTACTTATTCTACTGAAAAAAAGCAGTGACTCAGGGTCAACAACTACTTGAGGTTATAGTGCCTTTCACACATACAGGGGGAGAGTGTGTAATCTTCCAAGCTGTATACAATGGTCATATTCTTAATAGTTCAGAAACAAAATGAAACCATTAACTGGAAAACCATATCTCTCTGTCAGACACTACAATGGTTTGAATGTTTTTGTCCCCTCCAAATTTCACATTGTAACTTAATCCTTAATGCAACAGTATTGGCGGTGTGGCCTTGGAAAGTTATTGAATTGTGATTCAATCTGCCCTCTGCCCTCTGCCCTCATGAATGAGATTAGATGCCTTTATAAAAAGACTTGATAGAGGAAGGTCACCCCTCTCTTTCCCTTCCACCTTCTAACATGTGAAGATGCAGCAGGAAGACCCTCAACAGATGTCAATATCTTGATCTTGGATTTTCTGGCCCCAGGACTATGAGATATAAATTCCTACTCTTATAGAAATTATCAGTCAGTGGTATTCTGTTATAACAGCACTAATGGAATAAGACAGGCATCTAATACCTTAATTCAGAAACATAGAAAACCTACCATAAAAGATGCAAAGTGATCAAAATGTCTAAGTGAACCCTTCAGATTTTACCTTTTCTATCTGCTTCTTACCAGAATAGCACATACACATACACACACATGCACACACATACATGCACTTCATTTTATTGTGTATGACATTTTACTCCTATATTGACCTCACCATCCATTTTCTTTAGCCAATAAATTTTCTTACAAAATATGTTAATTTCTATGTATACATTCCCCTTTACTCCCATATTATCATAGTCTCAAGGTTCCTTTTCATGAAATTTCCCGATAATTTCGGACAGCAACAGAAGTAGTTGCCAAGCTCTTTCTTGCATATACCCTGCTTATTGGTTTTAGGAATCACATATCTGTTGCCCTAGAATATCTTCCTCTTTCCTGTTTTAAATGTGTGGACCATGAGAATTGCTGATTGAAAAAGTGTAATGGTGAAAAGCAGAATAGACTTCTGTAAATATGATTTTTCAAACAAAATTTTGTATCATTATCAACATAACATATATATGAGGAACTTCTTCATTTTTCCTGTGTCCATATTTTATCGCTAAATATTTTCATAAAACATTCCATTTTCAATCCCTTCCTCAATGCTTTCCCAAAGTATTTATCAGATTTGGGGTACAGAGCAAGAGAGTAGAAAAAATGGACAACTAAGTTTGGCATCAAAACTTTTATTTTACTTTATTCACTAGCTACATTTTTAGTGAACTGAAGAGGTTTCACAAACTTCAAAGAAATGAGAATAAAACTTTGTAGATAACCTTTAAGTAGCTTGGGATAAACTAGATTTTCATCTAAAGAAGTTTGACCCTGAGGGACCTCAGCTTAAAATCCTCATTATTAGTCAACACCTGTACTTTCAGGATGAGCAGCATATTTATAGTTTAGTTATGTTAATATTCAGTTAAGACGTGAAGAAAAAAGGGGGTGAGTGAAGGGTAAACACAAAAAAAATTATAAGGTTCAAACTAGTCTCATAAAATATTCCCAGAAACATCTATTGTACTCATGAGTTCTCCTTTTCTCAATTTCTACAATAGCTACAAGAAGATTTAAAATCCATCAGTTTCCTTCTCACTGACACATATATGTTTAGTCACTGGAAATGTCTGCAATACATTTTAATAATATTAAAGAAAGGAGTTTGCATAGCCAAAAATATAAGGAATAAAGTTCATCAGATTTGCTGAAAATGGGATGGGCTGAAATCTATCAACAACTGGTACAATACATATTACACATAAGTATGTAATATATACAATCTGGGAAATGAGCTATTTGCTTACTTTTAAAATAATCTGACTTGGTCATTAATTAAACTTGGAATGCTAGTTAATACATTTCTTTTGATATTCTTTATCATAAGTAAAATAAAATCTCTCGCACATATTTCTGGAATAGAATAACAAAAATTGCTTTCCTCAAATGCAGAATGGATACAATATTAAATATGAAAGATGAACATTAATGGATTATTTCCTCCTCTCTAAACACTTTTCTAGTGGAGACCATCAGATACTAACCTGGATTCTTGTAAATGCATTGATTTCCTCCAGATTTTCCTAACATTTACATGAGGTCATTGAAAGCTAAGTGTGTTAGCAATCACACACTCTTCATCCCTGGAAAGGCATTGCCAATTTTCCACACTTTCTGACAAAAAACAGGCAAACCCAACCAAACAAAACAAAACAAAAAACTTTGAACAAACATAAATGGAAAGTTTTGTAATTCTAATATGATGGGATGGAGTTTTCTCCCATAAAAAACAATTTCCCTATTTCCTATTAAACATTAAAATTGCTCATTACAGACTGTATCATTTTCATAGAGATAGTTTTAAGAATCATGACTGAAAGAATATACATTCTAGGCATTTTATTTGTGCACATTTTTCTAAAATAATAATATATTTGCATTCTGTATTGCACAGATCTGACTCTTATAAAATAAAATATTTGTGATTTATATGATAATCACTTTAGGGAAAATAAGTTCAATGGCATGGCTTACTAAGTATTCATTAAACTACTAAACTTCCATTTTCCTGAAATTGTTTTTGTTTATATTCATCAGGAAGAAGTCCTTATCTTCCACTCTTCCACTTATCCCATCTATCCCCCCAACACACACAAAAAAACTCGTTTATACATGTATTTATATCATCACACTTTAGCTTCTAATTCACTGGCTTACTGTATCTTTTATCTCAAAAGTACTATCTATCTCAATAGCACAAAGTTACTAGTGGCAAAATCAGGTTCTAGAGAAGAATATTCTTTCTTTCACGTTAGAACTACATAAAAATATTTTCTGACAGGTCAAAGATGCTTACGAACACATTTATCCAGCTGAATATAACTTTGAGGGTTAAAATTAGATAAATAGGAGACCAGTGGTGATTTTTTTCCCAACAGCTTGCATCTATCAGCTGGGTGTTAAGAGCTGTCTTACATAATAAGCATATGGTGACCATAACTGTTACACTGTACATAAACAAGAAAAATAATCGAAATAACATGCCACAAAATTATAATAAAGGTGAAATGACCATTTCATTACACATCTGGCAATGTTAACAGCTTCTGAAAAGAAGAAAATGGTTTTTTAGAGAAACCTCAGGTGAAGTTAACATTTGCTTCTACAGTTAAAAAAAAAATAAGTGTAGTTTGGTCTTGACAGAATCACTAGAAGAACTTGGCAGAGTTTTTTAATCAACAAGTGATGCTGTTAAAAAAAAAAAAAACTTTTTATATTAAGTAAACTCAGCAGCTATTCCTTTTGAGTTTTTCTCCAGAGGATTTGATTTAAACAAAGCATCTCTGGCAAAGAGCAGGGCTTATTCTTCCACTGCAGAATATTCAATGAAAGTAAAAGATTACATGTGAATCTTATGGAGGTTGCAGCAATTCCAAACTTAAAATTGTCTGCTCCATTTAGATAAACCTTAAACCTTGCTTGCTCTCATTTTCTCTTTCCTATTTACATTTTACTGATGCCATTTCTTCCTCAGCACCCAAGGATCCTTCCATAAACTGATCACCAAAGTGTACGCAGGAAGTTAGGATTAAAGGTCCACAGATAACCACCAGAAGATAGAAAGAGTATACTAGATTGGAAAAGAGAATAAAACTCAAAATGAAAAGGAACCACCACAGTTTGATAGCTTCAGGTGAAATGTCAGCCATTCTGCCACACCTTCACCAAGCTTACCTTGCCATACTTTAGGAATCATCAGCATACTTAGAACTGAGCTAAAACATAAAGTCCTAAACAAACATTATTTATTTCAAGTAAGTTTTTGCATATCTTCATATTGATACACATTTTTTTTTCTCTCATTCTGATTTAGGAAAGCAGAGGTAAAGGAGTGAGAGGTAATGAAAAAGAGTACACATGGAGGTAAATGGCACAAGACATCATGTCTATAAATAAAGTTCAAAGCCTACTAGCTGCAGAGAGGTAGTGGCAGATGATAACTGAGCACATGTGGAGTCCACAACTAGGCACCATGTAAGAAGGCTACAGATAGCAATGCTCTTCAGAAGCTACCTGGTTACTTTACCTGTGCTTTGTCTAGTAATTTGTACTTGCATTGGATAAAGAACTTCTGGATAGTCCTTAATAATTAACTCAAAGGAAAGAGAGTCAAAAGCCATCATCTCAGAGACTATCTGAAAATACTGTCCCAATATCAATCCTATTCAAATTGAAAGCAGTGACTTCCCATTTTCACTTTACTGGAGGCTGTCAAGTCTTCTCTCTAAAAACGCTCCTTCTCCTGTTAGTGAGCTAAAACATTATTTACATATCCATCATGTATGAAGGGTGGTGAACAAGTCTGAAAATATATATTAATCCATCATATAATCATGGTCTATGTTTCCAGACGTTCTGCATCTAGCATTTGTAATACTCTTCATTCTTAACCCCTTCCAATGAATATAAAGTTCATCTTCCCTTAGCATTTCTTGCAATTATCCATGAATTTCCACCAATTCATTCTTAATTCTTTCCCATTGGGCTTCTTCCTGCCTTTGAAATTCTATCTTGTATTTCCCAGTACTCCTGCCCTTAACTCCCTGTCCTCTAAAATCATTTGGTATATGATACCAGGTTGACATATGATAATGCATTTCAATTTCTCACTCTCCTTTGGAGCATACTCATATGAGGTCCAAAATTACCATATAATATTAATATAAAATTACCAAGTTTTCTTTAGGCATTACATTGTTATTTTATTAGTATATCTAAAAGTTGCTAAGTACCACACCCAACTTCTCATTTTGATAGATCATACTTGGCAATCTAAAAATTACAGTGTACAGTTCAGAAAGGAAGTGGAGATGCAATGTAGGGGAAAAAAGATTTGATGAATTATGACATCTCAGTAAGCCATGACCACACTTTATATTACAGCTATGATGTTCTACTATAAAGTGGTCATTATATGAGACTACAACGTAATTTTAAAAGCTTTAACTTATTGGATATGATACACATGATAATTTGGAAAGCCATTCATCAGGAGCTATATCGGGATTTTAAATGCATTATATTTAACTTATATTTAATCATAGCAGAGACCCTTAGCCTGCCCAAATATTTAGGAAAAAAGACAATATTTACTGTGTGTTCCTGAAAATGTATATGCTGTAATTCTATAATGAGAAAAAAAATAGTAGCATAATACTATAACAGTATCTTCACAGGGCAAGATATTCAAGTTTCACCAAGAGGATTTCTAAAGTAATTGCATCACTGCCTATACCAGTATCCTCCTGATCAAGACAGACCCTCGTTTGCTTTAACATAAACAATATAAGCCACTGTAATCCCATCATTAAGACTATACGAAGTTAAATAGTTTGTCATGACTAAAATTACTATCTGCAAGTTATTTACTTTTTGCTTTACCTATTTATTTAAGCTAAAAACTTTACTTGGGAATAATGAAGAATGTCTGACTGGTAGTGAATAGAGCCAGAACTAAAATTCAAGGACTGTGTAACCCTCTCACCACTGGGACTCACCTGCTGTCTATCATACTTCTTTACTCTGACATTCAAGACAGTTTCATTTCCTGGCAGTTTTCTAGGACCCCTCCATGAATGGTGCCAATGTAAGTGATGATAAAGTCGGCACACCTAGCTGCATACATTCACTCTTGAGAAGAAAGAAAAAATATCTCTTCCTCTCCTGAAACCGGGGCTGTGCACTGAAGAAGATCTTGAAGCCCCCAACCTCATTGACTGACAGCAGCACACTAATTAGTGTCTTAAAACCACGGACATAGTGAAAAGCACAGATACAGTCTAAATTTGGTTTAAAGTCAGCACATCCAGTATTTTGCTTTTTGCCTGTTGGTTTTTAATTACAGGTGAGTGCCACTGATGGGCAATTCCAGTCTAATTAAGGATGAAAGTAGGCCTGTGCTATTAAGGAGTCAATTTCTCAGTTTACAAACTGCTCCTCCACAGACCCTCCCAAGGGATGTTTATGTTGCCCTTCTTTCTGTCTCTGCTTACCACACATCAGCTGTTTTGATTGGCACTAACCCAGTCATTCCCTTTGAATTCAAGCTCCTCTCTTTGTTGTTTTCTTGGTGTAACATTTCAAATAAAGACCTCCATCGCTTTATTTATTTCTCCTTTAATTTGCATGGTATAGAGTTTGGTAGAAGTAGAGTTCAATATCAAACCATGGCAGAAAAGCAGAATATTTGATTTGGAGGCCATGTCTTCTGAAAAGATTCTTGTGAAATTTGTCATAGGGCAGAAAATGTTAGGAGATGTTGGGATGTTGCATCAACATCCGAGTTTTTTTCTCAACATACAAAGGGACATGAGTCTTCGTGGGCATTGATACATTTTCCCTTTTAGGAGATTAGCCTTGTATGTGTCTGAGGACCTGTGGTAGAATATTAGATCAGTGGTCCTTTACTCTTAGTGCATCTCAGAATCACCTGAAGGGCTTGCCAAAACACAGGAGCTAGGCTCCACATCCCAGTCTCTGAAACACTAGATTTGGGGTGCAGCCTGAGGATCTGCTTTTCTAACAAGTTTCTAAATGCTGCTACTGATGATGACATGGGTAGATCCCACTGTATGTATCACTGTTTTGTATTGTGCTACAAGGGCAAGGGCAAAAAAGAAGTCTACTTTTAAAAATCATTGAGATGTATTAATATAGGATGCAATAAATAAAGGCATTACGTATTACAGTGTACCGCTCTTCACTGAAATATTTTGAATCAGTGACAGGCTCTAATCTGAGTACGTGCTATTAGTCATATGAAGCAATCTAATGCTAACTGTGTGGTTTCTGACCCATTCTATCCTTTTGCTTCCTAATGAACAACTTTCTCTTAGATACGCATTTATTGTGTTTACCCTAAGCCCTTTTATTTTGATGAGTTTTTCTTTCTCTCAGGCTATTATCAGTGAGATAGCTCTAGGATTTGGGATAGGCCCTCTAAGTGTAAATACAGCTACTGGGAGGTGATGCAGAATTACACAGAAAACTGCAGGATAAGTTAAATCAATAATATCTGGTGATCTGAATGACAGGAACTAATAGGCAATTTCTGCAGGGTCTTCTAAGATCAATTCCAGATTTGTTACTCTGCTCAAAGTTTACATTCCTGGAAAGGCAATTCGACTCATGAAACTTGGTTCACATATGTACCCAAAAACATAGGCAGAATACCTTGATATATAGTTCCAACAAGAGTATAATCATTCGCAAAATGGCTGGTTTTCCAAAGTAAAATGATTGTACCCTCAGCAAATGAATGAGTAATCAATGTTGGGCTGGGAAAATCACAGTGTCCACTGCACATAGGCTCCTTGATTATATGTAAACTCTAAACAGGCATTGATGGGCTGAGAGTAATTCTATTACCTATTAGAATTTGGTGTATTTTAGGCCAGACATGATGGCTCATACCTGTAATACCAGCACTTTGTGAGGCTGAGGCAGGATCACTTGAGGCCAGGAAACCAGCCTGGCCAACATGGCAAAACCCCATGTCTACTAAAAATATAAAAATTAGCAAGGCATGGTGGCACAGACCTGTAATCCCAGCTACTCAGGAGGCTGAGACACGAGAATCATTTGAACCCAGGAGGCAAAAGTTGCAGTGAGCCGAGATCATACCACTGCACTCCAGCCTGGGCAGCAGAGTGAGATTCTGTCTCTAAATAAATAAATTAAATAATTTGTTGACATTTTATTTACAAAGAATAGCTGTGTCAATCCCTGAGATTTGCTGAACGATCATGAGTGACTGTTATCACATTAGAAATCAAATTACTGACCGGGCATTGTAGCTCACGCCTGTAATTCTAGCACTTTGGGAGGCCAGGCAGGAGCACCTAAGTGGGTGGATCACCAGAGGTCAGGAATTCAAGATCAGCCTGGCCAACATGGTGAAACTTCATCTCTACTAAAGACACAAAAATTATCCAGGAATAGTGGTGGGTGCCAGCAATCCCATCTACTTGAGAGGCTGAGGCAGGAGAATCGATCGAACCCAGGAGGCGGAGGCTGCAGTGAGTCCCAAGATAGCGCCATTGCCCTCCAGCCTCAGCAACAGAGTGAGACTCTGCCTCAAGAAATAAATTTTTTTTAAAAAAAGAAAGAAATGAAATTCCTCAGTCTTTCATTAGGACTAAATCTCTGATCTCTGAAATGATCATGAAAATTTAGAAGAGGGAATGAAAGTCATTTAATAAGCACTATTTTTTAAGTTATTTATTTGTTTCAGTCATTAATTGGGTTCCCATCAGAATGGGTTTTCTAGTTACTTTCAGTTCAAGGAGGGCTAAGGTAAGTTGAAGGAGTAGAAGCTAAAGTTTGTTTCAATTAAATAATATGAACAGCATGGTGTTTAGCAATAGGATATAGGCTGCTGTTTCAAAGTAGAGGCAAGTAAAGGAACACAATGAAAAACAGAGTACATCTCACTGAGTAAAGGAATCCAAGAAGAATAGAATAAAATTATCTATCCTTATATTTACTCATCTGCTGATTATGATGAACAATTGTCAAGGGTGAAGGTAAATAAAAATATAGTGATGACGGAATCAGGGCTGGCAATAGCTGGTTACCTTTTAAGGTGGTAAAAATGGAAACTAGTTTGAGTTGGTGAATTCACAATATTGTGAATGTGTTAATGTCACTGAATTGTTCACTTTAAAATGCTTAGTTTTGTGTTATGCTATCTTATTTTACCCTGCTCTCAGAAAACGCTTCTTTCTTCTTTCCACGTATCTAGTTCTTTCCCTTTTTTAGTGTCAATTTAATACCATTCTGTTAAGACCTTCCTTGACAATTCCAACACCAAGTCAACTTCTCTGAATGCTTATGTCATATTTCGTAGTCATTCAGTCATTCAGTCAACAAAGGGTTATTAAATACTCACTATGTGTTGGGCACTATGTTAGGTGCTGGGAAATCTTAGGTGAGCATCTTCTGACAAATGTGGAAGATTAAATAACTTAGATATATAATTAAATTAACAAAGGCCTATTTATATAGTTTACCTAATGTAAGTAAACACACTTACATTACTCTAGAATTTATTTCTAGAGAATAATTACTTGAACCTCTCAGGAAAGAGTTCTGTTTTCCTTAACTATTTAGAATTAACAACAAACACAATTCTTCATTGTCTGTCTTCTCTTCCTAAAAATCGCAGAGGACCCTGATTAGTCAGGTATTAAGCTACAAATGTAAACCACACAATTAACCTAATGTAAAATTCATGATACATCTAAATTCTCAAATCACTTCATGCCTGTTTTTCTTAGAGTCAATCATAGTAAAAGGCAAATTGTATTGCCTTAGAAAGGTATTCGCGTCTCTTTTGTCAGCTCCTGTCCAGTAAGTAACACCTGAAAGTGTAGGCTAAGTTGTAAAAGGAAAGAATGAGAGAAAAAGGTGATATATAAAATAAATACTGAAATATATACCAAATTTTATGAGCTAGAATTATTTCTTATATTCTTATATTTATGTAAATACTTTAGGCCAAAGGCTCCTTCTAAAATATAGCTTCTTTCAAATAATGATTTAACCCATTTTTGTATCTATGTATAATCCAAAGATGTTCACAATGGGGCCCCTAAAAGACTGCATGATCATTCATTTCTTCATTCATTCATCAAATATTTAGTCATCAATAACTATAAGCAAAAATGCTATGAAGAGTAGAGAGATGTAATACCTGGTGTTTCTCACTCAGCTTAGTAACTGAAAAGAAGGCTAAGACAAGAATCAGTTTGTTTAGAAATAATTAAAAAATAAAGATAAATGTCTCTGAGGTATCAAGTCAGTTACAGGCAGAGAGTCAGGTAATGGGGTAGCTAGGACATCAGGAATAGATCTTAATTTTTCTGGGCAATAAACTGGGCATTGCAGGTTGAGTTACAGAAAAAATTTCAGTGTTCTGCATTGGAACAAAACTCAGGAAAAAATATTTTAAGTTTTTTACACTAAGTTTTCCAGTTTGGATGGGGCACACTACTTCTTCAGCGTCTTAGTGTAATAAAATATATACCAAGTTCCATTTTTATGCACCAGAGAAAGAAAGAATGAAAAAAATACATTATTGCTTTGCACAGCTTTGAAAATTAGTACTATAATATTATCGAAACCGAAATTTCCAGAAATCCTGAAATAATGAAATAAACAAACACTCCCCTCTTTCTCAGCATGTATTGTATGAGAGATGCAAACAAATGTTAAGAATGTGAATTTTAAAAATAGAAGAGGAAATCAAAATTCATGTAATAATTATTTTTAAAAACCCATCATGTATCTAAAACTACTATCAGCTAAGGTTTAATTTTGCTATAAAAGACAGTATATTTAATATATGCTATGGAACAATGTAAATGGAAAAAGAAACTAATGTTAATTGAGAAATTTCTATGAGACAGCCACTATGCCACACTGCTGTAATATATTTAGTTCATTGAACCATTACCACCACACTTTGAGATAGCTTATCATTATCATATAAGGTTTTTGTTGTGGAAACTATGAGATTAAGTATTGTACCTGAGGTATATCTGGATTAGAATCTGAATTAGATAATAATTTTTAGACTCTTATTCTCTAAGCAAAGAAACAGATATCAGTTCTAGTGAGAAAAGGTGGTTGTGATATTTTCCCTAATTATTTCTTTAATAAAATCTTAGAATCTTCTCTGAATAGTTCTAATGTTCTACAAAGTGATGAAGAGTGTCCTAGATGAATAAAGGACTTGAAAGTAAAGAAAAATCTAATAAATGCTAGCATCTCTCTTTCAAAAAGAGAATAGAAAGAAATGAGTTTTCTATTTGTGTGTTTTATTTCACAAAACTGTATCTCCTAAAAAGCACATCTTAAAAATATTTCTCCAACTAAATCATCACAAATCATTCTTGTATAAGCTCATATATATGGAACAATTCTACAGATGCCGAAGTGTTGTAAAGATGCAGTTACACAATCAATTCTAAGTAGAAGAGTAAACTGCTTGTAAACCACAGTAGCTTCTACTATATTTAAAATCCATTGTCTATTTTCTTTCATTGTAAATATTTAAAACGTGAGACTAAAATGAAGCTAGTGACTTTTATGATGCAAATGCTCTAGTTATTTTATAAATATTTAGTAGCCATCAAAAATCCACATTCCCCAGGAAGAATGTGAGCCCCAACAACACTGGACCATTGTACAATCACTAGGATCCATTTACTTTACTCTATAGGAGAAAACACTTTCCCACAGCCGCAGCCTGACTAAAGTTGGTATGATTTGTAGGTTTAAAAACCCTCAGATCTCACCTTTGGAAATTGAGCTCTATGTTCCATTTCTGCATTAGGAGCACTTTCATTTCAAAAGCCCACCCATAAATACAAAGTCCCTTCCTGCTCTCTCCTTCTCTGTTTCAGCCTTTACTTAGCAAGCCAAATGGAATCTTAAAAGTGGCTGCCAAGTTCAAGGCTCAAGAGCCATTTCACAATATCACCATTGATATTCCATGACAGGACAAGACTATTATTATCAAACTATTATTCACTGATTATTTGAATGTTTTCACTAAGTTATATCTTTAGGAAAGCAAGTAGATGCTATGGCAAAAATGATAGATTTTAGGACATTCATCTAATTGCGTAATTTTTGTGACATCAATTCCCAGTATTCATTGAAATTACTGTTGAGATTCTGAGGAATCAAAAACTACAGTAGCATTATAACTAATAAGATAATATAAAATATTATAATTATATGTATAAATTTAACATTATATATATATATATATATATATATGTGAAGATATATACATTCACATCCACATATGTAACATTTGTGACACGGTACAGTATAGCAGTCAAAAGTATGTGTTCTGGCATCGAAACAACAGATATCCAGTATCACCACCATCTGCTAGTGTGACCCAGGGAAGTTCATTAGCCTCTTGGTATTTCATTTTCTTGTTTTAATTTAAAGGAAAAAAAAAAAGGCTATGTGGGAACAAAATAAGATAGCATGTAAAGAATTCAGCACAGTGTGTGACACACATTGAGGGCTCTTTTAACATTAGCTGTAATCACCATCATTAGTGTCATCATCATTGGGGAGGAATAAGCCTTCTCAGTATTCATCACCAATCATAGCTACTAATATTTGTCTTAGTCACATTCCAACATAAAAGTTAGAAGTGGAAAATAATTCTAAATAAGAAAGTATGTTGATGAAAAGCTTTAAAATCAGGTTCCATGGTATGCCCATTTCATCAGTTTGAATATTAAATACTAATATTCTTTGAATATTAAATATTAATTATATTAATATTTAACATTAATTAAAGCATTTCACATAAATTAAAAATCCACTAAAATGAGGGAAGCTCAAAAGCTATATTTGTAGTAGATTGTTACAATAAGGAGCCCCAATAAGTAATTTCTCTCATCTACATTCCTGTGTTGTCTCCTCTCACAGTGACTCCTCCCAAACTTGCGTTGGCCAATGGAAAATCAGTAAATGCCATACAAAGAGACACCTTCGTGGCACTTGAACTTTGGGGTGTCCCCCTCTCTTGCTGCTCAGGTTCAAATAGGCTGCTATAGATGTGTGGCCCAACTGAGACCCAGTGCCAACTGCCCAGACGTGAGACCAGCAGCTGACTGCAAATGCAGGAGTGCAACCAAAATACATGAAGCAGAGAAAAGCCATCCCAGCCAACCACGGAACTATTTCCTGATAAATGGTTTTGGGGTGTTTGCTTTGTAGCAAAGCTAACATAGTATTTCTCCTCCACATAAGTAATTTCTAAATCATTTGGATGCAATAGTACTCCCATTTTATTAGTACCTTCATTGGTACATATTTATATCACACCAACGCCGGTAATATACACAGTAATAAACAAAGCCTAATCCTATGTGAATTTGTCCTCAAGAAACTCCTCATAGTAACAGGAAGTCAGACAATAGGAAATTTCCTCTAACAATCATTATAGCAATTGTTACAATTTAAATAAAAATAATTTTAAAACTAACATTTATGTATTAAAGCACATTATTTCATTTAGTCCTCACAATAGCCCATAAGAGAGGTTTTACTCTTATTCTCCTTCCTCACATGAGGAAGGTGAGGCCCAAGAGATTAAATAATTTGTCTAAAATTATACAGCTATTAAATATTTTCGCAATTGCTATGAAGTTTTACACTTTTTTTCACTTATGCATTCCACTAAATTTATAATTGTAAAATTATATTAAGTTACATTTACTAATTTATTTATACATCATAATAACAATGAATTTCAAAAGCAAGTAGTGGAAATGCTTAATTTCATCTTGTCTTTACTCAAGTAAATTTAATTAAATATCCAGTTTGTGTTACCTACTTAAAACAAGCTTCTTTCTCACTCATCAAGCAAAGCCATTTGTTTTTTGGGTTTTTTGTTTTGGTTGGTTGTTTGTTTTTGAGACACAGGCTCACTCTGTGGACCGGGGGGAGTGCAGTGGCACAATCGTGGCAAACTGCAACCTCCACCTCCTGGGCTCAAGCAATTATCCTGTCTCAACCTCCCTAGTAGCTGGGATTACAGGCATTTGCCACCACTTATTATTAGTAGAGACAGGGTTGCACCATGTTTGCCTGGCTGGTCTCAAACTCCTGGCCTCAAGGAATCCACTGCCTTGGCCTCCCAAAGTACTGGGATTACCAGAGCGAGCCATTGTACAGGGTCAAACAAAGCTATTTGAATAAGTGATCTTTAAGCTACTTTTTAAAAAACTTTTTAAAGATTCTTTCTTTAAGACTTAAGTAAAAAAGAGTAAATAAGAAAACTAATGTGTTTACCAATTTATCTACCCAAAATATATAACAAAATTTTAATGAGTTTTATATATACATACATGAATATATTAAACGGCACAAATGAGCTCTTTTATGTAAAAGCATATGTAGAATGTAAATTATAGGAAAAACAAATGAGAGCCTAAGAACTTGAGTAATACTCTTACTAGTTCTGCTACTAGGTAGCTGGGCAAGTTGAACACTTTGCTTCAGTTTACCAATTGGTAAAATGGAGACAATAATGCATACTCAGTGACAATTTTATGAGGACCAAATGAATAAAAAACAATAAGACATACTGTTTATCTACCATTTAGTTTGTTTGTGGTAGGCACTGTATACCCATTATCTCCATTCTCACAGATAGCATGAAAGTGCACCTTTATTTTAATTTTATAACAAGAGAAAGTTAAATTTTTACCAAGGCTATACCTCTTAGACAAAAGCAAGATTCTGCTCAAATCCAGATATAGGCATGCCTCAGATAATTCATTTCAAAACCACCACAATAAAGTAAATATTATGACAAAGTGAGTCATACAAGTTTGGTGGTTTTCCAGTGCCTATAAAAGTTATTTTTACACTGTAGTCTATTATAAAGTGTTCAATAGTATTATGTCAAAAATATATACATACATTAATTAAAAATACTTCATTGCTAAAATGTCTTAACAGTCATCTGAGCCTTCAGCAAGTTCTGATCTTTTTGCTGGTATAAGGTTGTGCCCCAGTATTGACAGCTACTGACTGATCAGCAAAGGTGGTGATTGCTAAAGGTTGGGGTGGCTGTGGTAATCTCTTAATATAAGATACCAAGAAAGTTTGTTGCATTGATTAACTTTCTTTCGCAAAAGATTTCTATGTAGCATGCAATGCTAATTGACAGCATTTTAACCACATTAGAACTTTCAAAATTGGAATCAGTCATCTTAAACCCAACCATTGCCTTATCATCAAAGTTTTTGTATATCTAAATCCTTTGTTGTCATTTCAAGAATGTTCACAGCATCTTCACCCAGAGTAGATTATGTTTCAAGAAACAACTTTCTTTGTTCATCTGTAATAAGCAACTCCTTATCTATTCAAGTTTTATCATGAGCAATTCAGTCACATCTTCGGGCTTTACTTCTAATTCTAGATCTTGTGCTATTTCCACCATATCTTCAGTTATTTACTCTACTGAAGTCTTGAAACCCCCAAAGTCATCTGTAAGGATTGAAATCAACTTTTTTCAAATTCTCATTAATGTTGATATTTTGACCTCTTCCCATGAATCATAAATGTTATCAATGGCATCTAGAATGACAATTTTTTTCCAGAAGGTTTTTGATTTACTTTTCTTAGATCCATCAGAAGAATCTCTATCAATAGCAGCTATATCCTTGTGAAATATATTTCTTAAATAATAAGACTTGAAAGTCAAAATTACTCCTTGATCTTGACGAATTTGTGTTAGCATGCATGGAAACAACATTAATTTTCTTGATATCTCTATCAGAGCTGTTGAATTACTAAGTGCATTGTCAATGAGTAGTAATATTTTCAAAAGGTTCTTTTCTTTCTGAGCAGTAGGTCCCAAAAGTAGGCTTTAAATATTCAGTAAACTGGGCCATAAACAGACGTGCTGCCATCCAGGCTTTGTTCTTCTATTTATAGAGCACAGGTAGAGTAGATTTAGCATAATTCTTAAGGGAATTAGGAATTTTGGAATAATCAGTGGTATTGGCTTCAACTTAAAGTCATCAGCTACATTAGCCCCTAACATTAGAGTCAGCCTACTCTTTGAAACTTTAAAGCCAGGCATTGACTTTTTCTCTTATGAAAGCCCCAGATGGCATATTCTTCCATATAAAACTGTTTCATTTACTGTACATTGAAAGTCTGTTGTTTAATGTAGCCATCTTCATCAATTATTTTCATCAGATCTTCCGGATAACTTGCTGCAGATTACACACCACCGCTTGCTGCTTCATCTTGCACTTTTGGAGTTTGTTTCATTCTTTTCACCTCATGAACCAATCTCTGCTAGCTTCAAACTTTGCAGCTTCCTCACCTTTCTCAGCCTTGTTACAATGTAAGACACTTAGGGCTTTGCTTTGGATTAGGCTTTGTGTTAAGGGAATGTTATGGTTGGTTTGATCCATCCAGACCAGTAAAGTTTCCTTCAAGTCAGTATTAAGGCTGTTTTGCTTTCTTATAATGTATATATTCACTGGAATTGTCTTTTAATTGCCTTGAAGCACTTTCCTTTGCATTTATAACTTGGCTAACTGGCTTAATAACCCTGCTTTGAGTCTATCTGTCTAGCTTTCAAGGTGCCTTCTTCAATAAGCTTAATCTTTTCTAGCTTTTGATTTCAAGTGAGAAGCATGTGACTCGTCCTTTCACTTGAACACTTAGAGGCCACTGTAAAGTTATTAATAGGCCTAATTTCAACATGGTAGTGTCTCAAAGAATAGTAAGGCCCAAGGAGAGGAACAGTGATGGTGGAATGGCAGATCAGTGGAGCTGTCAGAAAAACACAGCATCTATCAATAAAGTTTGCCATTTTTTTATGAGCATGGTTTGTGCTGCTCCAAAACAATTACAATACAACATCAAAAGTTACTGACCAAAGATAACCATAACAGATACAATAATAATGAAAATGTTTAAAATAGAGATACAAAGTGAGCACATGCTGATGAAAAATGGCACCCACAGATTTGCTGGATGCAGGATTGCCACAAACCTTCATTTGTTTTTATAAAAAAATGCAATATTTGTGAAGTACAATAAAGCAAAGCACAATACAGTAAGGTATACCTGTATCTCTGGCTTTGCTGCATTGTGCTTTGAAAAATATTAAAGTTGGTATTAAAATAACATTGATTAAAATACATAGCTGGCTAGATTAATCTTCTAGATAATTGACTGGAATCTTGACTAGAGACTGTTAAGGGTGAGGGGACCTTGAAAGTGACTCAGTAAAAGTACAATAAGCAAATGAAGACCCTAAAAGTTTACTTATTTGATTAACATTTTATTGACAGCTAGAAAACAGGATGGCTATGAAGAAATTTCTGACCTCAAATTCAGTGCTTTTCATCCCTAATACAATAAGTTGCAAAGTATAACACATCTATCTCTTAAACAGATGATATAATCTACAAGGAACTTAAGCAAATTTATAAGGAAAAAACAAACAACCCCATCAAAAAGTGGGCAAAGGACATGAACAGACACTTCTCAAAATAAGACATTTATGTGGGCAATATGAAAAAAAAAGCTCATCATCACTGATCATTGGAGAAATGCAAATCAAAACCACAATGAGATACCATCTGATGCCAGTTAGAAAGGTGATCATTAAAATGTCAGGGAACAACAGACTCTGGTGAGGCTGTGGAGAAATAGGAACACTTTTACACTGCTGGTGGGAGTGCAAATTAGTTCAACCACTGTGGAAGACAGCATAGTGATTCCTCAAAGTTCTAGAGCCAGAAATACCATTTGACCCAGCAATCTCATTACTGGGTATATACCCAAAGGATTATTAATTATTTTACTATAAAAACACATGCACACATATGTTTATCGCAGCACTATTTACAATAGCAAATACTTAAACCAACATAAATGCCCATCAATGATAGACTGGATAAAGAAAATGTGGCACATATACACCATGGAATACTATGCAGCCATGAAAAAGAATGAGTACATGTCCTTTGCAGGGACATGAATGAAGCTGGAAACCATCATTCTCAGCAAACTAACACAGGAACAGAAAACCAAACACTGCATGCTCTCACTAATAAGTGGGAGTTGAACAATGAGAACACATGGACACAGGGAGGGGAACATCACACACTGGGGCCTGTCAGGGGGTGGGGGGACAAGGGGAGGGAGAGCATTAGGACAAATATATAATGCATGCAGGGCTTAAAACCTAGATGATGGGTTGATGTGTGCAGCAAATAACCACGGCCCATGTATGCCTATGTAACAAACCTGCAAGTTCTGAACATATATCCCAGAACTTAAAGTAGAAGAAAAAATAAATAAATAAATAAAAGTAAATAAATAATTACCATTTCTCTTTCAAATCTTAAGCAAAATAAAAATACCACCTTTTTAATGAAATCTTCCTGATGTCAACGTGACATTACCCAATTTTTAATAACTCTATTACTTTTTATCTTCTAAGATTACTAGCTGTAATATTTTTTTATGTACTCATTCACTCATGCCATTATTATTCTTATCTTCTCACTACAGTGTATACTCTGGGAAGGCATTTTTATCTGCTGTGTGGGTGAGAGAAATTTGGTATCTGCAAGGCTTAAGAAAGCTTTTAGCTTCCTGGGATTTAAGCACATGGGACCACGGAAAGCCTCTCAAAAGACCCTGCACTGAAATCATGGAATCAAGTAGCCTTGACCCAGCAGACTTGAAGGGCCACAGTAACATGACCACTGAGAAACATGCTTTTCAGCAGTAATGGTGGGATCAGATTATTTGCTGGCCAAATCTCCCATCTATTATTGTGGGTTTCTTAGAGACAGACATCAAGATAACATTAAATGTACAAAGATTTTAAGGAAAACACCCATAAGAGAAAATATGGAGAATGCCTTCAGATTGTAATGCAAGTCTGATCCTAAAGGAAGAGAGCACAAAAGAAGGCTGGAATGAATGTGTCTCAGGCTACTGTGTAATCTAAGGAAAATTCTGAAAATTTTTCTGGGAGTACTTGAACCAAAGTTGACCATGAAAGGAATCCTGTGTCTTCCAGAAATACACTTGCCATAATATCCCTTAGCCATAATTCATATGGCTGGGAGCAGCCCCTGGAAAGCATGTGTAAATGGGGCAGTGGATTTCAGAGCAGGGCAGCAGAGTCCTTGGGTGATGCTCCCTTTAGCTTGTGGCCTGAGTGATGCATACTCATGGCTGCTATGACTGACATCAATTACCTTAGACCGACATGATATTTTGGCACCATGGTAGGTGGGCATATAAAAGAGCCTTTAAAAAGACTTAAGATTAATATTCTGCCAGCCCGACAGAATGTTGGTTAAAGCAGAATATAAAGTGACTTATAAAACAAAGGTTATTTTATTTCTTGCCCACCTGAGTTTGTGAACTGAGCTTTATACTTGCTACATGGAGGAGGCTACAGCATTCAAAACAGAGTGAAAAGCAGATGGTCCAGAGACTTCTTCTAATTAAAAGACAATCTGGAGCAATTGGAAGAAAATAAACCTGGTTATAGCATACAGAGTGAGGATGGGAATAATCACAGATAATGATGAAAGATGTAAGATACCTTGTACTCAGCCGGTTTTTAGAGTAGTAGTACAGTTGTCACCAGACATCCATAGGGGATTGGTTCCTGGACCCCCACAAATACCAAATCCACAGACGCTCAAGTCTCTGATATAAAATGATATAGTATTCACATATAACCTATGAATATCCTACTGTATACTTTAAATGATCTCTAGATTACTTATAATAAGTCACATAATGTGAATGCTATACAAATAGTTGCTTATTATATTATTTAGGGAATGAACAAGAAATGGTCTGTGAATGTTCAATACAGATGTAGCCATCATAGGCCTAACTATATTTTTTATCCATGATTGGTTGAATCTATGAATGAGGAGTCCTTGGACATAGAGGCCTTACTATATATACAGCGGTAAGCAGTGTTAGGCCCTGCTATGTGCCTGAAGTCAGCAATGGGATAAGTATTCCTCTTTGTGAGCCTCAGTTCCTCTTCTGCAAAATAGGAAAAAAGATAGCACCTATGCCACAGGGGAGTTATAAGGCTTAAACAAGACAATATGTTCAAACCACCAATATATATTTCTAAGAGCTAAGCCTATTGGATCTTATCACAGGTCTTGTTTGATAAAGCCAGGAAAATACTCTATTTTATCATTAGGTCCCACCACCCTGAGAGTGAGATGAATAAGTGAAGAAGAAAAAAATAAGAGTGAAGGAATTTTTTTTTGAGACAGAGTTTCGCTCTTGTCACCCAGGCTGGAGTGCAGTGGTGCAACCTCAGCTCACTGCAACCTCTGTCTCAGCTTCAAGCAATTCTCCTGCCTCAGCCTCTTGAATAGTTCGGACTACATGTGCCCACCAGCACAACCGGCTAATTTTTACATTTTTAGCAGAGACGGGGTTTCACCATATTGGCCAGGCTGGTCTCGAACTCCTGACCTCGTGATTCACTCACCTCGTCCTCCCAAAGTGCTGGGATTAGAGGCATGAGCCACCACGCCTAGCCGAAAAGAAAATATTTTTATTGTCCTACAGGAACAAAGAAAGCACCAAGCTGAGATCATGCTTCTCACTTTGTTGTTGTTGTTTCCTGGTTCTTCTTTTTTGAGGGAAAATATTAAAAGGGTATATGCAGAGTAGGGAGGAGAGAGTAATAAGAGGATAGGTACCCTTAACACCATCAGTGGAAGAAAGTGGGAATGTAAGCAGATCTCAGTCAGAACAGGTCTCCCTCAGTGAAGTGGTCAGGTGAGAGAGGATAGGCTTTGGTTTGCACTCCTGAATGTTCTTATATTATCTAGACACTGAGTTGAGAGTCACTGGGCCTGCTGAAATCCCCTCTCAATGGTGAATCCCATAGGTTTAGGCAAATGGACAGGTTCTCAGAGCCAGATAGATGTTGCAGAACCTGAAGTCTAGCAACCTTCCAACATAAGCAAGAGCTAAGAGAAGTCCTAGTCAACTACAGTAAATAGGTAGGCTCTGATCAAACCATGAAGCCAGATTGCAAATTACACAAGCCATTGATCTCACCTGCAAAGATCAGCAAAAGCTGGACAAGGATCATCATCCCACATACAAGAGGAAACAAGTGCTTCTGTATCCAAAACTCCAATTCTTTCTTAACAAGATTATGAAAATTACTCATTCTGTAACACCTTATACCCAGAACAGTCTAGGAAAGAAGTCTAAACTGGGGGCAGATGACTAAGAAATCAGAGATTGAATGTGTTCTCTTAGACATGCTGAGTACTACCTAAAGAGCCGGCTTAACATGTCATATCTATTTTTTTCTGGTGAGTCAGAATATGTGAAGTTTTGTGAAGAAACCCAGTTCAGTTTAATATAACATATGCCAACTGTGCATCTCAGTTATAGTATGAATGAATTTGCTGTTTTGTAAAATTGTTATTTGTATTAGAAATGATAGTAGGGGCACCAAAGAAAGGCTTTTCATTAATAGTGTAAGCTGCTGTGATGATAAGAGAAGTTTCACAGAGGCAGAATCTGCTCAACAGACTTACCATGTCTCAAAAGGTTACAGGTACTCATCAGGTAGTCACTGGGTAGATGAGAAAAATATATTCTAGACCAAGCTAGTCCAACTCACATTCCACATCTGGCCCAGGTCAGCTTTGAACGTGCCACAACACAAATTCATAAGTTTTATTCAAACATTATGAGATTTTTTTTTGTGACTTTTTATTGATTGATTGATTGATTATTATTATTATTATTGGAGACAAAGTTTCACTCTTGTTACCCAGGCTGCAGTGCAATGGCAGGATCTTGGCTCACTGCAACCACCGCCTCCCAGGTTCAAACGATTCTCCTGCCTCATCCTCCCAAGTAGCTGGGATTACAGGTGCCTACCACCACACTTCGCTATTTTTTTTTTTTTTTTTTTTTTTAGTAGACATGCAGTTTCACTACGTTGGTCAGGCTGGTATTGAACTCCTGACCTCAGGTAATCCATTCTCCTTTGTCTCCCACCATTGCTGGGATTACGGGCATGAGCCACTGTGTACTTTATGTGTTTCCCAAGACAATTCTTCTTACAATGTGGCCCAGGGAAGTCAAAATATTGGACACCCCTGTTCTAGACAGTGGCAACAGGGGGATAAAGCCAGACAGCAGGTACTAGAAAGGAATTCTGGGGAAAAGAAAGAAGTTCAGCAGTAGCTGGAGTGTCATTGGTCAAGGGAAGGAAGAGCTAAAGATTAATAAATAAACCAAGTGATGTGGGCAGGAGGCAGCCGTTATAGGGTCGGTAAGAACTTGGACAAAACAATCAGACATGCATTGAGGGAAATCTCACTGTGGCAAAGAAGTGGAGAATTTATTGGAGGGATTTGGGATCTGGACAAGAGAAATTGTTTAGTTAGAATAATCCAAGCAAATAACAATGAGTAAGGCCTGAACTAAAGCAGCGGCAATCAAATGGAAAGGAGAAGATGAAGGATTAGATACGTCAGGTAAGTAGAAGAGTCTTTGTGAACCAAGTAGGCTGACTTCGTTAATGCATTATTATGAGTAGGGTAGGGATTAAGAGGAATGCATCTCTGTTGGTTTTCAGAGCTCCTGTTCGGTGGGGAGGTAGAAACTGGTCATGAAGAAGTAAGTCTGGGAAGCTACAGAATGGAGAAGATAGTGAGTTAAGTTAGGAGAGGCAGAATCAAGCTCCCTTTCTGTTTTTATTTATTATTATTATTTTTTTTAACCTAGTACAAGAACTCAGTCTTTTGGAATCTCAATTACTGTGTCTTAGAAATGGAAATCCTATTATTTATCCAACATGACAGCAGTACTCATGCCTGGAATCTCTACAAATTCTACATAATAGAAGGAAGAAGGAAGAAAGGGGGGGGCGGTGAGAAGGAGGAGGAGGAAACACCTGAAAAAGTCTTTTTTTAGAATAAAAAAAAGTCAAATGCTTTTAAGAGTATTCCATGTGCAAAACTCATTAAGTCAAAGTATATTGACAGATTCACAGACTTTCAGAGCTGAAAGACACCTTAGAGATCATGTGATCCAAGTTAGCATTTTTATGGATGAGGCCCCAGGAGTGCAGAGAGGTTAAGAAACTTGGCCAAGATCACACAAGGGAGCCCATCATAGGACTGTTTTCCCAGTGGGCTGTACTGCTGCATCTATTGGCCACTCTCGGCACTGACTTAAGGCGAACACCGCCACAGAGGAGAACTGAACCTGTTGCACTGCATTCGGGATTTCTAATTTTACTATAAACATCTCAACATCATTTTGAATAATCTCTCATAAAGGAAAGAAAAGTTTAGGTATACATATTATATGATTCAATTAAGTCCACCATAAAGATGTTATTTGGGTTTATTGATATTCACTATAATTCCATCACAATGATTTACATTTTATAGATGAAGACACAAAGGCACAGAGAAATGAAATGTCTTACTTGTGGTGACAGAAGTAATAACGTGTGGAGTCAAGACCCAAACACTGGTAATCCAGCACCAGAGTCTGTATTTTTTACCACTATACTGCACTGTCTCTTAATCACCAATTTTGTTTGTTTCCAAATAACAGGGCTAATAAAACATTGTAGTAATATTGAAAATATTTTTAAATATGCTGCCACTTAAATCTAGGCCTAAGAATTGTCATGATGTCAGTGAATAATTTTGAAATGTACATATTTACAGATTTATCAGACTGTACACCCCATGTTAACTTTTTGATGATCTACAAAGCAAACTAAGTCATATTTACATAATATAAATAGTTTCCCTTATGATATGGTTTGGCTGTGTCCAAATCTCATCTTGAATTGTAGTTCCCATAATCCCATTGGCATGGGAGGAGATAGTTGAATCATAGGGGTGGTTTCTCCAATGCTGCTGTCCTCGTGATAGTAAGTGAGTTCTTACAAGATCTGATGGCTTTCTAAGGGACTTCCCGCTTTGCTTAGCCCTTCTCTTCCTGCCACCATATGAAGAAGGACAAATTTGCTTCTTTTTCTGCCATGATTGTAAGTTTCCTGAGGTCTCCCCAGCCATGCTGGGGAGTCAATTAAATCTCTTTCCTTTACAAGTTACCCAGTTTTGGGTATGTCTTTATTAGCAGCATGAGAACAGACTAATACATCCCACAATTTCTAAATAATAAAGAAGACTGCTTTTAAAAATTACTTAACTTAGCTCAAGGAAATGCTAGTAGGTGGAAGTTTATGAAATCAGATCCACTCAAAACTGAATACATCATGAAATATGCAATGCCAGTAAAATATGTTAGTCACATCAGTGTTTGTATGTTGATGACTCCCTGGCCATCTAAGCAATAGCTGCTGGTCTTAAAGGACAAGTCAGACAGGTGAGCCACTTAAGAACTTTTCTGCTTCTTCCTCTGTCATGGCATTTATCCTGTCTTCAACCTTGGGATATCAGATCAGAGGTTCAGGCAGATAGGGTGTTAAAGGGGGTACTTTTCAACTAACGTATAGTAACTAATAAACAACAATACTCTTTTTCTTGAATAGTGTTAAGTAACGGGGAACAATGGGTGGAATCTGAGCAGAGGAATGGCATGACAGCACTAGAGATGAAGTGCAGTGAGACGAAAGGTCAGGACATCCTGTTGAAGAACAATATGGGCTTCAAGGCCTTAATTCTGATGGTGGTGTGAGTGGAAAAGAAAGATCCTGAGTAGTCAGAAATGAGGAAAGCTGGTGACTAATTGGATATGGGAGTAGAACAGAGGGCGAGTTAAAAATTCAGGGATTTCTTCCACATAATCCTTCCATTTGTTACTCCAACTCTCAACATCAATTTTAAGAATACCTTTTACAAGTGTCCAACTCATATGCTACCTCCGTCTGAAATGCTTCACAATGTTAAAATAAATTATGCTTATTGCTTGAGTTACATGGCTGTTGACATGCTGCCCAAATGAACAAAAATATTTGGCCCACTTTACCATGAAATAGAATGATGTTTCAAAAACATACCCTTTAAATTATCCTAGTGTTACAAAGACCAAAAAGAGTCACCTCATTTTTAACATATGTACAATATTAAAATGACATATGAAGAATATTAAAATACATGTGCAACAGTCACCATTTGGAAATGATAGCAAGCAATGGGGTATAGGATGAACAATTCAAAAACATCAAGCTTTAACTAAGAAAAAAAACCATAATATCAGTGTTCTCTTATTTCACTGTAATCAGAATTATCTTATTCTCTACCATACTCTCTAAAAGAAATAAATAGTACCATGTAGCAGCTAGGGGCATAATAAAATAGACACTTTCAATTACTCTGGAGAAATGACTTAAATAGGGATTTTTTAAGAGGTTCTATTTGGCAAAAAATCTTAACTGCAGTGATTTTTACTGGAAAGACTTCATGGGCTCCCACAGCTTAGGTGAGAGAATTTGATCCCAAACCCCCAAGCCAAAATTCTTACAAATCTACACCCATCAAATAAGATCACTCAGCTCCTGCTAAGCCATAACTTGTTTAAGGTTGAATATGACAAATATCTCCTCATCTCACATATATAGGCACTATTACTAAGAAATTTGTAACAAGAAGTAAAATTGGAGGAGGGATGACCACAGGTTTCTTGGGTTTCCAAAGCATGTCATTTGCAAATTGTTTCTCATAAAAACCATCTTGAAATTAATACAGTAGCCCACATTACTCCTTTCATGAGAAAGACCATGAAGCAAGCAGCCCATGCCTATCACCGCTCCAAGAATATCAATCCTTACAAACAAGGTAGCAATTGTCATGAGACTTTGTGCTTCTACTCATACTTGGCCTGATATCTGCAATGTTCTCTTGTTTGTTCTCTCTCTTTTTTTTTTATTTTTTTTATTTTTTTTTATTTTTTCCCCATTTATTTATTTTATTGCATTTTAGGTTTTGGGGTACATGTGAAGAATATGCAAAATTGTTGCATAGGTACACGCGTGGCAGTGTGATTTGCTGCCTTCCTCCCCATCACCTACATCTGGCATTTCTCCCCTTGCTATCTCTCCCCAGTTACCCATCCCCCACCGTCCCTCCCCTATTTCCCCTCAACTGACCCCAGTGTGTAATGCTCCCCTCCCTGTGTCCATGTGTTCTCATTGTTCAACACCCGCCTATGAGTGTGAACATGCAGTGTTTGATCTTCTGCTCTTCTGTCAGTTGTTTGTTCTCTCTTGACCCTTGAAAATCAGCTCAGTTTCTGCATTCTCCTTGAACCTATCCCTATTACAGCAATTCGTTATCAGTACTGAGATTAAGCTCCTGGAAGCTTACTTTTTTGTCTGTCCCTTTACCTTCTTTTGTCCCCTTCCTCCTCTGCCTACTTCTTCACCTTAGTGCCTCCTAGGAAGACATCTGTGTGCCTAACATCCAAACCCTTTTACAATTAGGATCCTAATCTCTGTTTAGGAGACCTCCTGGCATAGTACATTGTCCTGAGAAATAGCGTCTCCCATAAAGGAAGCCAAAGGGATCATATCTTTATTGCCCTCTTCAGGACAGACAGAGGCCAAACATGGGCAGAGTCCAGGTCAATCTGAGGCTCTCTGAGAGCCTTTTCAAACACTGAGTAAGTGATACCATGCTTAATATTTGGAGCACAGCAGGGAAGCACGAGGACTATAAGACATTCACTGTAGTTACCCCTGTTGTGCCTGTGGCTCCTATTTTCCAAGTCTGAATCTCCAGCTCTCCACAGATTCACTGACCTACATTATTCCTATTAATACCCATTTCACTTTTGTGAGTCAGCTTCTGTGGCTTAATGATAAGATCCCTGACCGATACTTGCCCCAATGTCAACTGTACCAAAATTCATCCTTCCAATGTATTCAAGAACCTTAGAAAGCACAAAATTCTAATTCGCAGAACTGCTTCAGTGACCAAAGGGCTGAATCAGGTGTGGACTGAGTTCTACTGCTGACTCTTTCCTATACCTATATCCTTGACACACTCTTAGCAGATAAATTCCTGCTTTCTATGACAAAATATTAGTTATATTGTCCTTCCTTTAGATGTATTGTCCTGGTTTTGTGTTCCCTGCCTCACTTCTAGTAGTTATATCTGCTCAGCAACCATATTTTCAGATCCTGGCTTTAAGGAGGGTATAATCTGATCCTCCAGTCATGATGTGCTGTTATTCAGAATGACAATTACGTAGTAATAGGAGAGCAAGTGAAGTGTCCTAATAGATTCTTCCCAGCAGGGTCAGTTTGCTTTCTCTAGGGGAGAGGGGATGCCATATCTGCAGCTAAAGAGAGCACCTGTGCTGAGGTTAGTGGAATTGTTGGGCTCTTTAGCATAATCACAACTACCAAATGTTGTTACTGAGTGGCAGGTCCTAGCCTAATCCCTTTGGGTACATAGTCTTCTTTGTTCCTCAGAAAGTCTCTCTCAAATTAGTGTTATTGCTTATCATTTATTGAAGGCCAGAGTCATTACATATTCACAGAAGTTGCTATCACTAGGGGATGGCAGAGTCATGATGGGAACCCATTACTTTGATCCCAAAGTCTGTGCTTTTACTTACTATAACTTTACCCTCTTCCCTGACACACGTGCCCATGAAAAAGCCACCAACTTTTGTCCTGGAAATTGAGCCCTGCATGATCTCATTCTATCTGCCCTTCTAAGTTATCTCTCCCTTTGTCCCTACGCACTTCAGTCATATAGAATCTGAATTCCAGGCATATTAAATCGTATGTATCTGCAAAAAAACAATGCACTTACACGGCCATCCTTTCTTTAAATGTAGTTTCCTCTAAGTAAAACATTCTCACTTTTATAAACTCCATTTCCAGTCCTATTCGTTCCATGAGACCCAGATTAAATGTTCCCTTCTCCATGAAGCCTACCCCATTTCCCCCTTTGGAAATAACTGGACCCTTGCTTTAATTCTCATATCACTTTATTTACTCTCTAAATAGCTAAATCTCCCCTCATTCCCAGCTAGATGTTAGTTCCTTGGAGATTCCCACTGCGGTCTTCTCTTCTCCACATGCCCTCTGTGCACCACACCCTTCCATGGTAGGTTTAACTGTTGGATTCACTTAAGCGAACTTCTGCCTGGTCATATTTCCAGCACATCTTGTGGGAAGAGAATGTGGCTGCCAGACACTGGCAATCAGAGGCCACCAAATCTGCACTTGTTCCTCATCTTTCACAGTTGCAGGCTCCATGTACCCCATCTGGGAGACTCCCCGCTGGACCTGGTAATGTCATATGCTTACATTTTACAAATACAAAGGAGAGTGCTGGCAGTTCTAATAAGCAAAACATCAAACAGCAACTGGAATCTATAGCCAATACTGGTGTTAATCGGCACCTTTTAAATGGCATTCTTAATACTACAAATTGGAAAGAAAAAGCAATCATATATAGAGTTGATAGTACAAATGAATTTTAAAAATATGTTTCAAGGATGCTTGCGATGAGATGCCAAACAACATAATGAGAAAAACAATTGCTAAGGAACTGCTTCTTCCCATGCTCCCTCCCACCTTCACCTCACCCCCAGAGAGCCTGTAAGCACAGCCTGTGACATTGCATCAACATATGTTCAATTTTCACACTAAGAAGAAGGGAAAGATAACTTTGCAAAGGAAAAGAGAAAAAAAAATATTCTTTCTAATGTGAAAATCCCAAATAAGTAGTAAATATTCTAGCATAATAGCAAAGTGTTATTTTTTTCCTGTTTCATATGGATATTACTTTAAGGTCACTAGGAGTTTCTTAGACTTTCCCATTACAAGTGAGACAATCCCTTTGGAAAAGATACAGCTGTGAAAGACTTAAGAGTATGCAGAGGATAAAAACTGTGTCAAAAAGGTTTGAATCGGTGTGTATGTGCCTCTGTGCAAAGTAAGCTACCAGCTTACAGGTTGTTTGCTCAAACAGGGAATCCAAGTTCTCCTTAGGACAAGTCGCATCATGACCAAGGTCAAATTCATGAAGTTAAGCTTTAATGCATAAAGCAAATTTTTAATTTAAAATTTTTATTTGAATCATAAGCTTTTCTAGCTAATGTGATCATGATTATTATGTGATCTAATGCATTTTTAATTTTTCAAAAGAAATGGAAGACCTGTATCAAATGAAAAAAAGAAAGCAAGAAATGGAGGGAAGGAGGGAAGAAGAAGGAAAAGAAGGGAAAGGAAGGGAAGGGGAGGGGAGGGGAGAGGAGGAGAAGAGAGGGAAGAGGAAGGAGAAGAGAGGGAAAGGGAGGGGAGGGGAGGGGAGGGGAGGGGAGGGGAATGATTTCATGAAGAATCTCACAGGAAGCCAGAGCTCTATAATATGAGAATGCCTACCTCAATCAACAAACTGCTCCAGATGTGATTCTTGTCAGGAGATTTCTAGGAATCTAAGAAAAATATTACTAATAATATTGCTTCAGTTTTTCATATGAAGAATGTGCCACATATATTTTTTTAGAGTGGCTTCAAGTGATCTTCTCCTCCTCCTGTTTATATCTTTATGTAAATGCTCCCCAATCAGCGTGCATGGGGCATGGGACTCATTTCTAATCAATAGCCTATAGCAGAAGCGATGCATGGTTCACTTCCATGATTATTTTATATTACAGAAAACTTGTTTTTGCTAGCCAACTTGTCCTAGTCACTCTCTCTTCTCTTTCTCTCTTCGAAGAAGCAGATGCCATGAATTCAGTAAATGTTCCCAAGAACCATGCAAGTGGGCACAAAGATGCTTCCCTAATTGAACTTCCAGACTGTAAACCACAAGTGTCTGAAACAGAGTTCAACCAATTTAGAAGGTATATTTTGCTAAGGTTTAGGACATGCCCATGACACAGCTTCAGGAGGTCCTGATGACATGTGCCCAAGGTGGTCAGGGTATATCTTGGTTTTGTACATAATAGGGAGACATGAGACATTCATTAATACATGTTAAGTGTATATTGGTTCTGTCTGGAAATGCAGGACACTCAAAGCAGGGGGTTGGGGAGGGTTCCAGGTCATAGGCAGATTTAAAGACTCTCTGCTTGGCAATTGGTTGAAAGAGTTATTGTCTATAAAAAGGTATGTCTGGGTTATGATAAAGGGTTATAGAGACCAAAGTTTTACCATGCAGATGAAGCATCCAGGTAGCAGGCTTCAGGGAGAATAGACTGTAAATGTTTCTTATCAGACTTAAAGAGTCTGTTTTATCCAGAATTCTGAAAGGGAGGAGAGTATAAAGAGGCATGTTCCATCCCCTATTCTCATCGCAGTGGGAACTACATTTTCCAGGTCAACTTTGGAATGCCCTTGGCTGAGAAGAGAAGTCGATTCAGATGGTTGGGAGGCATCAGAATTTTACTTTTGGTTTACAAGATGAAAACTTGTTCCTGGTCAGCACCTTAATTGCAGCCTTGCAAGATCCTTAGCAGACTTTTAACCCACAGAAACCAGGAAACAAATAAATCTGTGTTGTTTCAAGCCACTAAATGTGTGGTTATTGTTATGCAGCACAGAAAACTAATAACAGGGAACCAACACCTAAGAGGTATACTTGAGCCAGAGCCAAGGACACAACCACTCCTTATGGTTACAATTCTCAATTCCCATGCTGCCTCCCAGGAAAAGAAATGTAACCCAAACAGCCTTAAACCTTCCCTCAGCCTGGCTAAATTTTAGACAGGTTTCTTCCCCTATGGGCCTCTGACCTCCCTTTTCGTAGAGAATTTACTTAAGAGAACTTACTCCTTTGAGATGCAAAGCTTTTCCTGGACACTTGCCAGTTTTACAAACCAGGAACCTTTGCGAAGGGTCTGGGAGCCATCCCTTTGTAAGGCAATCATCAAGAAAGATAAGGCCCCTATCATAGTCCCTGTTGGGGGTGGGGGACATAGGAGCCTAACTTCAGTGAGTTGCCACTTAGCAAATACCCTGACCAACCTTCTCACCAACTTGCTCCAAGACTTTCCCATAGCTCCTGAGCTTAAAACCTCTCTTGCCTTTGGTTTTAGTGGCATTGAAACAATCTATTCGGTTGTATAATCTTGCTGCAATATGTCTTGACCCTTATTGCAATCATTCTGAATAAAATCAATCTTACTTGTTGAACATTTTGACACTTGAGATAGACAAAACAATGAGAAGTTGATTTATAGGATTTTAACATACTGAGGTTCTTAAAAAGAGGGTTTGATAAAAGGAAATATAATGGCTCTTGCCTAATCTGTGAGGGCTCTGTAAAAAGGGGTACAAAAGTATTCCCCTTGTCCTCAGGAATACTGGCTTTGATTAAGACGAGGGAGAGTCCCACAAAAAATCACAATGACTAGGCAGTGTCTACGGCACAGATTCCGCTCACCCGTGCATCTTGCTCCACTCCACTTCCTCTGCAGCTTTTCTGACAAAAAACATATGGCTGAAATCTAGAAATTCAGTAAGCAGAAATTTAAGGAAGATAGAAAAAATAAAAAGAAATAGAAAGATTCATAAAATAAGACAAAAACAAAACCTAACACTGCATTCCAAAGAAACTGTCCAACAGGAGACACAAGCGGGCATGTCGTAATGGGGCATGTACCAACAACATGCACTGTGCCTTCCACAAGCATTGCCTTCTTATTTTACTGTTTGAAGCTATGCAGCTTTTTAAGATGCAAAGAGGCTGGATCAAGTTTAAAAGGCCATGCTGCCCCTTTCACATCAAATAATTGAAAACTACTGACAAGGCAGGACTCCTTTGCTTCTCCTGTCTGCTTATTTGGCTGGCAGAGAAAGAAAAGAACTTGCATGTTGGGGAAGGAAGAAGCTGGGTGGGATGACAGTGAAATCTAGAATAACAACCAAGCTGGCCCAACGTGTCTTAAAGGATATAAAAATACAGTTTAGTCAGAGTGCCATATTTTGGTGTTCGATGATTTGAATTATTAGAATATACAATTTTTAAATTATGCAAATAAGTTTTAAACCTGAAAAAGGAAAACTGTGAAGCATAGCACTGTGTTTGCTCAGTTCCGTGGGGGTACCATTCATACTTTATTCACATTGAACTTAATGGAGTTGTGCAACATGGTGGCCTACCTGTACTTATTAGTTCTTACTAACAGTTTGAAGGAGTTGGAATTTCTCTTCTTCTGCAGTCCTAGATGACCTGAACATATATAGGCTCTATAGAATTCAGTTTTGGAATATGTCCATTTTACTGAAATGGTTAGTTTTACCCTTTGAGATGTTATTTTAGTGTTGGTTTCACCAAACTGATGTGCAGAAACCAAAAATCTAATTTATACCCTTTGGGTGAGATTTTTCAGTGTTGTGACAAAATTTCAAATCCAAACCACAAATCTCAATGGTTTCATAATATCTATCCCAATCCAATATTTGTAGCGGAAACAAGAAACATGACAGATTGCCACAAATGTGCCATTACAAAACAACATTTAATTATGCATGCCAATAATTTATATTCGCACTTACAGAGTGGCACAAGGCTTACAAGTAAAACGTTTTTTAAATTTATATTTTCAAATTCCTTTAATGTGTTTCCTTAATAACTTGAGAAAATTACAAATTCCAACACACACATTACATACCACAACTTAGTCATTTGAGACATTCAATCTCAATAATCACTAAACTAATGGATTGAGGTTTTTTTTTGTCCCAAAGACAATACTTATCCTCCGATTTTTCAAATTGCATAAATATTCTGCCTTCGACCACAGAGAATACTTGATGTTTTATAATTATGTGTACATTTATTAGTGAGGATTGAGAACTCTTTGCTTAAAGATAATTTTCCATTTGACTGATAGATATTATTTCTGTTCTCTAGCAAAGCTTTTTCTGTTTTTAAAAAAATAAAGTCTATTTCTCATTGCTAATATAAATGCATTTTCATTATGAAATCTGGGCCGGGCGCAATGGCTCACGCCTGTAATCCTAACGCTTTGGGAGGCTGAGGCGGGCGGATCACGAGGTCAAGAGATCAAGACCATTCCGGCCAACATGATGAAGCCCCGTCTCTACTAAAAATACAAAAATTAGCTGGGTGTGGTGGCATGTGCCTGTAGTCCCAGCTACGTGGGAGGCTGAGGCAGGAGAATTGCTTGAATCCGGGAGGTGGAGGTTGCAGTGAGCCAAAATTGTGCCACTGCACTCCAGCCAGGCGCCTGGCAACAGAGCGAGACTCTGCCTCAAAAAAAAAAAAAAAAAGGAAAAGAAAAGAAAAAAAGAAAGAAATCTGGAAAACAAAACAGGGGAAAGGAAAGGAAGAAAGAAAGGCTGGATGGGAGAGAGGGAAACAGTGGGCAGGAGGGCAGGAGGGAACTTGTCAAAGAAAATTACTAACATTTTTGGTGAGTAACCTTTTAGTGTTTTCTCCCTTCTCTGTGTAGTATTTGTTTAAGTTGCAGTCACTGATGGAATTCTTTTGTAGTCTACTTTACTATCTTAATGATATAGTAGTACCCCTTTCACTCTTATCCACTGTTTCAGTTTCTGTGGTTCAGTTATCTATGGCCAATATCAGCCCAAAAAAACAGAAAATTACAAAAATATATGATTCATGAGTTTTAAATTGTACTCCATTCTGAGTAGCATAATAAAATCCTGGGCCATCCTGCTGTGTTCCACTCAGGACGTGACTCATCTTTTTGTCCAGTGTATCCACACTACAGATGCTACACACCTGATAGGTCAACAGTAGCCTAACATTACGGCACAATGCCTACTCCATTCACTTCATCTCATGATGTAGGCATTCTACTATTTCACATCATCGCAAGGAAGGGTGAGTATAGTATAACGAGATATTTTGACAGAGAATGATCAGGTTCACATAACTTTTATTACAGCATATTGTTACAATTGTTCTACTTTGTTATTATTGTTAATCCTTTAGTGTGCCTATGTTATAAATTAAACTTTATCATAGGTATGTATGTGTAGGGAAAAAAAGCAAATATATAAGGTTTGGTACTATCTGCAGTTTTGGGTTTCCACTAGGGGTCTTGGAACAAGTCCCCCACAGATAAAAGGAGACTACTTTATAAGAAAGCTTTTGTTCTAGGTGATTACTGTTTTTTTTTCAAAAATCACTTTAAGTTACTATGTAATATTTCACTGAGTAAATGTATAATGGTTTACTTAATTCTTGCTTTTCTATTAAACATATGCTTAAGCATCAGAATATACTAAGCAAAATCTCAACTACTGGGCTGGATTATAAGGAAAAGAATCTGCATATTCATTCCTATTAATCATGATTTGAGTAGTGTAAACCTGTCTAATTTGTTTAGATTTGGTTAGAAACCATGTTTGTCAGCAGTACAATGACAGAGCATGCTTTTAGTGAGCTTAGATATGAGCATGTTTTGAGGTACAGGGAAAGAGAGGTGCAGAACTTCATAAGAAGATCATCCTTCTACTGAACAAAAAGTTGAACGAATAAATGAGCTCTCTATAGTTAATAGCTGGAATTTGTCACCTAACATGGGATAACTTGGCAGAAGCTCTATAACTAATGGTTTGCATATGCCTGTGTGTGTTTTCCTATAGAAGGACCACAGCCTTCATTAGGTTCTCAAGTAGTCTTTGACCAATTAAAATGTACAGAGCTATTCTAACTGGCATGAGATGGTATCTCAATGTAGTTTTGCTTTGCATTTCTCTGATGACCAGTGATGATGAGCATTTTTTCATATGTTTGTTGGCCTCATGTATGTCTTCTTTTGTAAAGTATCTATTCATATCCTTTGCCCACTTTTGAATGGGCTTGTTTTTTTCTTGCAAATCTGTTTTCGTTCTTTGTAAATTCGTGTCCTTTGTAGGGACATGGATGAACCTGGAAACCATCATTCTCAGCAAACTGACACAAGAGCAGAAAATCAAACACCACATGTTCTCACTCATAGGCAGGTGTTGAATAATGAGAACACATGGACACAGGGAGGGGAGCACTACACACTGGGGTCTGTTGGGGGGAATAGGGGAGGGACAGCGGGGGTGGAGAGTTGGGGAGAGATAGCATGGGGAGAAATGCCAGATATAGGTGATGGGAAGGAAGGCAGCAAAGCACACTGCCACGTGTGTACCTATGCAACAATCTTGCATGTTCTTCACATGTACCCCAAAGCCTAAAATTAAATAAATAAATAAATAAATAAAATGTATAGAGCTGTTAAATACAGGAAGACTGCAACAGGTATCCAAAAAATGTCAGACATTTTCATGTAACATATATTCATTTTATATTGTCTTATCTTCCTTTTATGTGAGATTAGGGCTGCTTATTTTTATTTGTTTTTAAAATGTTTTACATTTTTAAATGTAAAAACAGGTAAATAAACACCTAGAATTTAACCCATTCGTTCTCAATGTTGTTTTTCTTGGTCAGACACATGTGACAGATGAATTTTACAAGTAATGCATTAATTGGGCTTTTGTTAATGGTCCAGCAGGTTGTGCCTTCCCCAATACTTAGTAACTCTTGGCCTGAGGAAGATGGGAGCTACGATCCTTGTCATGCTCTGAGGACAAAGGCATGAACACTGATCTTGGACTATATCCATTGGGAAGATAAAATGCTCTTTCTTAATTCATGAAATGATATTACAAAGGCTCATGCCAATCATGCATATGAACAAAGGATCAACTTCTATTTACATGCTACTCTCAGCTTGAAATGTAAATTTACCTTTCTTGTCACACTCAAGAAAGTAAACAATGGTGCCATTTAAGATCTCCTTATAAGAACCATGCTTAATTATATTTGGTGACAAAAAAGATTGTCATTTATGACTTACCTCATAATATACTAATGTACAATGACATTGTGAGAAGAAAAATTTTAACCACTAGATTTTGGAAGTTGTATTTCTATTTATTTTTAATTTCACCTGTTCCAACAAGTTGTAACTTAGTATTACTTATATATAATAAAACAAGATAAACTAACAGGATACCATAATATTTTTAAAAAATGGATGAGAAAAGGATAAGATAACGTCAGAAACAAAATTGAAGACAGAATATATATTATAAGATGAACTCCATTGGCTAGATCTTGGTCGTAAATTGAGATTAAGTTTTGGAAGATACAGCTTAAAGAGCCAAAAAAGGACATACTTTTGTTTTGTTTTGTTTTGTTTTTGAGACAGAGTTTTGCTCTCCTTGCCCAGCTTGGAGTGCAATGGCACGATCTCAGCTCACTGCAACCTCTGCCTCCCAGGTTCAAGGAATTCTCCTGCCCCAGCCTTCCAAGTAGCTGGGATTACAGACATGGGCCACCACGCCTGGCTAAATTTTGTATTTTTAGTAGAGACGGGATTTCTCTGTGTAGGTGAGGCTAGTCTTAAACTCCCAACCTCAGGCTTTCCGCCTACCTTGGGCTTCCAAAATGCTAAGATTAGAGGTGTGAGCCATGGCGCCTGGGCAAAATGACACACTTTTAAGTGGAATATCCATGTCTAAAGCCACTAGCTCCTGATATAAAATGGTGGCTTCCATGTCTACTTATTTTATCCTTAAGATAAAGTCAGCCATCTGTTCACAGTGGAAGCACAACTTCCTTATACTAAGACCAGACAGAAATTTATCCAATGAGTCTTCATAGGAGGACACTATGATATGTAAATATACTAGATGGAATCCTTGGCTTTATAAGGCTTTATAAGTCTTTGTCTCCTAATTTCTTCCACACAGACTGTTGAATTCACACTACAATTACAATTCAAAAAATATATATTTTAAGAGAGATTAGAATAACACAGTTTGGGTATATATTGTTTTGCCAGCCCATCTTTATCAGAGGGAGATTATAGTGTATTTCAACGTGGGGTTGCAAAGTGCTCATCTGCTTTCAGGAAGTGACCTGCAGGAGTGTTTTGCGGAGCTGAGAGATGATAGTTCCCTAGATAAGTATTTGCTCTCCAGCATGCCACAGGTCACACAATTGCCTTAATTCAATTTTGTTATTTTCTTGGCCTCTCTAGTCCCTTGAGATTATAATCCCCAATCTAGAGGGTTGTGTACCCTGGATCTCTTTCAAGGAATCCTCCATAAGTACCCCATCTCATTTCAGCGTTTCATGACCATTTTGGAGAAGTGACTTCAAAATAATGTCCTCCAATAAGTGCCTTGAATGTATCTATTGTTTATTGCTGAATGAGCAGTGATTATACAGAAAAGTAGGCAGGGATATAATCAGCATCAACTTGTGAAGGCTAAAATACTCATATGGATCAAAGGAAGGCAAGGATTGGATAAAGGAAGGTACTTCCTATTAGGCCTTTACTAATTTGGGAGAGTCTAACCAACTGAGTATCTGAAGACAGCACGTTTATTCTTTTTTTTTTTTTTCTTTTTTTTGAGGCAGAGTTTTGCTCTTGTTGCCCATGTGGGGGTGAGTGCAATGGAGCGATCTTGGCACACCGCAACTTCTGCCTTCCCAGTTCTAGCGATTCTCCTGCCTCAGCCTCCCAAGTAGCTGGGGGATTACAGGCATGTGCCACCATGCCCAGCTAATTTTGTATTTTTAGTAGAGATGGGGTTTCTTCATGTTGGTCAGGCTGGTCTTGAATTCCTGATCTCAGGTGATCCACTTACCTCGGCCTCCCAAAGTGCTGGGATTACAAGCATGAGCCATCACACCTGGCCAGCTTGTTTATTCTTTCTATTCTCAACATATGGGCAACTTACACATGCTGTTTATATGGGCATAAAAATCACAACTGTAAATTGATATGTAATCCTCAAAGAAAACCATGTTATTCATAGGAGCTCACTAGTATTAATGTAAAAATATTATGTAAACACAAGCATTGTTAGCTCATGTGTGATTTTTGATTATCAGTTCATCAGGCAAGGTAAGTATAAAAAACTGATTTTTTTTGGCACATAATAAAATGTATAATAGTGATTAATACTAAAATAATCATACTAATGTCCACTAGCTCCTGATACAGAAGAGTTGCCTATGAATGCATCAAATCCTACTGCTCTTTTATCCATTAAATGAACACAGGGATTAGCTGAAATAAAAAAGTAAGAAGTAGTGCAATTACACAGCTAAGTGAATGAATATATTAAAACTATATATTATATGCACTGGGAAAATTGTATATAAAGTTGTCAAAATACATAGTTGAGGGTTAATCAGTGAGATGTATTTTATTAAAATTGTAATCCCCATACTCCTCAATAGCATTCATCGTTTGCCTTTCCTGCTCTATATTTCTTCATAGGTCCTATCATTATCTAACATACTATGTATTTTATTTATTTTTCTCATTTTTTGCTGAGTCTGCCACTAAATCTTAAATTCCATCAGGACAAGAATTATTTTTCTACTTTGTTGAGCCAAGATTGTGTATCTCCAGCATTTATAAATGTTCCTCCTACTTAGTAAGTACTCAATAAATGTCTACAAATCATTTACAGTCAATTTTCCTTAAAATGCAAGTCACAAAAAAATAGGGACATTAGAATTTCTCCAATGGAAGATATTATTTTTGATATTGCTTTTCTTTTGAGATTTTTGTGCCAACAATCATAGCCCTTTTGTTTTTGTCTACAATCATTTCAACACATTTTTTATCTGTGACAATTATCGCTAGACCAATCAATAAAAAAACTGATGCTTTTAGCAAAGGGAGTTCTGATGAGATGATTCAGTAATGATCAATGCTTTTGGGGAAAAACAAAATTTCTGATTGTTTATTACTGAAGGGCATGCCGACCAAGCAGATCTCACAGAATGATGTCATGTATATGTTACTGGATGTCCTTGCAGTCGATGAGAGCACCCATCTGTTTCTGTCATTTAGGATGATTGAAAAGTTAGGATGACAGAATCTCAGAGCCTAAGCTACTTTTTCACTATGACCATTTATTCACATAATATATATGCTATTGAAATGTCCAAATTTATCTGTTGTTCATGACAAGTCATAATGCAAACAATGAAAGGAGAGAGGAACAGCTGGTAGGAAAGACTAGCAATCTGTTTAATGAGTTAAGTCAGGTCTGAGTGATATCATGTAACATACATGTCCCAAAAGCACATTTTGCCCATTGACGGTCATCTTAAACCTCAGTAAAAATTCAACACAGATTCCAACTGCTTGAGCCATCAAGGAATTTCTTTTTAAAACAGGTTCTCATGTGACTATGAGTTTACCCATAGAAATAGAACCTCTCAACCCAACCAAGGAGAATTTGAAATTTAAAATAAAAGGATAACCAAATCAAAAATTAAGTTTGGCTTCCAAACAATATAAAAATGCTAACTAGCATCTCCTTACTAGTTTTGTTCAGTGAAGTCAGTGTCAATGGCAGCACTATTTATCATAAGTCTTAACATGAATTTAATTCTGAGCATGATTTTTTATCCTTATTAAAAGATATATATTCCTAAAAGAAGTGACAAGTAGAGTTGAATACAAAAGTTTATGAATTAAAATATTAAATTTGATGGCAGTCATTGCTTTTTCCTAATTAAAATATTTTAAAATTAATTTTTCCTTATTTTTTATTTGAAATAATCTTTATGTTTTATCGTCTGTTGATCAGAGCATGCAAAGTTCTTGATATGCCTTGACAGAATCAGTGTGACATAGAAATCAGACAGGTCGAAGTTTTAACACTAGTTTTGTCCCTCATTAGCACTGTCACCTGGACCAAGCTACACAACCTTTCTAAGCCCCAGTAACCCGATCTATGAATGGAGTTAATAATGTTATCAAATTTAGAGTTGACATAAGGTCTAATTGAAATTCTTTGCACCATTTAGTACCTTATAAAAAGACGATAAATATTTGCTGTTATTGGTAGATACCAGTATCAAATATATAGTATTAATTTGTCATACTTGGTCACATTTTGAAATAACCTAAATATAAATGGTTATATTTTAGACTTCATTTAAAAGCAGGGAATAGCTGAGTGAGCTCTAAAAGCTGTGGGGTAGGTGTGTGATTGCTAGTCTTTCATAAACTATTCGAAGCTGATCTTCTTGGCAACCACTGGGGCAAGCTGTCTCTAAGGTAAGTTCAGCTTTCCGGGTCTATTTCTTAAGAGCTCTAAAGAAGTTTAAACAAAAATCACTACTTGACAATATTCTTCTGGCTGCTTGAAAGGCCAGCTTTTTGCCTGGTTCCACGACAAGCCCAAATTCAATGACATCCATCTCCAAGGCTACTTCAGCAGCAAACCTCTGGGAGGTCTCTAACTCAGCTGTCTCTTCATCCAGAAGTGCTCTACCTCTGAGACTGCAAGCTCCCAAGCTACCCTCCTGCCACAGGTGACTTAGCATCCTCATTTCAGATTTTATCCATCACTCCTACTAATATTCTCCTCAGTATCATTATTCCTTCTCATAAAGAACCACTTCCCCTAGGTTTCTAACACCACTGGTGGAAAAAAGTAAAACAAAATTAGATCTCTAGCCCCAAACGTTCTGTTGAGCTCTAGACTTACATTTTCATATGCCTACTAGTATCTCAAATACAACATACCCAAATTCAAAGCCACCATTTTTTTTCTAAAAAGATATTTCTTTCAGCTTACCTATTTGTCTAACTCTGTAAGCAGAAATGTATGACCCATAAATTTAATATTCCTTTTGTGTATCTGAAAAAGGAAAAAAACACATATCCTAGTTACCTGGTCAAACATTCATTTTACTAAACATGCTTATTAATAAGTAACTTTCTCATAATAGAAACTGATGAATTTTTAAATTAATAATATTCACTGCCTAGTTAACTAAAGGAGATCAATAGAGGATCTGCTCAATAACTGTCTAATAAAAAAGACCATAACTGTTCACTTCCTTGTTGACAAATCTGACTTTACATAATGGCAGTTTATTTCATACCTTGGCATCAAAGACATTAATTAAACTACGAAAGTAAATCACTTGAGATAATTACCACATTATTTTAATGATTCAAAGTTTACTAATTAATAAGTTTGTAATAAATTCTGTTATTCAGAATTATATCTTCGAACATTTCCGTGATTTTGTTTGATGGATACTATTTACTCTTTTAGGATAAGAAAATGTAGAGAAAAAGCTTCCAATTGGATGTCTAAGTATTTATTGGGTCAACTATATAAAACAGATCAACATTCTCCTTTTCAAATACAGTAACTACTATGCTATCAGAAAATGCTTCTGACAGATTGCATGACTACTCTGGGAGCTGCACTGTTCTGTTAGATATTACTGATAAAATGGGCATTTTATATATATCTAAGTTTATACTAGAAATTATATTTGATAGGTTGGAAGTCATATTTGGCTGAGCTATCTATCAAATGTAATTTACATCAAAGACAGATCTGACTAAGAATTATTTCATAAACATGTAGGAATTATATTTAAAAACATACCCTTGAAATGACCTGCCTTGATTTAAATTTAGACTCAGCTATTTACTGTATAACTTACCTTGGGCAAATTACTGAACCTTTCCAAACCTCAGTTTTCCCAATTATAAAATGGCAATGAAAAAATACCAACCTCCTTGAATTTTTACAAGAATTAAATGTGTGTGTGTGTGTGTGTGTGTGTGTGTGTGTGTGTGTATAATATATATATACACATATAAATTCATGTAAAGGGTTAATGTATGACTCACAGAAAAGATTCACTAAGTGTTGACTATAATTTTTTGAGGAAGGGCAATATTGATTGACTACTGTTTTTTGAGGAAGGGCAATATTGAGGAGTAAAATTAATTTAAGGAAGAAGAGAGTAATAGTCATTGCTGGCTATGGTGGCCCATCTGGAACAGCCTCTGCAAAGACACCAGCTGCAGTAGGGGAGGTGCTGCCAGGGTTGTGTGTTTCATGGAGCCAGCAGGAACCAAGAGCAGGTGGGAGCCCTGCCTGCCTCTTTTTGAGTTGGCAGGGCAGGAGCCCCCCAACCCCCATTCCAGGCATAGCTGTAGCTCCCCAGCCATAGCTGTGGACCTTGGGATTTCTGTGCTCTTGGCCTAGAAGCCCCCCTTCCCCCTCAGGCTCAGAAGTACCTGCTCCCTCTGCCTGGCATCTCCTCACTCCCAGCACCCACTACGATTTCAGGGCAAAGTTGAGGCCAAGCACAGGTACTACTGTGTTTGCCCCAGCTAGGTGTGCTTGGGGCACTTCCGACTTACCAGCCCCCTGCTGCCTCAGCCCCCTTCAGACTTTGGGTGATGCTAAGCATGGAAGGGAGTTCTGAGGGGGTGCTAAGGGCAGCTTGGTGCAGGCCTGCAGGTGTCCTCCAGCACAGACAACCTGGGCACCCTCGATGACATGTAAATGGTGACAAGAGGCAGACAGGCTCCTGGGCATAAAGGGTCAGGTGCCTGGTGAAACCCCACTTTTAAGCCAAGGACAGCCTGAAGCTTGGTGACCTGTCAGTTCCAGATGAGTCCAGGGCCTGGAATGAGAACTTATGATGCTTTTTTCAGGCCTGCCCGTGGCCTTCCATGGACCAATTAGCAAGTATTTCCTTCCCTCTGAAGCACATAAAAATCCCTGACTCAGCCAGACTCAGGCAGATGATGGAATGACACACCTGTGGCTAGGTGCTACTGGATTCCTCTCCACTAAGGGCTGCACACTTGTCAGAACAACCAGCCTGACAAAAGGAACTGCCCACTTGAGGTCTCCTAAAAGCTGTACGGTCACTAAATAAAGCACCTCTTCACCTTGCTCACCCTCCAGCTGTCTGCATACCTTGTTCTTCTTGTATGTGGAACAAGAACTTGGGACTTGCCAAATGGTGGAACTGAAAGAGCTATAACACAAACAGGGCTGACACACATCTCTCTTGCTCACCACATTGCTGGCAACAAGAAGGAGAAAAGAGCTGCAGGCTTTTGGGGAGTTCAGACCTAGAGGCTTCCAGAGCCAGGGCTACGACCCCCTCTTAGGGGCTCTGTGGTTTCTGGTGTCTCCAAGATTCTGGGTGCCACCATGTTCCCCTCATCCAGAGGTGGGTGCCCACAGCTGAAGCCGCTTGCGATGCATCTGATCTAGCCACAGGCTTACACAGAGCTGGTGCCTGTGCTGGCGCCTGGAGCTGCCCACACCACAGTGGCCAGTGTGCTTGGTTGTGTGCAGTGGCAGGGCCCCACACTCCAGTGTCTTCAGAGGCATGAGATCCGAGTTGGTAGTGCTAACCAAGTGCAGGATACCAGGCCAAGTGAGTAGAACAAGCTCCGTGGGCCCGAGCAAAAGTCAGGCAAAGGTGTCACTGGCCACAGAGATTTCCAGCTAGAAAAGTGACACCCTAAGGATCCTATGACATCATTAGAAATCCATCATGCATCACATTTGAGCTGCCTATTTTACACATATCATCTCACATGGTTTTTACAACAATCCTTTAGGAAATTCTAAGTCTATCCATTATGAAAAGATCAAAGTTGAGACTTGGTTCAAGTAAGTTAGATAAGGATACAAAACTATCATACAAGTAGACAGGATTTGGGCCTACTTCTCTGACTCTCTGACTCTCTGACTTTCCATTACACTTCTTAATAGTCAGTTTTTCATTGCAAAAATTTCTTGATCAGGTACAGTGGCTTGTGTCTGTAATCTCAGCCCTGGGAGGCCAAGGTAGGTGGATCACAGGAAGTCAGGAGTTCAAGACCAGTGTGGCCAACACAGCAAAAAATCCATCTCTAATAAAAATATAAAAATTAGCCACGTGTGGTGGTGAGCACCTATAATACCAGCTACTCAGGAGGCCGAGGCAAAGAGAACTGCTTGAACCCAAGAGGCACAGGTTGCAGTGAGCCGAGATCGTGCCACTGTACCCCAGCCTGGGTGACAGAGCGAGACTCCAACTCAAAAAAAAAAAAAAATTAAAAGTTCTTAATTGCCTGTTTTTAGAATTCCAGAATTTTTAAGTTGAAATAAACCCAAGATATAATCTGGTCAAGATCATCATTTTTAAAAATAGAAAGAGGCTAAATTTAAGTGACTTGTCGAATGCCCTGTAACTATCCTTTTTTTTTTTAATACAAATCTATTGATACATTTTTAAATGCTGAAATTATCCTTTTTTAATATTAAAAGCCTTATCTTGGCCATTATCCCCATTAGACAGCAAATTGACAAATGTATATTTAGGCCAAGATAACTGGGAAATAAAATCAGCCAGCCCCTAGGGAAAGTGTCAGCCAAGTTCTGAGACTGAGATAAAAAGAATAGCTTTGCTGGTGACTTAGAGTTGCGCCAAAGCAGGAGTTAAGTTTTGCTTGGAGAGGAAATGAAGAGAAAGAAAAAGGTGGTGTTTATGTGTGAAAGGAACTGAAAGATTTTCCACACCTTCTTTTAAAGTAATTACAATTCCATTTCCTGTATCTTCACTGTCTTCCTTTTCCTCCAGCTTTTTCTTTTCCCTAGTGTGATAAACATGATCTAAGTTTTTTTTATTAGCTGGGAGAAGAATAAATAGATGATGGCCTGGGTAAGACTTCATTTGCCACTTCCTTTCTCTCTTTTCTCTGTCAAGAAATTTGACCATTCTGTAACTCCTCTTGCTTATATCCCTTAAATTTCTTAACTGATGGCAATTTCTGTCTCTCCTCCTCTTGCCATCAGCTGAGACAGATCTCACTCTGAAATTCCACAATAATTTCAAATTTCTCACTTGGTTTCATGTCCCTCTTGCAAATTTCACCACTGACATCTCTTTTTTTATATCTTTTTTCTTCTTTTTTCTGTATTATAATTTTATCTTTGTTGTCCCTCTTCTTTAATTTTTGATCTCAGTATTCTTTTCATATCCAGTTGGATTCTTCAAGGCTTCTTTCTTTGACTTCTACTCCCAGTTTCCATGCCTGACTTGAATGATCTTTCATTTCATTTTTGTCAACTTTTTTCTTTCTCTAATTTTCCAGTCTCAGTTCTCACCATCCCCCATTTGAACTCTAGGCTCTAGCCGTGGTTGTTCTCCAATGCCTCTTGCTCCTTCAGGACTGCATGTCTTTGTTCATGCTCTTTCTTTCACTTGGACGGCCCCTTTCATCTTTGGCTTCTGATAACTTAGCTTAAGACTCATCTGAACGGAGTGCCTCAAAGAGTCATCTGTTGCTTCTTCTGTGCTCTTATGAGTCTCTTTATAACCTATCGTATTCTTTTATAATTGGACTTCTCTTCCAGTAGCATGTGTACTTCAAAGGCACCTCTTCGAAACTGAACATTCATCTTCATAGCATATGTAACTGTCATGGTACCTAGATTTCAGGAGATCTTTTCACAATTAGGTTTTGATCAGTGAAAAACTTCGGAGGTATGGAGCAAGCAGCAGACAGTGGTATTTTGAGAGGTACTGGAGAACAGAACCGAGGCCAAAGTGGCTGGTAAAGTGTCTCAAAGAGATCACAGCACCTTGGAGCATGAGGAATGCAGATATGACAGCAAAACTGATGTCAGAGTCTCCTTCAGCCCAGGTTATGAAAACATTATGTTCTTTCAAAAAGATTTTAGTAGAGAAAGAAGTTGAAAAGATCAGGATTTCTGGGGACTTCCACTTTCCGAATACCATTTTAAAAATTTAATAGCCTTCATAATGTTTTATGATTCATGAAACCTTTTAAGCAGGTTTGTATAACATAACTGATAACACACCATTAATGGACTTTTACAAGAGGGCATGGGGAGGGCTGCCTTGCATCTACATACCAAGATGCTTCCTAGATGGGATGGATATATGTTACACAATCTTGCTTCCAAAACAATGACCCAGACTTGCTGTTACAAATCTCACCTATACACTGACATGAATGTACATAAATTTATGTAATTAGCCACTCCAGATCTCTTAGCTGATTCACAAGCACAGATCTCCTCCAAGAGAGCAAAGTAGTTAAGGAATAATAAATTTCAGTGAAGTTAACAATAATGAAACATTCTATTGGCTTTAAAAACACTGTAGAACCAATCTCTTTTTAAAAATCCCATGAAGTGAAAAAGAAAATTAATTTTATGTTCAAATCAATGATATATCAATTTAAATGTAGCTGAATTCCATTTTGGAATTGATTAAAGTGATCTTGAAAGGTATCTAAATTAAATTTGTCTTTAAATTCCTAAATCAAAATTGCTCAAAACTAGTTCATTTTCTTATTCCTTTCAAAATCACCAATGACTGGTCCCAATTACAGGATGGCCAGGGTCCTAGGCATGAACCTTAAAACATGCAACAAAATGACAATTATTGTCTATGTGGTAACATTTGCACTTGACAAGTGGCAGTCGGGGTGATTTTCTTGATTTTGAACAGATTCTATTACTCAGTGTATAAATACCAAATAAACATAAACAATGCAGATGATACAGTGTATAACATAATTAGAAGAGACACTGCCTCTGCACAAATGGTCACACATATAAGAGAACTGCATTGAAAAATTATGTTATACTTCAGAAGGCATTCATCCATGTGTGGGAGTAAAGAAGTTGAGAAGGACAAATTTAGCGGAAAGATAAGATGACTTAGGGCAGAGACGGAAATCGCTTCCACACAATTGAGCATCTGTAGCAGGTGTGTCCCTTCCCAACCAGAAAAGTGAGGCCCCTGACCTGGATCCCAGACCTCAGAGCATTTCTTGCTTGGAGTGCCATACTTGATCTATTCATTGACCCTCTCTGATAGCTGGACCAGCCAAGATCTGCAGTACTCTCTGGGTGGGGTGCTTCAAACTCAGACTGGAACTGTGTGGGACCCATACCTAATTATGTCTGGAGCCCTCTCCAACACTTTATTCCAAGTATGAGATCAACCAGATACTCCAAGGAGCTTAATGACACACTTATCTCAGGATTTGGTGACCTTGCCCTAGTTCCAGGAGAGCATCCTGGCAAGGGGTCCCTCCCACAGGGCAGTGTAATATTTCTTTCAGAGAACTACACAAAATTAGGCTGCAAAAATGAAACACATATAATTAATTTTGACTGATGTTCATTCAGGTTGGACAGAGGATGATGAGTTCAGGCCTATGCTCAACCAACGGTTCACTACTGGTCTTAGGGTTTGAGCCTGGTGGGTTCAAGCATCAGCTCTCATCTGCCCATCTTCTAACCATATGATGATGCTAGTCTACAGAAGTTGAGGGTAGCAAGGGTTGAAGCAGGCATTCTTTATCCTATGAGCCCCTGATCCACAAAAACCAAAGTGGACACCTCTCCTGTTTTGCAGGTTCTGTGCTAACAGTGAGCAAGTTCTCTGGTGATAACCACGTCTACCTACTCCTCAGAGGCTTTTCAAAATCATTTTTCTTTAATGCTAATGGTCCTTTTGATCAACATCCTCTCCTACCTCCTATAATTTGTATGGCTAAGGGACCAATATCCCTTGCATAAATGGGATCACTCTTTTATCTCTACCCAAGTGTCAGTCACCTCTTCTCTCCTGAAGACACTATGTAAAAGGCAGGGGTACAGTCTATATTTAAAGACATCACATTCCATGAAGGCAGTGATTAACATAGAATAACATATTTTCCAACAACATCTTAAACCTTTTTGGGTAGGCTTTTTTGGGGTGTTTCAAACTCAGACCAGAACTGTGTGGGACCCATTCCTAATTATGTCTGAGTTCCAGTCTGAGTTTGAAGTACACCATAAAAGCATACACAAAAAAGCTTCAAGATATGGTTGGAAAATGTGTTATTCTATGTTCATGCTCTAAAATTCTGAATGAGAAATGTAACATGACTAGAAACAAATTAAGGTTCACATTTCCCTCCATACTCTGAATAAGTAATCCCTGTGTGGTTATAATTGTGTGCAGGAACATCCTCTGAGAGAGCCACCAGAAGACCTCACTGGAGAGACAAAGTCCATATTGTTTCAATGTAAATAGGTTCTGAAGAGTGGTAGTATTGAGAGTAGTAACAACCTTACTACCTCTTTCTCACAGTGGAAAATAATCAGCCAGAATTACACATTTAACAAAAAAACATGAAGCCTGGATGGAAATTTGGGAAGGAGTTCAATGGACTCTAAATACAACTTTGTAACCATGATCTCTGTTTGAAAGTGAAATAGACATCTTTTAAACATTTTTCATGGTAAGATAATTTAATCAATGCTGATGAAATATAAAGAAGGTTGGGAGATAACAGCTGAATTGTATAGCAGTTTGAAATAGATGATCTTTAAAATACTACTGGCTGGGTGCAGTGGCTCTCACCTGTAATCCCAGAACTTTAGGAGGCTGAAGTGGGTGGATCACTTGAGGCTACCTGCCTGGCCAACATGGTGAAACACCATCTTTACTAAAAATATTTAAAAAATTAGACGGACATGGTGGTGGGCACCTGTAATCCCAGCTACTCAGGAGGCTGAGGCAGGAGAATTGCTTGAACCCCGGAGGCGGTGGTTGCAGTGAGCTGAGATCACGCCACTATACTCCAGCCTGGGTAACAGAGTGAGACTTCATCTCAAAAAATTAAAATTAATTAATTAATTAAAATCAGATGCTGCTGACTGGTCTTAGATCTTCCCTCTTTCAGTAAGAGACAGTGGAATTCCCAAAGTGGAGACACAGCAGAAGTAGAGTGGGATTTTTTTTTTTTTATCTTTTAAAATGGTCAGAGATTACTTAACATTATTTAATTTTATTTTCTAAAAATTCAGTTCTTTGTGTAAAATGCTACCTATTACTCAAAAGTTATGGTGGTCCTGCCTCCTAGTACTCATAACTGCCTGACTCACACTTGAGCTTGGTAAAAGTTTTGAAACATTGTGGCCCAGAGCAATTTTCTATCTTCTTCCCCCTCTTTGTACTCTGTGTGTTGTCCCAGATAGGCACTAAAGCCTACCCCGTAAGTCAACACTGAAAAAATTCACATACTAAGCCTCATATGACTGATAATGTTTCTTTAGTTTATACCAAGAATTTCATTTAAAATGGAGTTCATTTTCAATGCAACTTCTTCATAATTATGACTTTGATGTTATACCTACTGACAGAGTAATATTAAAAACAAGGCGCTTGGTGCGGTGGCTCACATCTGTTACCTCAGCACTTTGGGAGGCTGAGGCGGGCAGACCACCTGAGGTCAGGAGTTCAAGACCAACCTGGCCAACGTGTCAAAATCCCATCTCTACTAAAAGTACAAAAATTAGCCAGGCGTGGAGGCAGGCACCTGTAATCCCAGTTACTCAGGAGGCTGAGGCAGGAGAATTGCTTGAACCCAGGAGGCAGAGATTGCAGTCAGCTGAGATCGTGCCACTGCACTCCAGCCTAGGTGACAAGAACAAGACCCTGTCTCAAAAAAATTAAAGCTACAGATAGATGCCTTTTCAAACTCTCTAACTGCTACTAGTACAAGTGACTGAACAACAGCCAAAATCAACAGTGAAGGCTTAGTGATGTTAATGCAGCTTAGTGTTCTACTTTGAAATTCACATGTATAGCAAGAAACTCTGTCTCCAAGGCATGCTGCTCTGTGGTTCTCCAGCACTCAATCTTCCCATTTCTACTCCACTTAGGACAGTGATACCAATGCCAAAATATTGCCTCAGGATAAAAATGATCTCCACCTGGATGTGAAACTAAAAGCCTGACAATTGAAAAATTGTTTGGAAGTTTTTACATGGCTACTCAGTGACTTTAAAAACACTGCTCGCTTTATACACATGGGTATTTCCTGCCATATCTGGATTTAATATTGGTTCAAAATGAGATTAAAAATATTAAGAATGTTCTGCACCAGAGACGTTCTGGTGCTCACAATGTTCACAAGCCTCAGATAGTCAAACCGCCATTGAAAAGGTTCCAATACCCTCAGATTTATAATTGATCCTAGAAAGGAAACGTATGTGTTAATATACAAAGAGGACACTGTAATTCCTCTCTTTCGGTATCTGCTGCAAGCAGAAATGCAGTGGATATTGAATCATAACTTCGACCAAAAGTTATGATACAGATCTTCAGAATCCAGAAAACAGCATTAAGGGGCAAATAAACTACTTTACTTAAAAAAAAAAAGTCATTAGTTCTTTTGGAATGAAACTGGAGTATGATCCAGAAATGGTAAAAAAAAAAAAAAATCAGATTGTCTTCATCAATAAGCAACTTTATTTAACATGTGCACATTGGTTAGCAGAGTGCTGAATGGCCCAGTCTACTAACCCACACCCTGGTAGTCAATATTTGTTTAACTGAACAAACATAACAGGCAACTATATTAATGAAATTTAATCTATTTAGTGCACACGTTATCAGGTTAGCTTCAGATACCTTTGGTGGTGAGAATTATTCAATAAGTTATCTAGGCATCAGAGGACAGTATTTAAAGTTTTCCATCTATTCAATTAACACAGTTTCATTACCACATAAAGTTCAATTTATAATTTCTGGGAATTTCAGGCCCACTGGCCCTACGCATATTCCTAAATCAGTCAAAAAGGAAGACTTGGGGAGTTGAAGGCCAGATCCACCTTTTAAGCCACATGAATTTAGGCAAGTTTGGTAACCCTTCTGGATCACATTTCCCTTTAACATCTTTTTGTTTTTGGGGAAGAGCTAAATAATATTTGTAAAGCAACTGCTACTGTTCTAGCACACAGGTGACTCTCAATCAATAACAGTTATGAAAATCTTTGTACCAATCAAAAATGTAAATTAAAAACAATGAAACATTGCTTTTGTCTACTAAAATTAGAAAAAATCAATATAGGGATGAAAGATGTCATGAGGAAGCGTTCTCATAGACTGGTATGGCAGGGTGCAGTGGACTGTGCTGTCCAGTGTGGCAGCTGCTAGCCACAAGCGGCAATTGGGTACATGGAATGGGGCCAGCCAAAATTGATACATGTGATAGGTATAAATACACATCAACTTTGAAAGAATAATTATGAAAAAATGTAAATGATTTCATTAATAATGTTTAGGTTAACTACATATTGAAATGATGCTTTGGCTTAAATGAAAAGTCCTAGCCTCTTAAATAAAAAACCTTAAATCCTCAAACTTTTCAAATATTGCAAAATTATTTCATTTCTTTACTATTGAATTCATTGCTCTTATTTCAAAGTTGGATTTTTTTCTCTTATTTATTCCCAAAAAGAGGTTATTTTCCTCCTATCTCTAGCTCATTTGCCTAAGCATATTTTATATTTTAAATATAAAATATAAAATACAATTTCTGCCTATGACAAAGAATATTTCAAGGACTTTTTGAAAAAGTATTATAATAACACGTATTTTGTATAGCTCTTTGTATTATCAGCAATTTCTAGCTATTTAGACTATAACTGGCTAGTTACTTGGGTAATAAATGTTTACATGCAGAAGTTATGATTAAGCCACTTTCCTATGATAGGTTTGAGGTATACAGTGATAAAAAGAAGATGGGGGTCCCTGCTTGCTTTCTCTAGCTAAAAATGTTGTTGATTTTCTTGAGTGACAGATTATCTATTTCATTTATTGACTCATAATTTATTAACCACCCACTTAAGGGCCAACTAACATTGTAGGTACTAGACTGTACAATGAGCAAAATAGTCTCTGTTTTTTTGGAGTTTAACTTCCAGAGGGAAAACAACACATAAACCAGCAAACAAACAAATATGCATGTCACGTGATAACAAATCAAAACAGAAAATAATATGGCCAAGTAAAAGGACAGAGAGTAATGAAAAGGTTTATATCTTAAATACAGTGGCCACAGGCCTCTCTGACAAAATGCCATTTACGTAGAGTAAAATGATAAAGCACAATTCATAGGAACTTAAGAAAAAATATTCTACTGGGAACAACAGTGGCAAAGACATCAAGCCTGGAGTGTGCTTTGTACATTTTAGATTATCAAGAAGTCCAAGGTAGCTGGAGCAAAGTAAGCAAGGAAAAGATTATGGAGTCAGATCATTTTGAAGTTTGTTGGATACAAAGAGAGCTTCTACTTAATTCTAAGTGAAATGGGTCTTAGAGGGTTTTGATGAAAGTGAGACAAGATATGACTTGCATAAGGCTTTATATTGCATCAAGCATTGTACCAGGTGATTCACACATTTTAGGCAATTTAATGCCTGAGGTTATAATAGTTCCACCTTCCTGTTGAGAAAACTAAACATCAAAGAAAATCAATAATTTGACCAAGATCACATAGCCAATAAATCAGAGTTAGAATTCTAGTCATATCTCTTTTACTTAAAATGTCCAAATCATCTCTGAAATTTGGCATCATAAAAGGTGAGCGAGGTGAAACTTTCAGGGAAAACATTATGAAAATTATTAAGTATGCATAGACGTGCCAGGAGAAGAGTTAAGAATGTCAGCAGATTTTATCACTTTACAATTCTTGATATTAAAGTTTGCACAATTACTAATTATGTGACACCTGTAATAGATACTCAATATATGTTTAAGGAATGAACAAATGATATTGTAGAATTAGAAAGAAGAAGGCACATTTCAGTGTGTAAGGACAGCAATATGAAGGTAGTATGGTAAACTGTAGTTTTGTCTAAATATTATAGTGTCAACCCTTCCACAGGCCCATTGCTACAGGCACATTCTACTTTCCCACAGACTTATCTTCAGACTTGACTATGTGACTAACTTTGGCTGATAACATTTGGATAGGAGAGACCTGAAACATGTGCCTTCTCTGAGCAGAAGGTGCAAGAACCGATGCGCAGTCTCACGACTTCTCTCTTTTCATCTGCCATTATCTTGGCATGCCCCAGTAAAAGGATTATTCCTCAATTTGAGTCTCAGGATGAAAAAGACTTTAAGAGGTTCCTCAAATAATACTGAACATAGCAAGAAATAAAACTTTGCCTTGATGGGGTTGTTTGTTACTGTTATACCTAGCAAGTGCCACCTAATAAAAGGTAAAAGGTGAAAACTGAATACATTGAAAATGGGAAGGTTTTCTTGCTATGGAAGTAGTAACTAAAATCCTATGCTATGGGTGAGATTAGGGGATTCTAGCAAGTTGAATGACTAAGAAGAACCTGTTTAGGGTAAAAAAGAAAATCTACTATATATAATTTTTTTCAATGGCAAGGAATAGTTCAATAAATGGCCCAGCTGAAATGTACCAACAAAATATAGGTGGATACAGATACAGTGTATCTCAGAATTACAAAGTACATCCATAGTTATTAGAATTTCCTTTCAAATAAGAACATTAAAATTAATTTAGATTTTTATTTTTAAACCATGACTAAAATACTCAATCTCAAAAGAAAGTCAACTAATAATCTTTATATAACCTTTAGTCATAAAATATAGTTAGCGATATTTCTTTTTTGATATGACATTCCAGGATCATAAACCACACAACCCCTGAAGGAGCGTGTCTTACTGACATCATTGAATATAACAAGAGAATGGCCAAGATAATCTAGACATTTCCAAGCAACCCTTGATTCATATGTTCAGAATAATGAGTAGGAAAACATACTGAGTAGAAAAACAAAAATACATCTCACTGAAAATAGGAGAAGGAATTGAAATTAAAAAAAAAATATTTGACGGTTAAATCAGCATGATACGCATAAACTGCGAAAGCCATCTGAGCCATAACCTAAAGCTTATTTATGCCTATGATTTTCAAATTTTTATAACTCCTATTTCTATAAGCTCTTCCTTTTAATAACAACAATAATAAAAATAATGAAAGGCATTATAATAAAAGGCACAGGCATTAAGAAACTACCTGGTGGTGGTCCTCATGTATATTACATCATATAGTCCTCACTCAAGTCTAGGAGGTTGATACTTTCATTATCTTTATTTTTAAAAGAGAACAAAGTAAGTGCAAAAAAAATAAGTGTAATTTGTGCCCAATAAGTAAAGTGTGAGGATTCAAAAGTTGATCTATTTCAAAGATCATGCTGAGTTAGTATTTTACAACTTTTTCTGTGTTTTCCTATAGGATATTAAGATATTTAAAGTGACATTTTATCTTCAAATAATTTTAAGAAATTATTTTGAATTCAATATTATTTTAACCATAGTCCCAGGTACTTGGAAGGCTGAGGTGGTAGGATCACTCAAACGTGGCAGGCTGAGGCTGTACTGAGCTATGTTCACACTGCTGCACTACAGCCTGGGTAATGAAGGAAGACCCTAATGAAAAAAGGAAAAAAAGAAGAGAAAGAAAGAGAAAAGGAAAGAAAGGAAGAGAGAGAGAGAAAGAGAGAAAGGGAGAGAGAGAGAGAGAAAAAAAAAATGAAAGAGAGAAAGAAGAAAAGAGAGAGAGGAGACAGAGAGAGAAAATGCAGCTCCCATCAACTGTAAGCAGAGGGCTTTGTGCCCCCTGGTATCCCCAGCACACAGTTGGTACAGAGTAGGTACAAATGAGCAAAGAGCTCAAAATATATGTTGCCTCCATTAAATTAAAGTCATGTATTTCATTTACATCTTAGAAGAGCCATATTAGAAAACTATAAACTGGAAATTATTAATTGTGATTTAAGAGATCTATATCAATCTCAGAAATTATCTTTAATGAGATTAAAAAAAACTATAAGCATGATAGATTTCAGGAACAAAGGAAAAGACTGGAAATATGAAGATGTGAGATTAACTTGTGTATGAAGAGGTGGGCTTAGCTTCATAGCTAACTGAGAAAAGAAGGAAAATTAAATTATTGGGTTTATGGATTTTCTTATTAAGCAAAAAAGCTTTCCCTGATATTGATAAAAATTATTCAGAATATCACATTTACATCTTTTGATAAGATTCTCTCTTTGTGCCAGCTATTATAAATTTATTTTCTTCTTTCAACAATCATTACCTGACTATGTCCTTGGTTTTAGTGTAAAACCAGGGGCAAAATAACAGCATTATAAGGAATATGACTCTGGCAACACTTCTGTCCCAAGGCAGAGGAAAGCAAAACCTGATAGAATCACTGGTTTTATAAGAAATCCAGGCCAAGTTTTGCATAAACAGTTAAGCTGTTGGAAGCACAGCCAAAAGGAACATTAACGTCTTCGTAGGATTTTCACAAAGTCTCACTAATACTAGTCAATGGGGCTGCCATCTTCCTGTTTTGGTAACAGCAAGAAACACAGAATTGTATTAGGAAACATGTTTTCTGCAGCTGTCCAAGTTTTAATGAGTAAGAATGGGAAATTCAACTAAACTTAAATTCTGGGCTATACAGAAATAAAGAACTATAATTCTATGCTGTGAATTGATCTAACATGAAAGAAGAAGACTAAGTAAAGTAGTCCTTTAGGAGCAATGAAAGTCACCATATTAATCCAATGTGGGGAAATGGTAATAGCAAAAGCTTGTATTGGAGCGTAGCTTGAAGAGGACTTTGGTCTTTCACATATATTGTTATCCCTATCCCACATTAGCATATAAGGGGAATTAAGCCAACAAGTAATTCAATTAGTCTCTTCAACACTGGCTTCCTGTGACTAGGGCATTGGGATTCTTACTCTCATGCCAATATCAGCTTGAGGGATAGTGGAACACTTGAGAGTAAATGGCCAAAATCAGAGCTCTAAATGGATGATGCTGGAAGAAAGGTATGGTTATTATTATATGAAATGAGACACCTGCAATCTCTTTGGAGAAGCAATTAAGAAATATGTATAAAATAACATCAGTGATAAGCCTAATTAATAATTTTAAAGTATTATCTTTTTAAACAAACGGGTATACCTTGCCTACCTTTTTCTATATGACAAGATTCAAAATAACAGTCAATTATGTGACATTTAATTGCACTAAAAGTGGCAGTCTGATTACTGTGGAGAAATTTAAATCTTGGTTAGTCAACCATTAGTAGAATGACAAAGCATCTTTCATTCAACACAACTTACACTTTTCTCAATAAGCACCAATTATCTTCATCTGTAAAACAATTTTGCACTAGACAGGAATTTTTCCTATAGTGACATAAACAGTGCCACTTGATAAATGGTACTATTTCTGTGCCATTTCTTAGAAAGCAATGATTTCGGTGCTGTAGAACAATAGTGATGGGCTTCCCTACTTCTCCCTCCTTTTTCTACTCAACTATGGCAAAAGATAAAAGAGAATACAACACCTCATTTTTAATGCTATCATCATTCTCAGTATGACCTAACCAGTAAAAACTGCAAAATCAGCAGTAGATGCAGACCTAGGGATTGCCTTTATAAAGAGAGATGGAGACGGAACATACATATGCTGCATCCAAGAAGCTGTCATTAGACTTAAGGATGAAGTTTGCTTTTGGCTACTGCTAAGTTCAGCAGTTGCTACTGCTCCGCTTTTGACTGGCTATCTGCTTTAAAAGAAGTGATTTAGAGAATCTTTGAAATGGAACATTTACTGTGAAAAACATTGTCATAAATTTCAATTGAAAAAAAAATTATTAGGTGCCTACAACATGCAAGACAGGGTGCTCATGAGACTGGCAAGTAGTTTTCTTCACTGCACAGATTCTAGACACTCAATAAATATGAATACATGGATTGATTTGGCAGGTAAAAGTTTGTAGGAATTCTTTTTTTTACTTTCTATGTGTTTTCAGTTTCTTGCTACACAATTTTACAGAAGATGGTCTGAAAAACTTCCAAAATATGGAAGAACGGAGCTTACAAAACCTAAATTATTCATAAAATATGACTGAAGGTTAACAGCTTAGAGGTTTAGTAGCACCTTCAGGTCATGGAGTTCCTGTGCAGTTTGTCTTATACAAAGTGTAAGACTATATCTTTGGCTTAGTGAGTTGGAACTTTATGGTAATGAAGCCAGAATGACCAAAGCCTGCTCACCAAAAAGGGATGTAACTTGTGCATTCAATTTGATTGTCACATAGTTATATTTTTTGTGCATTCAATTTTGAGAAATGAGGAGGAGGAAGAGGAGCATGATATTCTGTCAGTTACTGTACTAAGTCTCTTGCTTAATTTAATTATTATAAGAGCTCTATAGAGACTATTAATAGTTCATTTTACACTTGAGGAGAAAAGGCTCAGTGAAGCTAAATAATCTGCCTAGGCATATAAGTGGTAGGCCTAGGATTCAGATTCAGGTGATCTGGATATAAATCCTATACAGTATGGAGTCAGTCCTGCAGAACTGCAGCAGTGAAAAACCACTGGACCTGAGGCTAGTGTCTGTCCTGATTGCTTTGCAGTCCATTAAACTGAGTGATTTTTCTATGTCTTGTATCTGTTTTTATCTATAAACTAAGAAAAATGGACTCTTGGTTAGATTTTTTGTTAATAGCAGTGCCAACCCTGAACTTGGGAGTATTAGTACATTCAGGTGGTAATCATGTCCCTATAAAAGCAACACAAACATCCTGTCTATAGATTCCTTTAGAAAATGTAAAACAAATAATTTCCTTCCCAGCTTCCATGTCAAAATGGAGTATGTCTTATGTTTTACACCAAAGACAGGATCTGTGCCAAGTTTAAATTAAGAACAAAAGTCAAAGTAATGGTGCATCAGTTGTGGGTTTGGCAATAGTAAGAAAAGATAGCCTCAAAGAAAACTCATACCTTTTATGGAAACCAAATATTGACCACAATTGGCACACAGAAAACTGCACAGACAAACAAAACTGCTGGATAAACAAATCAAAATTACATAGGAAGCTGACACCCATTCTTTACAGTGGAAAACCAAAGATAAAAATGAGTCACCAATTTTATATTCTTGGAAAGGAGAAATATTCACCCATCTGGTAATATGTTTTAAAAAATATCTCCCCGAAGATGTCTAATATTTCCAATATTTTCTTAAACAACAAACCAAGAATAACTTCAATGTGTTAATGTCACAGAACAGCCGACCATAAGCTCAGTTATGAAAGAAAAAAACTTCAATTGAACAATGTGTAAGCTGTACTGTGTAATTTAAGAATATAAAATGTACGCTTACTTTGATATAATGCTTCTAGATTATAAAGGATTATAAAGGAACATTGTATATATTAGTCCATTCTCACACCACTAATAAAGACATACCCGAGACTGTGTAATTTATAAAGAAAAAGAAAAATTTATAAAGGAAATTGAATCACAGTTCGACTTGGCTGGGGAAGCCTCAGGAAACTTACAATCATGGCAGAAAAGGAAGCAAACACCTCCTTCTTCACATGATGGCAGGAAGAGAAGTGAGTAGAAGGGGGGAAAGCCCCTTAAAAAACCATCAGGTCTTATGAGAACTTCCTTAGTATCATGAGAACAACATGGAGGTAATGGTCCCCATGATTAAATCACCTCCCACAGGTCTCTCCCAAAGAACATGGGGATTATGGGAACTATAATTCAAATGAGATTTGGATGGAGACACAGCCAAACCATATCAATTTGTATAGGTGGATATGCCTAGGCAAGGGTAGATACTGGATTTGAGGAGAAAAAGATGTCCTTTCAAAGATAACTCTATGCAAATCTAGTAATTTTGAAGTAGAAAAGCTCATAAGAGTATATAACCCATTAGTCAACATTTTTGTGTCTTTTGTTATCCAGTACGCTTATGTTTATCTTGTCCTGACCAACACCAAACTAAACTTTCATGTGCTTAAAGGATTCTAAAGAAATAGGGCCAGTTCATTCAAACTAAGTTCTATATGTTTATGAAACTATACACAAAAAAAAGTTCTTTAGATCATCTCCATTAATAGACAAAACAGAAGGAATAAACAAAAATTCTCACAATTAGTTGTGAGGCTGCAGGAATCTACAGCAAATCAGAATAAGTCATGTAACCAGAGGCACCCTCATTTTCAATTCTAAGCAAACTATAGTTTTAAAAACTGCCATTCTGTTAGTTTCTAAAAACTTTGAAAATTGATTGACTATCACTTCTTGTGAGTGCTGTGTTCTGCCTTAAAATATTTTTTGCCAGATTTGAAATATAATCAGTATGAAAGTATTTATCTTTCCCCGTTTAATGCTAACAGCATGCCTCGCCATATGCTGCTGTACCACGTGTCACTGTATATCACAATTATTAACGTGCATTTCAGACTTTAAATGGAGCCCCAAGATCCACCCAATTTGCTTTACAAGGTCCAGAAAGCCAAACCAGACAGTCATGTCCTATATCCCACCTACCTCTGTACTTACCCAGGATTATCTTTCATCTTTCTTTCTGCTTACTTTTTTTTTTTAGAGACAGCGTCTCACTGTATTGCCCAGGTTGGAGTACAATAACTATCACAGGCATGATTATAGTTCAATGCAGACTCCAACTCCTGACCTCAAACAATCCTCCTGCTTCAGCCTTCCAAGCAGCTGGAACTATAGGTGCAAACCACCAGTGGTTAACTTTATGCCTTCCCATAATTTTCATTTATACTGTATTAAAATAACTTGGCATCTTTGACTTTACTGAAATGAAGAATCACCTGAAATATATCTCTCTAGCAGCAGCTGCCCATGGCTTCCCAGGGGACTCAAGTCTACTTCTTAAAGTTTTAACTGGAAAGAAAAGAACTCCAGCATCTGTTCCATTGATAATTCAAATATTTGAAAAAAAAAATAACTGGTCTGCCTCTTTTGGACCCACTTTGAAATATAGAGAGAGCACTTTCTTAAAATATGACCCAAAGACAGCAGCACAACTAACTGGATGTGGTCTAAATATCAGAGTGCAAAATGTACATGACTTCTTTTGATGTTTACTACATGTCTATTATGCCTAAGGTTTTTTAGCAGCCACTTCATATTTCTGGCTCAGATTAAACTTACAGACATTTTAAAAAACAAATCTCAGCTGAACCTTTCCAAAAAATATTTGTTATCAAGCTATATCTTCACCATCTTAAAGTGTCTAAATTGATTTTTAAAAATATTTATGTTTGAATTCAGTCCAACAATTTTGATGCAACCCGTCAGCTCAGCAGCTTAACTTTGTGTATAGCCTTTCCCATCCATCATATTAATACTCTCATCTTTTTATCATCTGTAACATCTTTTATAACTTCATCTAAGTTCTAATATTTTTAAATTGTTCTAAATTTAAGCCCATTACAGGGCTGAATCCTTCTCGGTCTGATCCTGAATGTCTCTCAACATAATAGAATTGTTAGAAATTTGACATTCCCCTTCCAAATACAATGACATTTCTTTTTCTGTTCATTGAACTCTGTTATCCTTAGAAATATAGTTTATATGAAGTTTTCCTTTATCATATCTGTCATTGCTGAAGAATGCCACAACTTTCCAGTAGTTCTGGGTAAAACTAAAGTGGGAGTATTTTTCCTACTTCACTTGGTGGCATGGATGGCTCATTTCCAACAATGTGGATGGTTTCTGGTATGAGTTTGTACATCACACTTATCTTTTTTCTCTCTCTTTACTGAAGTATAACTGACAAATAAAATTGTATACATTTAACATATGTAATGTAATGATTTAATGCACATAAATATTGTGAAATGGTTCTACAGTTAGATAAATCATCACCTCACCTAGTTATCAATTTTATTTTTATTTTGTGGTGAGAATGTTTAAGATCTATTATCTTAGCAAGTTTCAAAAACACAATAAAATATCCTTGACTATAGTTACAATGTTGCCCAGTAGATCTCTGGAACTTATTTATTTTATAAGTGAAAGCATGTATCCTTTGACCAACATCTCTCTATGTCCCCCATGTCCTAGACCCTGGCAACCACCATCCTACTCTTTAAGTTGGACTCTTGTAGACTCCACTTCTAAGTGACATTATGCAGTGTTTGTCTCTTTCTGTCTGATTTATTTCAATTAGCATCAAGCCCTTAGGTTCATTTATGCTGTCACAAATGGCAGGATTTTCTTCTACATGGCTGAATAATATTCCATTGTATATATATCCACCACATTTTCTTCATCCATTCATCCATTAACATCACTGATGTTGTTTTTGTGTCTTGCCAACATTTAACTTAATTTAAAAGGGCAATTTGAATCTTATCCACAATCTTGAAAACTTGATGTAAAAATTTATTTTTGTCATCTGGAACAATATAAATCTTGGATTTGACAGCAAGTAAATCAAACCACAAATGGAACATGCACAATGAACGTGGCAACCAAATTGCTCAAGCAGCTTTATAGAGGAACCACCCTGACACTCAATGACTGATATAATTTTCCATCTAAAATCACAGATTGTATTTTATTATAAAATAACCAGTATCAGGAGAGGCCAAGTGCAGTGGCTCATGCCTGTAATCCCAGCACTTTGAGAGGCCGAGGCAGGCAAATCATGAGGTCAGGAGTTCGAGACCAGCCTGGCCAACATGGTGAAACCCCATGTCTACTAAAAATACAAAAATTAGCTGGACATGGTGGTGTGTGCCTGTAATCCCAGGTACTGGGGAGGCTGAGGCAGGAGAATGGTTTGAATCCAGGAGGCGGAGGTTGCAGTGAGCTGACATGGTGCCACTGTACTCCAGCCTGGGCAACAGGGAAAGACTCCATCTCAAAACCAAACCAAACAAAACAAAATCACCAGTAGCATGAGACGCACTGGGCCTTTCCAGAATACTGTTCTATGATATGAAAATGAAGCAAATTTATATCATTGTTATTTTTGATGATATGCTACTTTCTGATTACTTTTGAAATATAAATTTAAAACTTAAAAATAATGTTTAAATCTGGCAAACTGTACATAAAATTTATCCACCACACTATTTTTTAGATAAATTTTACAAAACATAAACAGACTCAAGAATCTATTGTATAATCCTATAATTGTAAAATATTGTATAATCTAATGTATAATTCAATAAAATATTTACTTAAAATGAAAGAAAAAAAGAGTCCATATCAAATGTAGCAAGATACTAATTTCAAGGCCTAAAACATTTTAGGAGACCAAAATCATACCTTTCAAAGTGTAACTGAGTTTGACAAGGGTCCCTCTAATTTTTCAATTTTTTTCTATTTTTAATAATTACACATTTAGCAGAACTAAGAGGTAGAAATAATACAGGAAAAATGAGTCATTGTTTCATCTCTCCAAAGAAAGAGAGTAGCTGAAATGATGTATGTAAGCAAAGAGTTCCCAGTTGGCTACTTCCTTGAATCACCTCGACTTCGAGGGCAGAGAAATAATCCTTCCTAATGTACTAGCTTTCTATATTCAAAGCCATTGTGTCACTTTTTATCAGTAAATCTGCTGTTCACTATATCATATTTTATAATTACTTCCATTTCCTCAGTCCTCCTTTCTCCATCTCTTCCTCCAAATAGAATAACATTTCTCAGAAGACAGAGATTATTTAAGTTCTACATAATTCTCATAAGGCCCAACACAGTATTAGTTATGTAATATAGCATACACATACATATATACACACATGTAGATGTACTTGTAGATAGATTGAAAACAGCTCTTTAACATCCCAGTAGGTCAGGAAGCCCATTTTTACAATGTCCTCATCACTGCTTATACCAAACAGGTGCAGCCTGTCTGTGTTGACTTCTGATAGGGATTTCCCTCTAGTGTTTCTTGGCAACCACCTGTAGTTTTCATGTTAATGCATTTGTGTATTGTCTAAGGCTGTTTTCATAGAGTAAGTTGAGTAATTGTGACAGAGGCCATATGGTTTGCTAAGCCAAACATATTTACTATCTATCCCTGTGAGAAAATGTTTGCCAATACCCGATGTAGGTAAAAGTACACAGCTCAAAGTAGCCATCAGCAAATGTAGAAACCACGCTAGAGATTTTTTGTTTCTTTTGACCGCTTTTTCAATACTGTTATTATTATCAGCTTGATGACTGCACATCAGGTTACCATTATTAACTACTGGATCCTAGGATAGATATATTCCTATTTTTTACCTTAAGTCTTTAACAGCTTTGTGGGTCTGCATGGATTTCTAGTCTAAGTTTTTATAGCTGAGCCTTCTTGACACCTGTGCCATTTACTCAGATAAATCCCTGGTCTTCTATGGACTTGAGAGTTCACTGTTATTGCATTTATTTTGGAAGTTTATTATTCTTTATTCCTTTCTGCCAGGGACTACTAGAAGGGTTACAAAGTTATGCTGATTGATTCAGAATGCACATGTAACCCCACCAAGACCTCACAATTGCTCACAAGCCTTTGATTCAGTCCTAATTGACTCTTTATTGCATTCTTCACTACAATTGACCCCAAGTTCACTTACTGTCATAAAACATCCTCAGTTTTCCTTACTTCCCAAGATGCCTTCAACTCATCAAGGAGTATTTACTAAGCAGATGGTCCTGCTTCTTAATTTCCAGATTATGGTCCTGGCCATGACATCTTACAATCTTCTTTCTCTCCACCTGCATATTTGTTAGCTCCACATACATGCATCCTTACATTCAACCACATTTTCCAAGGCAATATGTTTTATCTGTGCCCCTGGGCTTACCTGCCATCTTCTCCTAGGCAATCTGTTCTATCAATTGGTCTATGCTCCGTCATCATTCTCTCTTTCAGTCATCAAATTGACTCAAATATTTGCGGAATTAACAATGAACCAATGAATTCCACCTGACCTAATGATCCAAACTCCTATGTTTAATAAGACGGCAAGAGAAAACCTCAGTTGCATGCAGAATGAATGACACAATACTTACCATTAGCAAAGTATTGGTTTTAACGACTAATTTAATAGTCAGATATTAAAACCAGCAAAAATTACTGCAACAATTAGGTTTAAACCAAAAGTCAACACTTCCATTCTAGATTGTTAGTTTTTAAGATAACATAAGGCTACATTAGTGTTCCTTATCACATTTACATAGCACTACCTCACGGCCCAAAATGAGACACACAGATAAGATCACAGCTTGCCTTTTGAAATATAAATATTACATAGAAAGACGCAGTTATCTAGCATCAAAGGATGCTCTTCTGATGTATTTTAGAACCACCGTGCTCTTTTTACATCTTCAAAAATAAAGTCCGCCATGACTTCTGATTTTTAAATAAAACACATAAATGTACTATATATTATTGTTATTAGTCTTTGACACATCTTCCCCCAGCTTTTTATTAACATATCATTTAAATCAACAAAAATATAAATAGTCACACCACAATCAAAAACTATGGCAAGGAGCCTATCTAGAACATTACAGGAGGTTTGATACTCTAATCTCCTTAAAATTCGGTTGCAAAAAAGCATTCAGTGTTTTATATATGTGATCCTGATTAAACAGAGAAGTCATTTCCCTGAAAGAAGTTTATAATACATGAGTTCTCTGGTTTACTCCTCTACACCCTGTTCAGAAAATCAGAATCTTAAAAAACTAGAACTAGACAATCATTTTGCATCATATAGATACCTGTAATATCTTCCTTTACCATCTATCCTTCACTCCAGTCTTTCATATTCCATTTGTAGTCAAAGCCCAAGCAGAAAAAAAGATGGGAAAGAAATGTGTATGCATTCTGGGAGCAATAGTCTCTTATATAAAAAATAAATAAAAGCTTTTCAATTGTTAGAGAACCATTTATTGAAAAGTCTTTCCTTGTCTCAGAGAATTGTCTTGATATCATTGTCAAAAATCAATGTACCATATCTGTATGGGTGTATTCCTGTATTCTCTACTCTCTTTCATTGATCTCCATATCTATCTTTTCATCATATCATGCTGCTTTAATAACTGTAGCTTTAGAGTAACTCATAATCACATAATGTATGGAAATAATTTTCTTTATTATTTTGAAAAATAAAATGCTTTGGTTATCCGAAGTGGTTTGTATTTCCATATATTTTTTGTCTATTTTTACAAAAATAAAATAATTTAGAATCTTTATTGGTATTGTTTTAACTCTAGACATCATTTCAGTTAAAAACGACACCTTAATAATATTAAGTCTGACAGTCTGTGAACATATGTCATTAAGTAATACCATCCTTACGTCTGTGCTGATGTCTCCTCACAGTTTCTATCTCTTCTTCTCATATTATACTGATGATGCCAAAAAGTATTTTAAAAATATACTTCTAGTTTCCATAGTAAATGATTTACAAAGATATGGTCATTATTTTAATTTTAGCACAATGTTCCTCTTCCTGTGTTCTGTAATTTTTATTGCATCATTTTCTTATTTATAAGGTATGAACACTTACTAATAAGCTTAATGATTTCATAGCTTATATTTCTGGAATCATACAGATGTACTCTTTTGTGTCTGTTTTCTTTTATTCAGTATATTTCTCAGATCTATTTATTTTGCTATGGATATTAGCAGTTTGCTCCTTTTTATTTTTGAGCAGTATTTCATTTATGAATATATTACATATTGTTCATCCACTCACTTATGAACATTCATTTATGCTCTTTCAAGTTTCTGAAACTTTTGAATGATCTATCTATAAATATTTGACTACAACTCTTTGTATGGGCATATGTTTTTATTTCTCCTTGGGTGAATACCAAGAAGTAAATTGCTTTGTTATATATAGGTATATGTTTAACTTATACAGTTGACTCTTGAACAACATGGAATTTAGGGGTACCAACCCCCAGTCGAAAATCCTCATATAACTTTTGACTTCTCAAAAACTTAACTAAAAATAACCTACTGTAGACTAGAACCTTACCAATAATATAAACAGTCATTCAATACTAAGGTAAGCTAGAGGAAAGAAAAATATTATAAATCACAAAGAAGGGAAAATACATTTACAGTACTATATTTATTGATACTGTAAGTTTATATTGTCTGTTTATAAGATGAATCATCCATCTGAAATGACAAGAAAGCCCAACTGCAAAAATCTCAATCTATGGTCTATATCAAGCAATTCAACTTTTTCTTAATAGTGTCATAGCTTTTCTCTGCTTCCTGGGAGCACTTTCAGCATCACTAGTGGCACTTTGGGTCCCATGGTATTATTCAGGTTTACAGTATTGCTCTAACCATGATGATAAATATATGAGAACCATAAAAGATCACTTTTTACTTTACATTATTTGCAATTTACTGGTGAAATAAATAGATCAGGGTCACATAACATTTTAAGCAAATACTTGCAACATTTGAGTTAATCTCAATAGTGACAGAAAGTAACTACAAAATTATTACAGAAATACAGTATGTACTACAGTTAATTTTATGCAGTTGCAATTTAATACTGCATCTTTATATTTGCTTATTTTTCTCTGCTAATAGTGCCATGTACAATCTGTGTTTGTGTGTATAAATAGTGATACATTTTATCTTTTTATAATAAATTTGTGTGTTTTATGGTAGCAAATGATAAAATAGACTAGCATCTACATATATTTTATACATTTATGACATCCCTAACTCTTCCTTATTTTTTTCAGTATTTTTAATCTATGTGGTTCATCTGCAATTTTTTCAAATTGTCACAAATCTAAACAGAATTTCCAATGTATTTATCAACAAAACCTATGTATTAAGTGGACCTGCACAGTTCATAGAGGTGTTGCTCAAGGATCAACTCTGAAGATATTGTACCATTTTACATTGCCACAATCATAGACAATATGCTGAGATAAATTCAGTGAGGAAGGACTGCAAGTAAACTAAAATTGTACCAGATAAAAAAGGAGCACAACTGATCCTATGGATAAAACCCTAACATATACATCAAACTTGAAAATCTCTCCCCAAGTTAAGAGAAAAAAAAAAAGCAAAGACCTAAGAATTATGCAATAAGACAACTCATGCAGATGATAAAGATTGAATTATTAGTCAAAGATTTTTAGGTGTACTAGTGAAGAAATCATAAAAGTAAGCAATAAGATATTATGAATATTAATTGAATAAATTGTGACAATTAAATAAAATGCTAATAATTCAAAGAAAACTTGGTAAAGTTGTATCTGAAGGTCAGAAGAGATTGTCATGTTAAAGGAATACAAATTAAATAAGATTCTCATTAAATGAGATTCTATAGCCATAGACAGATTTTCTTTTGTATAAGCATCAATTAATGTCAAAACACATTAAGACAGGAAAAGAAATTAGTGATCCATGAAAAAAAGACATGAATTTGTCATCACACTCATTTTTAAAAGCAAATTCCAAAAAAATATTGAGCAATTTTAGGGGAAAAATAATTGGACAAACAATAATTATTTACATTGTGCCACATATTTATTAAAATACAAAGGTAAGAAAAATACATTTTCAATAATGCAAATCCTCTTTTTATCAAACAAAGTATCAGAAAATACACCCCAGGTGGTTGAGAAATGAATCAAAACTGACAAGTCTGGAATAAAGAAGTAGGGGCATAGAATACTGGCAGTGAGAATAAAAACTAGTTAAATGACCTGGTCTAACTGTTGACAATATAGTCAAACAACAACAACAAAAAAAAAACAGAACACTGAAAGCAACACACAGAAAAAATGAAGGTATATGTATCCAGGATGTGTGCGTGTGTGTGTGTGTGTGTGTGTGTGTGTGTGTGTGTGCGCGCGCGCGCGCGTGCACGCGTGCGTATGTAAACTGTATGTAAAAATGTAAGACTTAATAACTTAGTAATAATCTAAATACCAATCCTCAGACTATTATATTTGTAGTAATAAAATTTAGTGGGTAAATTTATGAGAATAAGTTTTGAAAAAACATGTGAAAGGATTCATACCTTATAAGGATTCTCTTTTTTCTCTGATTCTCCTTCCCCCTTTTCTTTCTCTATCTTTGCCAATTGGATTTTCTTTTTCTTTTTCTTATTCTTTCTTTCCTTTTGTTATTTCTAAAATTAACAAATAGTGACTCCAATTCTTTACATCAGGTTAAAAAGAATATATCAAGGAATACTTTCCCCATAAACTATCTGTCAGAGAATTGCTCGAGAGTCTTCTTTATTTTTATTTTAATTTTATTTTATTGTACTTTAGGTTCTGGGGTACATGCAGGGTTGTTACATGGGTGCATATATAACCAGGAGGTTTGCTGCCTCCATTCCCCCTCCATCTATATCCAGCATTTCTCCCCGTGTTATCTGTCCCAACCCTTCCCACCCCGCTATCCCTCCCCTACCCCCCCAACTGACCCCAGCGTGTGATGCTCCTCTCTCTGAGTCCATGTGTTCTCATTGTTCAACACCCACCTATGAGTGAGAACATGCTGTGTTTGGTTTTCTGTTCTTGTTTCAGTTTGCTGAGAATGATGGTTTCCAGATTCGTCCAAGTCCCTCCAAAGGACACAAACTCATCGTTTTTTATTGCTGCATAGTATTCCATGGTGTATATGTGCCACATTTTTCCTATCCAGTCTATCATCCACAGGTATTGGGGTTGGTCCCAGGTCTTTGCTATTGTAAACAATGCTGCTATGAACATACGTGTGCATGTGTCTTTATAATAGAATGATTTATAATGCTTTGGGTATATACCCAGTAATGGGATTGCTGGGTCAAGTGGAATTTCTATTTCTAGATCCTTGAGGAATCGCCATACTGTCTTCCAAAATGGTTGAACTAATTTACACTCCCACCAATAGTGTAAGAGTGTTTCTATTTCTCCACATCTTCTTCAGCATCTGTTGTCTCCAGATTTTTTAATGATTGCCATTCTAATTGGTGTGAGATGATACCTCAGTGTGGTTTTGATTTGCATTTCTCTAATGACCAATGATGATGAGCATTTTTTTATATGTTTCTTGGCCTTATATATGTCTTATTTTGAGAAGTGTCTGTTCATATCCTTCACTCACTTTTGGATGGTTTTGTTTGTTTCTTTCTTATAAATCTGTTTCGTTCTTTGTATATTCTGGATATTAGCCCTTTGTCACATTGGTAGGTTGTAAAAATTTTTTCCCATTCTGCTGGTTGCCAGTTCACTCTAATGATTGTTTCTTTTGCTGTGCAGAAGCTTTGATGTTTAATTAGATCCCATTTGTCTATCCTGGCTTTTGTTGCCATTGCTTTTGGTGTTTTAGTCATGAAGTCCTTGCCTATGCCTCCATCCTGGACTGTTTTGCCTAAAGTTTCTTCTAGAGTTTTTATGGGGTTAGGTCTTATGCTTAAATCTTTAATCCATCTGGAGTTAATTTTAGTGTAAGGTGACAGGAAGGGGTCCAGTTTCTGCTTTTGGCACATTGCTAGCCAGTTTTCCCAACATCATTTATTAAAACGGGTCTCCTTTCCCCATTGGTGGTTTTTGTCAGGTTTGTCAAAGATCAGATGATTGTAGATGTGTGGCGTTGCTTCTGAGGCCTCTGTTCTGTTTCATTGGTCTACATCTCTGTTTTGGTACTGGTACCATGCTGTTTTGATTACTTGTAGTATAGTTTGAAGTCAGGCAGCATGATGCCTCCGGCTTTGTTCTTTTTGCTTAGGATTGTCTTGGCTATGCAAACTCCCTTTGGTTTCACATGAAGATTAAGGTGGTTTTTTCCGGTTCTGTGAAAAAGGTCATTGGTAGCTTTATGGGGATAGCATTGAATCTATAAATTACTTTCAGCAGTATGGCCATTTTCACAATATTGATTCTTCCCAACCATGAGCATGGAATGTTTTTCCATCTGTTTCTGTCTTTTATTTTGTTGAGCAGTGGTTTGTAATTCTCCTAAAAGAGGTCCTTTTTTATCCTTTGTTAGTTGTATTTCTAGGTATTTCATTCTCTTTGTAGCAATTGTGAATGGGAATTCGCTCTTGATTTGGCTCTCTGTTTGTCTGTTATTGGTGTATAGGAATGCTTGTGATTTCTGCACATTGATTTTGTATCCTGAGACTTTGCTGAAGTTGCTTATCAGTTTAAGGAGATTTTGGGCTGAGATGATGGGGTCTTCTAAATATAAAATCATGTCATCTACAAATAGAGACAATTTGACTTCCAGCTTTCCTAATTGTATACACTTTATTTCTTTTTCTTGCCTGATTACTCTGGCTAGAACTTCCAATACTATATTAAATAGGAGTGGTGAGAGAGGGCATCTTTGTCTAGTGCCGATTTCAAATGGAATGCTTCCAGTTTTTGCCCATTCAGTATGATATTGGCTGTGGGTTTGTCATAAATAGCTTTTATTATTTTGTGATCGGTTCTGCTGATACCTAGTTTATTGAGAGTTTTTCACATGAAGGACTTTTGAATTTTGTCAAAGGCCTTCTCTGCATCTATTGAGATAATCATAGTCTTCTATTCTTTCTCCCAAGCAGAAATCCTTAGTCCCTGGCATGGAGCCACCCAGCCTCTGCTAAAGTACTCACAGCATTTGGGAACTCATTTCATTGCAGAGTAGCTTATAGCATAGTTGATGTAAGAGGCTTCTCTTCTAGAAGCTGTATTTGCCTCTCATTTTTTCTACTTCGAATTCATCATCATTTGTTCTCCTTCTGCTTTTTCAAAGCCCCCTAGTAAACATTCTCTTTTCCAAGGTAATTACAACAGTCTATCCTCACTGGAAATGGTTAAAGACTTCTTATCCTCCCATTTATCCTCTTAGAAAGTGGCTCCAAGACTCAATAGTCCAGATGTAGTCTTAACCAGATAATGGGATTTATAGTTACAGTACCATGGGTGAAATACACCCTTTACCAGGAAATATACCTTTATTAGTATTTGATGAGCTCTAATTCCACTATTATTCTTTTTTGTGATCTGTAATGTTTACAACACCATCTCAAAAACAACTTGTACTGGAATACAAGTTGTGTGGCCCACCACCGCCACACACCTTTTCCTTTGGATTTTTTTTTTTTTTTCAAAATCAGGTTTCCTTCAATCAATAGCCAAGGAAAAGCTTTCTGATGTCTAAAATTGCTCTTATCTCTGTTGCATATAATCTTATCACTTTCTAGATGGCTGTTTCTATAGCATTCTGAGACTCCATACCAGTTTCCCACATATTAGAAATGTCAAATTAAAGGAGAAAATGTCCACATATTCAATAAAGCATATTCAATTTAAAGCTTAAATATACGCTTTAAGCTGAATGCTATATTGTTAGTTTCCTCATTTCTTACAGAGGAATAATAACTACCTTTAAAAAGCTTTAATAACAGAATACAAGTAAAATCTACCAACTCTAAGAGCTGAAAAGTAGTTGTTCAGTCCTGAATCACAAACCTGTAAAGTTTTTGAAGTAAAGTGGCATCCTTTTACCTTTTATTTTCTAGTTAATATTAAAATGGAAAGAATTGCCAACATTGTTATTTGAAAACTTAATTGATGAATATCAAAGCTTGTACATTTTCTTGTAAAGCACTGATGAAATTCTTCTAATTCACATAAATAAGTGTTAAATCAGATTTTGTACTTTTTATTAAAATTCAATTTAAATAATTTAAATTTATAGTGAAAAAGTTGCTGAGTGAGTCATTATGAAACCCTGGGACATTTGTCTTTTAGATTTGAATATTTGAAGCTCCAGAATCATAGCCACTCTCTACTTATGAGACAATTATCCATGTGGATCTGAATTTTCCATCATCTGACATTATCCCAATTTATTATTACTGTAATTTTCTGGGATCTGAAGACTTGAGTAGAATAGTTGAGGTTACAATAAAATCTGTTTACTTCTCACAAACTTATTTTCATAAAATTTTAAAATTTGCTGCTAAAGGAATAGTTATGCTTTGGGTGGATGTGATTTAAATCAGTAAGATAGAATTTTCACTACCAGTTGTGAATACTCAATTTAATCAGTTTTTCTAATAAAAACTGTCTTCTTGTTACCTGATATGACCTTAATTTCAGTCAGAGTCAATGAATGTTAATTTTGTTCTTATTAAATGTGGCATCAGATTAAATGCTGAAGATATACAGAATTAACAAAAAGGTACAAATCTTATTCTCTTCATGAAGAAACATACTATCTAAGTATAGATATGGATGTATACAGAAAAAGATACATAGCGCAGAAATGTATAATGCCTTTAAGAAAATATAATCTATCTTTTTTAAAGCAATGATACATTTGTCAAAGTAATGTTGTAGTTTATCAGGATACAGAATGATAAAAACAATAGCTAACATTTATATACTGTATAAGATGTACTAGGCAGTATTTTAAATCATGTCTTTTTATCTTCACAACAACTCTTTAAGATACATACTTTCATCCTGATTTAATTACTGTGGAAACTGAGATAACGCTAATTCCTTGCCTCAAATCACACAGCTAGTTAGTTCCAGAGTCAGGATTTGAACAGAAATCTAGTTCCAGAAACTGCAGTCTTAACCACTCTCCTACTCTGTCTCTCATTACATTTTTCCCAAGTAATTTATTGAAGTATGGTTTCCATATAGAACACACATAAATTCTAAGTATACCAAATGTATATGTCTGTGTAATCATCATTCAAATCAACGTGTGTGCGTGCGTGTGTGTGTGTGTGAGAGAGAGAGAGAGAGAGAGAGTGATAGAGAGAGGGAGAGAGACAGCATATATGTGAGAGTGTATATGTGCTTGAACACTTTTGCATATACCCTATGTTAATTACACACTGGTCAATTTATTTAGAAAAGTGAACTAAACCTTTGAAGAAGGCGAGTTATATTTAAGAAGTCGTGATAATAACTAATATTTATTGAGCACTCACTAATTGGCTGCTATTGTTCTAATCTAGTGTCTCCTATAACCCTATGAAGAAGTCACTGCAATTGTCTTCATTTTACAGATGAAGAACTGCAGCACAGAGACGTTCCGAGGAATCCATAGGATTTGGCATTTTCATTCCACTAACTGATTGATTAAGTTTGGGAGGTAAAAAGAGATGATAAGATGGATGGACATTAGAAGCAATCTTAAAAACCCAAGAAAGAATTCTGCCATTATCCTTTTAATTTTTATTTTTATTTATTATTTTTTTTTTTTGAGATGGAGTTTTGCTCTTGTTACCCAGGTTGGAGTGCAATGGCATGATCTCCACTCACCGCAACTTCCACCTCCTGGATTCAAGCAATTCTCCTGCCTGAGCCTCCTGAGTAGCTGGGACTCCAGGAGTGCTCCACCATGCCCGGCTAATTTTTGTATTTTTAGTAGAGATGGAGTTTCACCATGTTGACCAGTATGGTCTCGATCTCTTCACCTCGTAATCCACCCGCCTCAGCCTCCCAAAGTGCTAGGATTATAGGCGTGAGCCACTGCGCCCAGCCTTTTCCTTTTAAATTTAACTTGTCATACAGAATCCAATTAGACCTGGACTGGATGCATATGGTAAGTGATTCATTGTTAAACAAACAGAAAGAAGCTAATGTTAAAGTAGATATCTAGGAACCCGAGGAGGGAGATGACTTGAAGACAGGAAATATTCTTGAAGGATGCACAAATTTAAAAAGATGGGATGGATGTCAAGGGAGGAAAAGAGAAACGAGCAAGCACAGTAAATGCTGCATGATCAAAAAGTGGTAAAATTGTCACCAAAAAGGAAACCAAAGAAACACAAAAAAAGCAAGTTTTAACCACTTCAGGATATGAGCATATTCCATCACTAGACCAATGTGAAATACTGGAAACACAAGTCTCTAGAAAAACAGTGCCTGTTGAATTCTTACATGGTAGAAGATAGATCAATTATTGAAAAGCCTAGTGAATGGCTATGAGATCTTACCAGAAATTACATATACAAAGTTTGTCCTTTAATCTGTGAAAGCTTTTCTTTTTAATAGTTGTAGCTGCCTTCTGAATATTATAAGGTTTGGCCTTGCTCTTTTGACTTTTTTTGCCCTGGATGAAATGCTTACCCTTACTCCCTTCTCACTTGCCTTTAGTGATTCTTAATCCTGGGTTTACAGCGGAATCTCCTGGGGAACTTTTAAAATTGTGTCAATGCCCACATTCCCTGGAAGAAAAAAGTAAAGCAGCACCCAGGAGCTTGTTGCAAGTATGCTTGCCTCCTACACTACTCTTGCAATGTTGGGGGCCAGAGAGAGTATTAGAACATAGAGTTGGCCATTTACCCTAATGGACCCTGATGCATACCACCCTCCTTTTTAAGAAACACTGTTCTATGCATTTTGGGGGTGAGTGCAGCATTTCCAAAGGCCTCAAAGACTAATGACTCCTCCAGTCTTCATCTGCATTCTAAATCCCTCTCTTGTTCCAAACCCACATAACCATCTGACTTCTACATAGTTCTACCTGAACATAAGCTTCAATAGACATATATATTTTAATGTTTCCTATGCCTCCCTCATCTGAGTGGGTATTTGTACTAGCCACAGAATTATGCTAATTCCCCCCACCCAAATTCTTATTTCTTTACCCTCTTCAAGTTAGAAGAAGGCCAAAGGAAATTTTCGGGTGAAAAAGGTAACCAAAATTTAGGCTCAATCATTTCTTATCTCAATTATGGCACTACTGTTGAAATGGTCTCATTGACTCTAGTCTTGTTCTGAAATTTATTCTCCACAGGGCTGCCCAAGAGACCTACCTGACCATTTCACTCACTTACGGGTTCATCTACCTTGTTGGGCATAACCAACATTCCTGTGATGACATATAGTGCCCCCTAAGGGCAGTGAAAATATACACTGTATCTTGAACTTAGTTTCTTTGGCATCCTCCAGTGAATCACAGCTTCCAATACTCATGCCTTGTATAGTTGTCTCCCTAGGAATCTGCACTTCACTTTAACTATAACCCGTGTCAAGCCTAAACTTCTACACTCCCGTGAGCACTAAATTACCACATAAGTAATGTATCTATACCCTTTTGGAGTGGCCACATGGAAAGAACAGGTTTTGGGATTACATACCAGGGAAAAGAGAGAAGTGATGCTGTCTCAAGGACCAGTTGATCCCAAACCCCTAGTTAATCTTTGAATTGATAACAACCACACAAGTTACCATCAGCAAGACCAATATACGATCCATTTAGCTAAGCCCAGCCAAAATTGCAGAATCATGAGCAAATAAAATGATTGTGTTTTGAAAATACTGTCTTGAGGTATTTGTTAAGAAATATTAGAAAACTGAAACAGTTTGCTTCTGGCTCCGGGAACAGTTTTTGTATCTATTCCCTATATATGCGTGTGTATACATAGACCTTCACCAGAATAAAATTGGTTTAATAGAACTTGACTGAGTATTTGATAAGACAGAACAAATAAGGTTGCTTTTTTTCCTACTTATTTATTTTTCTTGAGCGGAGTCTCTCTCTGTCCCTGACCCAGGCTGGAATGTAGTGGCGCAATCTCCACTCACTGCAACCTCTGCCTTCTGGCTTTAAGCAATTCTCTTGCTTCGGCCTCCCAAGTAGCCAGGACTACAGGCGCACGCCACCACACCCAGCTAATTTGTTGTTGTTGTTGTTTTCTTTATTTTAGTAGAGACGAGTTTCACCCTGTTGCCAAGGCTGGTCTCGAACTCCTGAGCTCAGGTGATCTGCCTGCCTCGGCCTCCTGAAGTGCTGGGATTACAGGTGTGAGCCACTGTGTCTGCCCAATAAGGTTGTTTTTTAAAGAAATAACTTCTAATGCATATAGCTAAAATAGGTTTACTTGGCTATATCACACACAGAGTGTAATAGTGGTCAACAATTACAGATATTTTTATAAGTTATTACAAAATGTAGTAAAGATACACTGAAAGACAATGTAGGTTAGCTAAACTGTTAAAAAGTTTGATAAATCTTGTTTAGAATCTGTTTTCAGGTAGTAGAGGGGAAACGCAGGCATCAAAAGGATGCAGATAGACTAATTAAACCTATGAATGCTAGTGTTAAAAATCTGTTGTAATTTCAGTAACTCTTTTTAAATATATATTTTATTTTTAAGTTCATGGTGTGTTGTGCATTTATGTATTGCATGTGGCATTTCATTCATTCTATCGAGGGAAGTATTTGGAATTGTAACTGTAGATTCAAGCGATGGGCATTTCCATGCTCCATGAAAAATCCAAATTTAAAGTAAAATCCTATGCAAGAAAGTGAATTTTTACAGTATGTCTTTCCAAAATCATTTTTTTCTGATCATGATACAATAATATCTAATAATTCAGAAAATTGAAGAAATATTGAAAAATTTAAGGGCAATGCCTATCCCAAAGCCTAGGAATATATTTTAATCAAACTAGAAGAAAGAATGGGCTGTAGGCAGGGAGCATCTTTTGTTTATAGGAGAGCTTAAAACCATTTTCTTCTTATCTTTAAGTTGTTCAAATCTAGCTAACCATTTCTGACCTCCTACTGTGAACAGTGAGTGACCTACACTCCTCTTTATGTTAACTCACTTATTAACGATATTCTTTACACATAGCCATTTGTATTGCAATTAAATTCTAATTAAGAATCATTAAACCAAATGTTTATACTGAGAAGCAAATATCATTTTCTATTACTCTTATTACTAAAATGATATATAAATAAATGATCAGTGGACTTATTTTCAATATGTATCTTACAAGTCTTTAAAATATTCTGTCAAAATTTGCATACTTTCCTATATTTTTAAATATCCTCTTCACTCTATCGTATATAGATACTTGAAATTATAGGAACAATATCATGTCTTTGATATCTGTGAAAAGACAATACTATATAGGTGCATTACATAGTATATTCACTGGCATTTATATATCAATTTGCATATTATTAAGTTTTTTAGAGAGCAAATTGATTCAACTTCATTTTGTCCTTGGTAAAATGAATTATATATGACTCTTCTTGTAAAACATCAAGGCTATTAAAAAAAAAAAAAGATTTTCAAAAGCAAATGAAGGAAATAACCTTGCTCCTGCCCTTCAGTAGTAATTCTGTTGTTTTTGCTTTCTAATATTTACTTTCACTTAAAAGAAACTGGTCGAGGTTAACACATTAGGCAGTCCTGCCTAGCAGAAAATATTTTTAATAGTAATTTGCTGGAAGCAATGGCTTGGGGTTGTGCAGTGTCCCTGGAAATGGCAGTTTAAAATCTCAGACAGGCTGACTCATCCCTTCCACATTTGGAGGTTGAAATAAATAAATAAATAAATAAGGCCTGTCTTGCAATTTATTGCATGCAGATCTTTGAGGCCAGGTTGTAGATCATCTACTCAGGCTGTAAAATTATAACCAAATACTCACATTTAAAACCTCAAACTCGGTTGTTGTGATTTGTCTGACTTCCACAAAGATTATCCGCCAATGCTTCGAAATTTAGTTTCATTCTAGACAAGGTATTTATCATATATAGATTGAGCTATCTGCAAAATTTTCTTTAAAGATTATCATGTGGCTAACATACACACAGAACCTAGAAATTAGAAAGACAAACAGGCAAGGCCTGTGATTTCAAGTTCATAGTTGTCATAAAGATTTAAAAGTGTGCAAATAAAAAAGACCATGAATACAACAAGAATTGAGAGAAAAAAAAAGAAATGACTGGTTCATCGAAAACAGAATGTAACAAAAGTAGAGTCCATAAAGTTGACAGATTGCTAGATTTCGACACTGACCTATACTTTTATCCTCACAACATAAATGAACAATGATATTCTCACTTCAAATGGTTCAGTCTGTATTGTGGATGCTATTCCATTAAAATGTTCCTTCACTATTTCTTTTTCATTCAGGGTCTTCTCTTTTTGTCTCTCTTTTCTTATTCTTTCCCTTAAGTCTCTCTGATCCTGACACAACAACAAAAAATCTTGACTTACCTTTCCTGGCTTTGTCTCCTAATGACTAATGTCTGAAGTATCTAGTTTCTCCACAAATTGAGTTTACTCCCTCACCTCTAATTTATTTAAAAAACTGAAAACAAGCACTTAAATCAACCTTTAAAAAAAAATCTAAAGCAAATCAATTAGGGCTTGCTAATTACAAAACAGTTGAGTGGCCTACTAGTGAAATTTGATCACTTTCTCCTTGAAACTACTCACAGTATCCTTCGCTTTCATAAAGCCATCCTTTGTTGGTTTCCCTCAGAAATCTGGCCCCTTTTCAATCTCCTCTGTGGTCTTTGTTTCTAGCCACCATTTAAGTGTAACTTTTTCCCCGAAATCATAACCACATTCTGCTTCGACATTTAGCTTACATTTGTCAAGTGATCACAGACGATGTTTTGGAACTTTGCTGTATCTCTCTGAGATGGCTGCAACCATGTCCAATTTATACAGGTGATTTATATGGTGAAGCCCAAGCCAGAAAATAAAGGTCACACACATATTCTCTCTCTCTTGTTCTCTGACTTTAAACCAAGTTTGTATTTTTATTTCTCCAGATCACACAAATAAAATCTACCTCAAAGTATATTCATATTTTCCTTATCTCCCAAATGTTCCTCTCCCTGGTTTTCTCATTTTGATAAATGGTTTTTCATCTAGTTATCCAAGCCACAAAAACTCTTCATGCTCTATTTCAATTTTTCACTAGATCTGATTAAATGTACCTTCTTAATGCCTCTCATATTTGTTCCCTCCTCTCTGTGCCTCCTGGCATTCTTTGCCTCAACAAATGCCAGTCTCATAAATGTTCTCATTGCTATATCACTTCCTCTGATATTTCCAATCGATTTTTTATAATATTGCAAGAAGTTGCTTTCTAAAAAAATTCAATCATATTACTTTCCCACTTAAAATCCTTCAATGGTTTCTTCTAGCTATCAGGCTAAAGCCCAGAGGTCTTCACTATGAAAAGGCTCTTCATGAACCAATTTCTCTTATATCTTCATATTCTTCCTCCACCAATTCCCCACATGTACCCATTATATGTGCATCATAAATCAATGCTCCAGCCCTACTTAACTACTCTGTTCCTTTGCTATTTATTTATTTATTTAAGATGGAGTCTCCCTCTGTCGCCCAGGCTGTAGTCCTATGGTGTGATTTTGGCTCACTTCAACCTCCACCTCCTGGGTTCAAGCAATTCTCCTGCCTCAGCCTCCCAAGTGTCTGGGATTATAGGTGCCTACTGCCACACCCAGCTAATTTTTGCATTTTTAGTAGAGACAGAGTTTCACCATGCTGGCCAGGCTGGTCTCGAACTTCTGACCTCAAGTGATCTGCCCGCCTCAGACTCCCAAAGTGCTGGGATTACAGGGGTGATCCTCTGCTCTTTCAACAAATGCCATGTGTAGTAGCTATTCCTTCATCTACAGCATAGTTACAGCAGATATAGGATAATAACTAATCTACAAAGACTTAGTAGTCAGGCTGCTTAGGTGCAAATATCAGCTTCACTGCTCACTTTCTCAGTGACCTCTGCCAATTAAACTCTATGTGCCTCATTTTTATCATTTGCAAAATAGGAATGAAAACAATTTGTGCTACACAGGTTTGTAGTGAGGCTCAGATGAGACAATCCATATTAAGCAATTAAATTAGGGTCAGCAATAACCTCTGAGTAAATGTCAGCAATGATTACCAAACCTATATGTAATAAATGTCTATAGGAAGTACTTAATTCTATCTATTTTGGGGAGTATTTCACAAAAAAACTAAGCAGTTCACATGCACTGATAAATTCCCGTAGCTTGGTATCACCCACCCATGGAAACACCTTACAAAGCAGTGAGAAGAGGCTGTCTTCAAATCTCCCTCTGAATAGGAATTTTCCCTGTGTTAATCAAATTCTTCTCAAGTTCAGGTAATGTCGACCTCTCTTCTTAAGTCCCTCCTCATCTGTTCTTATTAATTCCATGTTAGCAACCCAACACCATGATCTTTCTCTGAAAACTGTCACCAACAGATACAGCCCCATTTCATAACTTCTGAACATGGGCTGCAGAGTAGGCCATTAAATTTGATGAGGAAAAGGCACTAGAAATCCTTGATGAAGAAAAAGACATAAATTAGCAGCAATCTCAGTCTTTTCCAGTGATGTCAATCCATGCTTTATCTTCTTGTGAGTATGTTGTTGTTTTGCTTTGTTTTCAAACTCTTCCTTTCTACTGATTCATTCTCTGTCTATAAACCTAATGAAGCTCCTCCCATATGAAAAGTGTCCTTGCCCTCAATGCCAAATGCAGCAACAGTTCCTCAATTCTCTTCAAGCTTAAGTCTTGCTGCAATTGTGCTACATTTGCAATCTCTACTTCTTTGTACCTAACCACTATTTTTTTAATTAAATTTTTAAAATTTTATATTGAAAATTCTACACATAAACATTTTAAAAGGTAAATAATTTTGGAAAGATTTTTAATAAGAACAGCACTATTCTGTGTCACCATCAGGTTTAATTCCTGAAAGGTAACTATTTTAACTCTTTTAGCTACATCTTCTCGAATTTTTCTCAAGTCAATAAATTATATCCATGCTGTTTCCCATTATTTCAAAGCTAAACAATCTCTTGAATTCCTATACGGAAAAAGAAGATTCCTCTCTCGCTTTGAGTCTTAGTTTTTATACCCTGGCTAGAATGTGCCAATCATAATTTGGATAGCAATTAACATTGAGTGTTTATGTTATACTAACTAGCTGCATGTGTTTCCTGCTGGGTTATATATTCTATCATAAAATCATTTAATTTCTTGTGCAACTTTTTGTTTTTGTATAATTGACTAACCTCTTCAAGAAAACGGCACAATTTTCTATGTTCTTGTCATTAATTCTCCTATATCTCTTTACAATAAAACATATAGGATACTCCATTACTGTAAGTTATCTTTTTTCTCTGAAAGACCTTCCTCTGGAATCTTCCCTCCTCCTCCAAAAGTCAGAACTGGCTACTCTGTGGGACTGGTATTCAGGTGTTGTGCTTTTCTTCGATTTCATTGTGCATGGAATTACCTTTGCCTCTCTTCTGCATTGAATCCTCCAATTTCTGAATCTCATGCTATCTTCATTCTTGGTTTATTCCCTTGGTTTGATGAGCCACAAGTGATATGGCTGGAAGAATTTTGAGGCCAAGTGTTTTCTAAAACACTTTTATTTTTCTTTTGTTTTTAATCTTTATGTCATTCAGAAATTAACTGAATACAAATTCTAGATTGGCAATCATTTTCCTTTTGAGTATTTAAGACATTGTTCTGCTTTATCCTAGCTTCTGGTAACTCTATTAAGAATATTCAGCTTCAAATGTGCCCTTTATTTGTGAAAGCTGTTAAGATTTTCTCTTTATCCCAAGTATTCAAAAATTTCATGATTATGTGCCTTTTTGTCTTCTTCTTTTAAAGAAAAGAAAAGCACTATACCACCCCATTCAATGGGCACTTTTAATCTGGAAACTTAGTAATTCAAAGGGGCTTGTTTTCCCTTTTGGCATTATTTCACTCCTAATTACTCCACTTACATTTTCTCAGTTCTGTCTAATTGGAACTCCTGATCATAGGATTTTATTTTATTCTGCTGTGATATCCTCAGCACCTAGAACAATGCAAGACATATAACAATGCTCAATAAGCATTTATTGAATATATAAATTAGAATACTAGACTACTTGCTTTACTTTCCTCACTTTTCTTGCCTATTATGATTCTCCTTTGTCTTCTTTTTAGCTCTTTCTATGTTTTTCTCACTTTTAATTTCCAATCCTTACATCATTTTTTAAAATATCCAGAATCGTATTTTTCCATTTCTAAAAATTGTTTTGTTCACTAAATGTTCATTTTAAATTTTATCCTATTCATCTTTCCTATGTCATTTATTATTTTCTCTGAGCATATCAATTACTGCATTTTAAAAAACTTTAATTTTGATAACTATACTGTGAATGTTTCAATTTCTTCTGAGTTATTATTTCTGATTTTCCATGGTCTCTGTCTTACATTAAATGAATTTCTCAATTTCCCTGGGATGCTTAACAATCTATATGTTAAAGTGAGGCTTAAAAAGTAGAGAGTGAAGTCTTTGTAACTAGGTAGAGTTTGCTGGTTCACAGGTCTTAAAATAATTGGATAGGGCCTGAATGCTTTCAACAAGCTTCCAATGTCAATATCTAGAAATTAATTTTATACCTCTATTGCCCCATACACATCCCTTTCTTGAAACAGGAATCTATTATGCTCCTGCCTGGAGAGCTAAAAGCTTGGATATAGCATCTTGGGTAAAGAAAGAGTTGATGGCTTCTCTATTTGGTATCTAGATTTTTCATCAATTACCTTGTTTTCAGTTAAAAAGATGAATTCCACCTTGTTTTCAGGCCTTCTATTGTATCTGATAGTCTGAAGTCTAGAATATTTCTGACTTAATTTTAGCAGTAGGTAAGCCTCCTGCCTTATGTCAGGATTTAGGAGAAGCTGTCACTTGGCTGCAGAGGAAATCTGAAAGATGAATTGCTGCTGCAGAATTTCAGCCTTCTCTTATTCCGCTTGTTTCAGTGATTCCCAGGGCCAGGAGATCAGACACTGTTTACTTCCTGTAGGCTCTTCCTTCTTCAGTTAGTTATAAGCTTCCTATGCTCTGATCACCATGTTTCTCTTACATTTCACTTTCCAAATGTCATAGAGCTTACTTTTTTCCTCTTTTCCCCATCCCTTTCTCTTGTAGATTTTAATTATTCACTAATATTTTTGTGGTGTTTGAGAGGAAGTAAACACATATATAAACTCAGTCTTTGATGTTTAAGTAGATTTCCCTTCACTCTTCAAGTATGAAATCAGGCTTCTATTCCTTCCTTGCCATTGAAGCTTCTTTAGGAAGGAATAATAACGACATTCTACATTCTAAGATCAATACACTAATGATTGCCAAACCTATATACACACTTGATCCTTGAACAACACAGGGACTGGGGTGCTGACCACCCGCACAGTCAAAAATCCACATATAACTTTTGACTCCCCCCAGAACATATCAACTAATAGCCTATGACTGACTGGAAGCCTTACTGATAACATAGTCAATTAATACATATTTTGCATGTTACATGTATTATACATTATATTTTTACAATAAAAATATGTCAATAAAATCAGAAGAAATAGAAAATATATTCACTATTCATTAAGTAGAAGCAGATCATCACAAAAGTCTTTATCCCCATTGTCTTCATGCTGAATAGGCTGAGGGAGGAGGATGAATACGGGTTGGTCTTGCTGTCTCAGAGGTGGCAGGCAGAAAAGGTGAAACGAGTAGAAGGAGAGCCAGGAGAGGAGGCAGGTACACATGGTTTAACTTTTGTTGAAAAAATCCATCTCTACTTCCTCAGTGGAGAAAATGAAGAAGTGGACTAAATATAAAAGAAGTAAACTAAAGCATCCTCAGTGCTGATGCTTTCATTCACTTCCTCAGTATTCACTGGAGTTATAGAAATAGTTCAATTATTCTTTCTGTCTCCAGTCTTGCACTTTTCACACCCTTGCAAGTGTGAGCTTTTTTAAACACAAGTCTACCCATGATATTTGCTGTTGAAATCTAGTAAGTCAGCCTTACATTAGTTAAATCACTTTTGACCAATCATAGTAACCAACTCGGACAAGCTTAGGCATTTTGTGATTCACATGACCAAACTGCTGAAAAGGAAGTCTTGCTTCAAGAGGACTGGAGTGAGCTGGGGATTTAAATACCACCAGGAGGCTCACTGGATCTTGTGTCTGCTTCTCTCAGTCAGGTTTATAAACTCACCATGGCTCTGTCAGCTAGGTTGGAACCATAGCTGTTTGCAGTTTGGAGTACACATTTCACTAGCTTTGCTATCAGAAGAGAAGAAATATTTTGTTATTTATTTCCAGTTTTAAAACCTCTAAAAAAATACTGATGAGGCCAGCCTGGATGTTTTCCCCACTCTTACAGCCATTGGGGATGCCTAATATTGACAAACTTCATTAGGATGAAAAGGGAAATAGTCACCCCTAAACAAGAGTAATTAGAAGAGTACTTGGCAATAGCAGTTGTTCATTATATAATACAGACTGCCTGGACTTGAATTCTAGCATAACAATTTCCTAACAGTATCACTGGGATGTTACTTATCTTCTTAGTGCCTCAGTTGTCTCATACATAAAATGAGGTAATGATAGTAATTACCTCACAGGCTCGTCGACTTAGTAAGTGTAAAATTTTTAGAACAGAATTTGTAGAACCGGGCCCCATCGTCTTGCACTTCTAACCTCTGTTTAGCAATGTACATCTCCATGCCTCTTGGCCATTGCCCATGTTATTCTGTCTCCTGGGAATACCCTTCCTTAAATCTGTCTGCCTGTTTGTCATTTAAGTTTCATTTCAACATTAAAATATTCATACCCTCAACTTGGTAATGTTCTAAATGATGCAAAAGGCGTCAATGATGCATGCAATTTTTAAAAACTGTTCCTCTTAAGAGCTAAAATAGGAAGCAGCTTTTTCTCTTTTCTCTGTTTACTTTTCTCCCATGACTATGGGTGCTGTCTACAAAGCCTCCACATATAAAGCTCTAGCCCACAACAAACTATCAGACCTTGACTACACTAATAAACTTCTCACTGAAACCTCCATGTTTGTGACCCAAAGGTCTCTCATATATAATGTGTCCAAAACTGAACTCAATCTTCCTACTATCATAGCTTTTTCTCAGCCTATACTAGTCCTAGTAAATGGAATCATGGCATCACCCACCTTTCAGTGGCTCCGGCCATCTTGACCATCCCCTCTATCAACAAATCTCATGGATATTTCTCAATATGGTCCCCACTTCCTCACCTTTGCTTCTGCTATCTTCATTCATGATGAGTGCTATAGCCAGAGGGATCATTTTGAATATATTGGATTGTGTTTCTCCTTTGATTAAAATTATTCTGTAGCTTTACTTGTCTTTAACATGAAATCCAATATTGTTACCTTGGCATACAAAGTCTTACATGACATGGGATTTTCTCACCTCTGAGCCATTTTTCTTGTCCCCAAACACCTGCCAGTTTGTCTGACTTCAAACTCCTCCACTGTGCCAAGCAGCTTCCTGACCTGGGGTCTTTACTTTTGCTCTTTTTGTTGTTATTGTTGTTTGTTGTTTTGCCTCGAACACTCTTGCCCTACCTTCTAAAGTGGATAAATCTCTCCACCTTCCAGGCTCAGCATATATGTCACTTTATTAGGGAAACCATGCCTGACTTTGCACTCAAGAAATATTCTTTCCATTTTTATAGTACCCTGTTCTTCATTTTCATGCCCACATCAACATTTTAAGAAATTCATTCTGTGACTAGTCCCATACTTTCTTTACTTCTTTCTTTTCCATTAGTTCCCCCAACGCAGAAACTATGTCTCATAAATGACTAAAATCCCATTTATTTGTAGGGCACCTGTCACACAACTGGTATACAATAAATATTTTTAAATAAGTGGCCAATGTTAGATGAGTGGGTTGGTAAATGATGATGAATTTTTCCATATAGCATTCTGTGGCTGTGAAAAAGATATTCACTGAAAAGCACTAACATGAGAAAATCCAAACCACACATGCAGGCAAACAATGCCAAACAAATTACGTACATAGTATTTCAACTCTGGAAAAATGCACAGAAGGTAGATGTGGTAGGCAGAAAAATAACTGCCTCTCCAAAGATGTCCACATTCTAATCCTTGAAACCTGTGAATATATTTGATGGAAAGGGAAATTTAAGATTGCTAATCAGTTGATCTCAAAGTAAGAAGTTTGTCCTGAATTATCTGGTCAGGCCTGATATAATTAAAAGTGTTCCTTCAGTGTGGAGGATGAGGCAGAAGGGTCAGGCTCAGAGTGATGCAGAATGAAGAAGACTCAATCAGCTGTTGAAGCCTTTGAAAATGGAAGGGAAACAACCAAGAGACAGAGCAGCCTTTAGGGCTAGAAACAGCAATGTAATAGATTCTCCCACAGATCCTCCAGAAGGAATGCAGCGCTGTAGACACCTAAACAAGTGAGACCCATTTTAGACTCTGAACTCCAGAACAGTAAGATGAATATTTTTTCATCTTAAGCCATCAAATTTGTGGTATTTTGTTATACTAACAACAGAAAACTAATACAACAGGACATATGAGTATAAAAGAGTTCACTTTTTTTTTTCTCTACAGGTTTTGTATGGTTTTGCAGGCAAGGGCTCTACAACTATCACTTTCTCTGCTTTTTGCCCTATTTTACCAGTAGAGCGTGCGGCATTGGGCTTATGACTGCCACATTGCTACTGGGCACAAGAAATTAAAAGAAAAAGAATCTGGGGAAACTAATTCACAAAGGGCATGTTAAATGAAAATTTAGATGGCAAATGTCCAGACAAATATCCAGAGAAATTTCATACTTTTTCCTGCTAAAATGATAAATGAATAAATTTTCATCAGTTATATTAATATTACAAAAGAACTTTAAAAAATGTTGTATAGTTTGATGGGTTTCAGCACTGAAATACAGAAATAGCTCCCAGGATAATATTATTACCCTTTTACTATTTTATCTTCTTCTTATGCTTTTATAGTAGTCATAAAAATAAGCAGTGAAATTCGGAATCTGGAAAGCATGTTGTATTTCCCAAATGGAAAAGAAAAGGGAATTCCTCATTGGAAAAAAGTTTAATACCAGTATTGCCTAGATGCTTAAACTATCTTGAAATAAACTATGTGAGGAAAATACACACAGACACCTGGTAATATTTTATACTTAGGAAAGCTTGAAGACAATAAACTTTTTAAAGTTAGTGAATTTACTGACAAGATTATAAAATGTACTCACTCTAGAATCATGCATTCCACAATATCATTCTAAGTTCTACCATATTTTAAAGGGAGTGTAAATTCACTTTTGAAAGATTTGACATCTGAATTGGCATAGAACATAAACTTTCTTTATAAAGTTGACTTTAAGAGAAATTGTAAAACTTAAAATATACACAGTATCTTCAATTACTTGAATACTATGTTCTCAAATATTTCATATAATGTTATTTCTAAAGACTTCTCTATTTTCTCTTGTTTTTTTGTCCATGGTCATTTCCTTGAAATTTCATAGATAGGATATTGATGCCATATGAAAACCTGTCACTGAATGGAGGAAATTATCTAGAGAGGACACCACCAAGAGCAAATGGAAAAATCCTAGCACAAAGCATTCAGCCTGGTTTTATTTCCCTTTAGCACCTTCTGGTGGCAAACACAGTGTATTGCTGAATCCTCTTGCACTGAAAGGAAGGATATCGCAAATATTATTTAGAGCTTGAGATATTATTTAATACACTGATTTTTCCCAAAGTGGCCTAAATACATTTTTTATTTATTTTGTTCCTCCAATTATATATTCATAATAAGAGCATATCAGGCAACATAATTTGTACGTTTCCTTCTAGAATTGAACATATTTGAGTTAATTTATTTGTAGACACTGAATGAAAATTTTTTTTAATTTCTATTCTCTGAAAAAAATATGGAAAAGGTAGAATCAACTGATAGGTCTGTAAACAAATACATAAGTGCCCATGTATGTAGTCACAGCCCGAGTTTTATATAAGAAAAGCAATTTGAAGAGAAATTTGTAATACTTTCCCTAATTAGATGAGAATGTGATATTATTTAGTATGAGTAACATCTAGCATGTCTTGAGACTTTATCTGTAGATCTAGAATAATGTTAAAATATGTTATATACTTTATCCTATTTAGTTACATAATAAACTAATGAGATAAGGGTTATTATCACCATTTAATGGATGTGGAAAGGTAATTTATTTGACATTTAAAATTAATGAAAACTACAAAAACTCAAATGTACCTTTATATTTTCAAGAATGAATGAATATGTGTATTCATTACTTTAAATAACATATGTATGAAGCAATTCAACATGAAAAAGGCTTTTCACTATATTGCAAGCATTTACTGTTTAAGTTGCAGAAGGTAGAAATAAAGCAATTCTAACTCATTGGATGCGTTATAATAGAGACATACATTAAAATAAAATGTCAAGATTGTCAAGAAGAAACACCTCTAAATCTGTGTGGAGACTCAGAAAGAGCATCAACTGACTATGGATCAGGATCTTCCAATTGATCTTCCTTTATTTGCATGACCATTAAGCACACAAGGTTGGCTCTGCACCTGGATTTCTGACAGGGAGAAGACAGGTAAACCAGAAGATTCTAGTCCTTCATAGCATCTGTCATAACTTGAAATTTATTTGTATAACTGGCAGAGATCATGTCTATCTTGTCTATTCTTGGCTTCTTAATAGCCAGCAGAGGGCTGGGCATATAGCTTGGCTTGCTACGTATATGCTCAGGGGCTCCGTGTAGTCTAAGCAACATGGCAGCCTCTTTAAGGAGGCTCATCATAATCCCTCCATAAATCAAAACATTTTTAAAAAAACTTTTCAATAACATTTAGTATAAAAATTAATTTGGCCAGGCATGGTGGCTCATTCCTGTAATCCCAGCACTTTGAGAGGCCAAGGTGGGCAGATCACCTGAGGTAGGGAGTTCAAGACCAGCATAACCAATATGGAGAAACTCCATCTCTACTAAAAATACAAAATTAGCCGGGCATGGTGACACATGCCTGTAGTCCCCACTACTCGGGAGACTGAGGTAGGAGAATCACTTGAACCCAGTAGGGGGAGGTTGCAGTGAGCAGAGATCATGTCATTGCACTCCAGCCTGGGCAAAAAGAGCAAAACTCCATCTCAAAAATTAAAAAAAATACTTATTATAGTTTTGCTAAACTGAAAAGTTAAGGCATACAGAGATCGCTCCTTGGTTTACTTTATTGACAGTCACTTCAGTAAAAGGTAAGGTTTAGCAAAGGAAAGGGGACTGAGAGGAAATATTTGGTATATCATACCATCGCCCAGTGCCATTGTCACTTCTACATGGAGATAGCATGTGCTGTCTCTCTCTCTGTCTCTGTCTCTCTGAATAGAGACAATGTATGTTACAGAAAGTTAATGACATAGAAAAACATTTAGTAAAAACCAGAAAGGCAAAAAACCTAGTAAAAATTACTGTATCTGATCAAACAGAAAGCCACAATCATGCCCCTATGAACAATCATATTCAGAATGATAATCTGTATACATTCACCTGAGCCTGACCTTACTGAGGTTTGTGCCAAATACGTATGCATGAAGAAAAAGAGTAATCACTTCATGAGTGAGATTTTGGCTAGAAAACTGCTATCCTCATAAACACTACATGACATCCAAGGAACAAGACAAAATTTCTATCAATAATGCCATAAGATAAACATTTGGCTTAATTCAAGAATAGCTCAGGTCATGCCTTTATTCCAATCATTTCCCTATATAAACAAAGCATGGAAACAGCCTGGATATTCTTCAAAAGACTCCAAAGAACTTAACAACATATATAGTAACATGATTTAACAAAATGTCTCCCAGGCTATAACAGAATATTTTTTATTTTTTTGATCACTGCAATTTATATGCAATCTGAATACTGCCCATTTTTGAAAATTACCACAACTAGGCCCATAATAATTAAAAGTTACTGCTAAACAGCATTACCAGCATAATACTTTGTAGAAGCAAAGGCTTAAATATAAAAATGCTGAAAACTACCACGCACCATATCAACAAATTTTTTACAGTACCTGTTGCTTTAATGTATAAATACACAGCATGTACTTTTCCTGAAAGAGTACTAGTATACTAAGTATAGAAAGTCCTGAATTCCTCTTTATCTGAACAAAGGATGATTATAATTCCTTTCAAAAAAAAATATGTTAGTCACAGCCCAGTACACAGGGTAGAAAATACTATCAAACATGACTGAACTCATTTTTATGTCTTTCGTTGTGTATAGAATTCCGATTCTTACAATCCAACAAGAAGATAAAGAAAAATGTGTATCACACAGCTAGGGTTGTTTGTGGGCTTCATTACTTTTTTCAGTTTAAATATTTGTCCAGAAGAAGACTGAGGTGGAGTTTTTCAGGTCCATTGAAACACAGTTTATGACAGTTGGTTCAGTATAAAATCACAGTTCTTCTAGGCAAGCTATTTTTGAATTTCCTGTTGACAAAAACCCTAAGGAGTATTGTGGGTTCCAGGTCTGGTTAGGGTTGGCTGTCCTGAATCAGAAAAAATCTATAAAGAGATTTCTTAACTCAGTTCATAGACTTTGGGATTTCAAATAACGACAAATGTACTTTACCTCCCACAAATTACATAAGGGTCATGAACTGCTCTGAATTCCTTGGGAAAATGTGCCATGTAAATTGCTACATTCCCACAGACACTTTCCGAAAATGGCTGTTTTGAAGTTTGTATGACTTTCTGCATTATCTTATATTATTGTCTTAGTTATGTCAACATAAAAGATAAATTATAAAATTACTGGTTTATAAGATAAATAACTAAGGCTATTCTCTTCACTTTGGATTCTATTTCATGTTTTCATACCCATGTTCCTTCCAAAAATCTAGAGCTAATTTAAGTGTAAAACATTTATATAAGTAATTAAAATTTCAGGTTCTTAGCATATCTTGAATTGCTATAAATACATTCAAATATATGAGAGAATTAAGGTAAATACAAAGAAGATATAAAACAAAGATGTTAAGTACCCAGATTTTTCAATACACTTTTTTTTCTTTTGCTGTGCTTTTTATACTTAAGAAAAAGTAGCAACCAGTCAAAATGAACCAGCTGTATGAATTATGTTGGTAAAAAACAAACAAACAAACAAACAACAACAACAAAAAAAACAGCATCTGCCTCTTTTGGATATATCCTGTAGTTACTGTATATAATAAATAACCTTAATTTATTGCTTTACAGATTTACAATGCACTTACAAAGGTCCTGATGAATATTTGACAATATTTACATTTTACAAATGAAAGAATAGAGTTTCATAGCTGTTAAATGAATAGTCCTAGCTTCCCAGCTTACAGTGGGTCCACTGGGTTCAGATGTGAACTACAGTCCTCTCGCTCAACAGCACATGCTCCTCCCATCACCAGAAACTAAAATAAGCAAACAAATCAAAACACAAACTATTCTAGAGCAGACTCAGACCACACTGCTGAGCTTATATATATGGCCCTGAAGGAAAAAAACTGATATGCAAAATATCTGTTAATTAACATTTTAAGAATCACAGACAAGAGAGGTGATATTAACAAGATGATGGAAGAGGAAGTCCCAGACCTTCCTTCCCTCCATGGAGACAATGACTGAACAATAGTACATAGACAAATCCCTTTGTCAGAAATCGAGAAACCAGTTAAGAGACTCCTACACCTCAGTGAGCATGAAACCACTGCCTATAAACTGGCAGAAAAATATGTTGCATTCACTGGCCATAGTTGTTTACTGGGTCCACACAAATGAGAGAAAACTCTCAGCTTCTTCCTGGAGATGGGAAAAAACTGGAGCTTGCAACTAACATTCTGGTTTTTGAGGATGCTGCCCAAGGTTGTGGTTACCCTGTCTTGAAATGCTGATGGGACTGGCATACTCTAGATGCCAAGGAGCTGCTGAAAAGAATGGAGAGCTGAGCAGCTTAAGGCAGCTGCACAGACCCTGTAGTACCTCAGACAGACGCAAGAGGAAGAAAGAGAGTACAGTCTCCTGTAAAAAGAAGCCAGCAGATCCTTCTAACTGGAAATTTATGTGTACATTTCCAGACAAGACACCAACAGAAAAGGCTTGAGTGGCCCCAAGAATCTCTAGCCAGCTGATTGGTAAATGTCTTCCACTGTGAACAGCCTGGGAAAAGTGACTGTTTTTTCAAATGTGTAGATCATAACAGAAAGTTTCAAGGCACATAAAGACACAGGAAAACATAACCTAACAAGAGAAAAAAATCAATAAACTAAGATCTTTTCTTGAAAAGAGAGAGAGAGAGAGAGGGAGAAGACTCAAGTAAAATAAGAAACTGATGGCAGAAATATGAAAGATTGTAACAGGCTACTATGAACAATTATGTGCCAATAAATTGGATAAACTTACTGTCATACTCTCCTATAAAAAGCATTACAGGAGCTTTCCTGAAAGCTTTGTCCTATAGGGTTTCTGCTATCAACACAAGGTGTCTAATTTGCTTCTCAGTATTTGCTTCATAAATATAACATTTAATATTCATGATAGCCTAGTATGGTGGGACTTGTAGGACCCTTTTTATAGATAAGAAAATTAGGCATAAAAATATTAAGAGAGAATGGACTAAGTGGTATGTTTTAGGCAGAAATTAGATATATCAAACTCTAACATCTAGAATTTTATCCAGAATTTTAATCCAAGAGAATAATTGGGAATTTTGATTATCTGTTATCTGAGTTATTACTAGGAGATCCTGGACAAGAAAATAGCTTCATTTTAACTTCTATATTTATAGTTCATAAAATTTAATAAATATAAATTCAAGGAGTTACATAAAGATAAAAATATTAAAATGTGTTTGTTAAAATTAATCCTTTAGAAAAATTATAAAAACACAATAAATTACTGATGATTTTTACACAATATACTCTGCACAATATTATACCACTTGTATCATTTATTTTCAGTAATTTCTGTTTTACAACTGTGTCCATTTCTTGAGAGCATGGTACATTTCTTATTCATTCTTTTTATATCTAGCATGAGTACAGTGTAACAAATAATTTCCAAAACTAAAAAGGAAAAGAAACCTTGCTATTACTTTTATGGAAATGTAATTAGATTTCTTGAAGTCCAAAACTTATAAAACATAAATACTTAGATATTATGACATTTAATTTAAACTCTTATTTGGAAAAAAAAATTATGACTTCTAGATTTACATAGATAGGACAGAAACTTGAAAAATGAGACTGTTTAAATTTCATCTGAGGAGTATGACAAATTCTAAGAGATTCAAAGTTATAGATTCTGCAGAATTGTAAATATAACTCATAGATATACATTACAAGAGAATTACAATGATTTTCCTTTTGCCTTTAAATCTTGATAATGGCCCCAATTCTATATAGCTCTGAAAATTTTGTTCTAGGTATGAAGCAGTACCTGTAATGTACCTGAGGTATAATTTTATAGAGACCCCATGTTCTCATTATGTAAATAAATGGCATTGTGCATCAATGATTGAAGACTACAATAACGTTTTCTTTACTCTCAGCAAAATAGCACAGTATGCAGAAAAATACACAACATGAAGTAAAAAAAAAATGACCAAATCAGCAATACTTTGATATTCAGCCTGTATGTGCCAATTTAGTAATGAGACACCCTGTGGTGCAGCTACAAAAGACACTGAATAAAGAACTCTGCTTCAAAAATTATAAATGGTTTAGTTTTATGTATCTAAAAATAATGTCCTCAGTAATTACATATTTCATTTCACTGATAATATCTTTCTCATAGTAATTTAATAACCCTATTTATTTCTTGGTAAAAATTATATTTTATTCACTATGAATTTTGAAAATTATATTTTAATCATTTATTAATGTATGGAAATGCATATGTTTGTATACATAAATATTTGTTATCTTAGATGTTTAAAAATATTAGACATTCATGTTGAAAAAGCAATTCAAATAAGATAGAGATATAATACAAAAAAGACATAGAACACATAGTTTTAAAGATAATTTTAATACCTAAAATGTGTACAATTTTACTTAAGATTTGATTCCATTGCATACCAACAATATATTAACTAACTAAAGGTAATACTAAAGATTGGGTCCACTTTGTTCAAATTTCATTGTCAAATCATGCTTCCTATTAAATATATTCTTCTTTGCTCTATGGATTTAAAATCACAATTTCTGGATTACCAAGACAAATATGTTGACACATAGTATTATAACTAATGTTTTTATAGTTCTTGCTTTTACAGCTTCAATGGGAAAACCAAATCAATCCCAAATGCAACCTGCCATTTTTCTACACTTGTAGGTACCTAATACTCTAACTTGAAGCTAATTAAATATTTGTGAGTTAAATAAATCATGAAAAGTAATTATATTTTTAAGATAATTTGTGAATCTAAAAATTATGCTATGTATTTTAAATGTTTAACTCTTTATGCCAAGTGTGACTTTTAATAATATTTATGTGCTTTTTTCTGTACTCTATTAGAAATGGCAAGGATTCCCAAATTGTTAGAGATACTATATAAAATGAATAGATTAAATGTCTTTGCAAATTTCCTTCCAGGAAGGACATAAGATTAGAAACAAACCTTTTAATACCAAAATTAAGAATGAAATTGATAGACGTTTAGTAGACATTTAATTATAATCAAAACTGTAGGTAAATCATATGAATTCCAATACCTTTTAACAACTTTTCAATATCTAATGGGCAGATGCCTTTTACAAGGTCCTATTACAGAAATCTCTAAAATAATTAATTACTAGAGGAAAAAGACAGGAATGTAGCCAAACATCAAGCAAGGCTGTACCTTTAATTCTAAAAAGATTTGATGGGCTGTAGGACACAAAGTTAGATAAAGTCAGACAGATCAGGAGCCAGATCTATCAACCTATGAGTCAGCACAGTTCAGCACATAACTACCAAGCTAGCAACAGCAGCAACAAAATAGCCTGACTGAACTGAGGAATTTCATAGGGTAAATTTTAGTATAGGATAGAGTTGCTTTGAACTCTCTTCCTTATCCATTCATGCAAATATTGTGGATATTTTTTCACAGCTTCACTTCCCACATTTCTAAGTTGCTGAGATCTGACATATCTGTGCCTTCTATCCCCAAACTCTGAGCAAGATTTTAAGAAAGAGCACCTATAACAGTAATTTCCTTGCAATTTCTGCAAAATGCCAGTTGTAAGTCATACCCTCTATGTAGATTATTCTTTTATATTCCCAGAAGTAGCTAAGAAAATATATATTGATCTCCAAAAAAGTATAACATTTTCTACCATGGGCAAAAAGTATCTTTAATGTAATAATATTATACAAAGTAATGATGACAATATTAGCAACTAATGTTTATTGGACACATAATTTTGCTAGGAAATACTATCTCTGTAATTTTAGAAATGATAAAAATGGAGCTAAATGATTAATTACCTAGCCCACAATAGCCAACAAACTGGTAAGTATAGAGGTAGAATTCAGATCTGCAATGTCTATGACCTTAGCCACTACAAGATATTATACACATTTGTTTTATTTTCAATTCTTACTGGTACATTTTTATCATTCATCTTAGACCAGAGAGAGATAAAATGCAAGGGTGCAAAAGGGGAAATAAAGACATTGAAGGTTATACAGAAAAGGTTTAAGGGCGATCATAAAAGGAAGCTTGAAAACATAAACACAATAAGCAGTAGTATTTCTGCTCAACATTTAACAAGCTTAGTATATTCTACAGATTTCAATGGATACCATTTCTACTTCTGAATTCATTTGCTTTCACTTAAATGTGTAATTAAGAATGGATGCATTATCAAATACAAGTTTCATTACACGAAAAGTGCTCACTATGTAAGTCATAAACAGTATATAAAACTGAGTATATGGTATAAACCCAAATTTGATAACTGTATTAATAAAACAATATGTAGATACAGATGTATGGCATAGTCAGATAATTTCTGCTCACACCATACTTTAGCCACTGGAAGAAAATGGTATTTTATAAATGGAGAGAAACAAAAATACTTAAAAACTCAGAAGCCAATACATATACACATCCACCTCACTCTGTAATAAGATAAATTACTTGTCAATATTTTCACACCTAAATAAATATGCAAACACACAGAGCAGTCATGCATAGGTGCGACCATTAAGTGAAGTGTAATCAATTGAAAAAGCCATTTCTTAGGCCTGGCAATCTCTCAGTTGGTAGAAGCCGAGCTATGCCAGCTGCAGAGGTCTGGGCCTAAGCTAGCTTTTGTGGTGACTCTAATTCAGAGGGGGTCAACATAAGAGAGGCAGCAAGGTGCCACACCCACACTGACTATGCTTGCTGCAACCATCACAGACACCCACAAAGAACTGAGTCACTTGCTCACCGTGCTGAGAAAATCAGCTGTTAGCTTTAGAGTGTGATCTGTGAAATGTAAACATATGTAATTTTAAGTGATTGCCACTATCTTGCTTGCCTGTGTATCAATGAGTCATTTGTTTGTATGAATTTGTTTTGTTTCTATACAAACTGCTTTACATAACTCTGAGTCAATGACTGATATCTCAGAGAGAAGTGAATTGGTTGGCATTTTACATTCATTAAAATAAACCCCATTTGTAAACAAATATCAATAGTTGGGACACTAGAAACATGCTCTGGTTAGGATATCAGGCTAACATTTATCTTATTGAAGTCTCATTTCTAATGATAATAATTCTACTTTGTGGACCCCAAATATGCTGGTCCCTAACTCATTAAAGACTGGCCTCTTTTTGTTTCACAAGCTTTGATTTAAGGATAGGGTCTCCAGTAGATTTCACCATGGAGGGAGCCTATGTGCATTAAATTGGTGCTTTCTGGAAACAATGTATATTCTTACAAGGAGAATAAATTTATGAAGGAAAAATAATACATGATAAACATAGAATGATATCCTCTCTCTGTGTAAATGGCAACATCTTTCATTGGTCCAGTGATTTTCTTTTTTCCTCTCCCTCAGCTTCCCATTAGTTTCTGCTGATTATGTTCACAAAAATATATCCCTTTATCTCCAAAATGGAGATTGTGGCTTAAGGGGTGGACCAAAGTTAGACATGATAATATGTGATAATGAAAAATAATACAAGACAGCTAAAACTTCTGTTTGCTTTTAACATGCTCAAGTTACAGGTGGTTAAAATGACTTGAGCGTTAAAGGAGAGTCACACACAGACTTAATTTAAAAACCTTAGTTTCTTAATGAAGTTGTGGGTTTTGAGAAAAGGAAGAGAGAAGGCAGAGTGAGTTCACTGGAAGTGGAGGGCTATAGAAACAGCCCACCAGAGAAATGATAAAACCAAATACAGGAGACATGAATAGGACACAGGAAAAGCAAGACAAAAGGGAAAGAACCTCAATCCTATTGTTCATGATGGGGCTTGGTACCCAAACACAAATCAGAAAATTTCCAAAAAGCAGACCTAATGTCTGCTTAGTGTCTAGTGGGATAGCAGTAAAAGCTTCCAGTCAAAATCTTCCAGTCTGTGGGTGCCCACCTCCCTCAGAGATCCCCTGTTCCACAGACACCCTGGCTAATCTCATGCAAGCAGCTGAATAGGTCTGACAGGACATCACAGTGCCCGCCCTTTAACTGCTCTTGACACCACACTCCATATCACGGCCAGAAAAGGATCAGATTCTGTTTTTAATTTCTTCCAGTTTGTAAGTGATAATTTTGAGATCCATCCAAAGTTCTTGCCCCTTCTCCCATTTTCAGCAATAAAGAAATTAAAAAGAAAATCAGCACAACATTCTCTCAGTTTTGACCAACTCCCCTGAAGTCAGGGAAAGGACATCATAACAGGAATAACAAAGACTGGGAATTTCCCATGGGACTGGAGATGCATCGACAGCAAAAGGCAGGGAAGAGGCCATAAGCAGAAAAAGCCTCCACTTCAATCCAGAAGTGAGGGGTTAGGCCACATGAACAAAACTGAGGACCACATGGGTCTCTGAGGCTCACACTGGTAAATTCTGAAGCAAAGTAAAAAAAAAAAAAAAAAAAAAAAGTCTGCAGATCACTAGGAGAATCTAAGGGGGTCTGATATTTCACAAAATTCAAAGCACTCAAATAATTTTGTTGTGTACTGATTCGATTCAATTGGCCATTATTTCCAAAAATAATTTCCAGTTACTTCATTTATTTGAGAAGTGCAAAGTGACATAATGATTGAAGAGTGTTTTAATTCAGCTTGTTTTATAAGGTCATTGAATTGGAATGAGATCAAGAAATATCATGATACAAAAGTTCTGACCAACAAAAATTAAATGACTTTAAAATCATAGAATAATTTTTTAAAATAATGTTTAAATGTAGCTGCCAAAAAATCCTCAAATAAATTTTGCCAAATAGATTAGTTCATTTAATCTATTGCCAAACAATAGTTCATTTAATCTATATGCTAGAACAAAAAGAGGACTTAAATTTTTTTCTAGAAATACAAATAATATAATGTGTCATTTTTCTAATATGTAAGAATTATATAAAAAATCAAGACAGCAGGAACAAAGAACTCAAGTCCATGTCTGTGTGCATGTCTGAAATACTCTTCCACAACTTAGTTCTCGAAAAGTTACATCATAACATTTCTATTACTATACTAGTTAACGATTATGCCATATATTATATTTCTAAGCACTTTTAAGTAATTTCTACTGGCATTTTTGGGGAGAAGATACATAAATCAAATTAACACTCATTTTCCCTATGAAAAAATTGGTATAAAGAATAGAAGTGAGTTTCAACATCACAAGAACACTGGCAGATTCAAATTTGAACTCAGTTTTTTTCTTTTTTATTTCTGCTTCTAATGCACTGAGTCAGCAATCTCTAGGGCATCCACAATGATAGTTATTTGGGAGAGCTCCACACAGGCAATCATTGTCCAGAGTCAAGTCCAGAAAAATTCAACAGTTTTAGATTCACAAGCTAAACCCACATTATGATTCGTAATTTTGCTTCATAATTGAGAGAATTCATGCAAAAGCCTTTTGTTTCTGAAATAGTTTTAAGTGATCTGGAGAGGGCAGAATCTTTTAATGATTTGAAGTTTGTTATGTTTGGAACACATTTGGGTATTTAAAAGAAAAAAGTACATGCCCTAATAAGAATAATCGTTGGCTTTTTTATTAGAATCTATTAAATACTGGCTTTCAAAATGTGGATTTCTAAGACACAGACTACTATAACTTTTAAAACTAATGCAAGCTGACATTTTTCTCTGCTGATGCTTATATTAGACTCACATTAGAAGAGTTTATGATTCCATAATAGCTCATTTGGGTTCATGTTGTATAACTGGGTCTGCAGGGCTTGGCTCAGTCTTCGATGTTGGCGGACTGAACAGAGATAGCTTAAAAGATAGTTTGAAAATATATATGGAAGGGAAAATAAACCTTTTAATTATCTCCTCTATGCCAAGCATAACACCAATTGCTGGAAATACAAATCAATATTGCAAAGGTTGCAATTTAACGAGAGAGATGGACTACTACAAATAAGGAGTGCCTGTATTCAAAAGCTGTTTGCCAGACTGATGATGGCCATGTTATGTAATTTCTCAATACTTTTGTTTTTCAGTTGTCAAATGGTGATATACTTAACTCATCATTTTTTAAGCAAAGATTTTAAACTTAGGGACTTTTTATCATTTAAAACACTGTTTGGTATGATCCCTTGCTGCTTCTAGAAAGCATCTTCATGACACCCAGGATGCTTGATTAAATTTATTTACATATTGTTTCCATTTTACTCTACTACAAGTCCGTTAATGGCATGGGGTGTTTATAAACTCGGTGCCCTGCAGAGTCAGCACATAGTAGGAAACTAGTCATTGCTAAATAAAAATTCTTTGAAACAGAGAGGAAAAACAAATTACAACTACCTACCAGATAGTAAAAGAAATAAGGTAGCAATTCAAACTGGGTCTTGAAGAGGAAGTAGGAGTTTCGTAGGTAGACAAAAGAAAGGAAAGCACCCCAAGCACATGAAATATGCATGGGCTGATTTAATATCAGTATGTCAAGAAGGCATGCTTTTTTTCCCCAGATATTTTAAGTATGGGTCCCTTATATCTTTTGAATTTCACTGTGGGATGATTGATTAGGATCAGCCAAGATAATCATAACTTATTAATTGGCAGGCATTAGAGTATACACATGAAATGTAGAGTTTCGAAGTAGGTCTCAATAGTGGATTGAAGGCATAGATCAATGTATTGAATTGATCCCCAATTTGAAGAAAGTTATTTTATGTGGAAAAGAGACAACTATCTCACAGCCTTTGAATAACTACTGAGAAATATCGTATGCACTCCTAGAAGTTTAAGTTACTCACTAAAGTTATAGCATTATTTTTTCATCATTCATGATGGAGATCTATTAATGTAAATTTAGTTTCCCAAAGTGATTAGGCTCTTTGGAGTAGTTTGCATGGTGGTAAGTGTACCCGAATTTCATTAACTTTTTATTATTTCATATCTCCTAGCTACTGAAAATCTCTTTTTAATTTGAAGTGTGTGTCATAAAAGTTAGAGTTTGTTTAATAATAACTTTCCTGTCTTTATAAAAGAATTGTATTTCTTCAACTTTAGATAACATGGACTATAAGATCACCATCTATTATAATAGCTTTGAAGGGAAATGCATAACTACAATGGATGAACACATCACATGTTCATTCTAATTTGATAAAGAAATACGTTACAAAACATGTAATTTGCAATCAAAAATAAGATAATTATAAAATAACTGAAAACATAAGATAAAGAAAAAAATCACCCATAATCTAGCTATAATACATTTTCATTAATAATAACAGAGAGTAATACCTCAATCTTCGGTCAGAACAAAACCTCCTCGATGGCATAAACTTGTACTGTATATTACCAGCCCTAAGAATAGCACATATGACTTTGGAGGGGCTGAATTCATCTTTGACCCCAGCAGCAGCAAACAATCCAGATGAAATCAACTAACATGCCACATATGGTTAGAGATGCTGATGGTCATATTTTTCTTGCTCTTTTCTAGAAAGTGTGCCTGATGGAGCCATGTACTGGAGAGCAATGTCAAAAATTGGAGAGACAGTATTCTAAGAGTACAATTTTGGGGACTGGGTCAAAAGCCATTTCATAATTTTAAGTTCCTCTATTTTGTTAGACCATAAAATCCCCTTTTAATTTCAGGCTAGTCTGAGATAATTTGTTTGGGTTTTTTTTTTGAGCCTCGCTCTGTTGCCCAGGCTGGAGCGTAGTAGTGCAATCTCCACCTCCCAGATTCAAGTGATTCTCATGCCTCATCGTCCTGAGTAGCTAGAATTACAGGCACCCACCATCATACTGGGCTAATTTTTTGTAATTTTAGTTGAGACATGGTTTCTCCATGTTGGCCATGCTGGTCCCAAACCCCTGACCTCAGGTGATCCACCCACCTTGGCCTCCCAAAGTGCTGGAATTACAGGCGTGAGTCACTGCACCCAATGGGAGATTGTTTGTCTGTCTGTGTTTTTCTTTAACTCTTAAAGGAGAGTCTTTATTAATACAATACATAAATGTTACAAAGACACATTCTCTCACAGCAAAAATGAGATTACTCCACCCTGCTTCTCTCTGTCTCTTGCACCTTAAAAAATGACTTACTATTTCCTATAATACAAAGTTTCTAAAATAGTATCATAAAATCTTTTATTTCACAAATATAAACTAGATTTGAAATTCAGATATCCTAGGGAAAACCCACAGTGAAGTGGGAAACTAGCACATATGCTAAGGCCTTTGAAGTAATTGGACAAGACAGAGAACAGAAATATGAACAAATCTTCAAAATGTGGGAAGTAAACCATTTATATACATTCTCTGGTTTACTTAGATTATTTTTTGTAATATACCTTTTAAACACTCTGATTTACTAATGCCCAGTCTCTTCAAGTGGAGTCCATTTCGCTCCACTTTAGCAATGATTGAATGTTGGCTTTTTAAATTATTATTTCCCTTAGCAATTAAGGACTATGGAAAATCTGAAGACTCATTAACAGGAACATTTTCACCAGAAAAAAAGATTATGTGTTTTGCTTTATATGAGGTAAATTTTATAGAATAGCATAAAATTGTTAAAGGATTTAACTGCAACAATTGCTGGATTGTCATATGATTTCTAGACCATATATACACAGTACTATATTGGAAATCAAGCAAATAGAATTAGGGCAGCTTGACTGAGTAGCATTTGGGATAAGGCAGCTTTCATTCATTCTCCAAAATGTAATCTCTGTTAATATCTTAGAAACTTCAGATTGGCATTACTACTCTGCTAATGTGATCTATTGCAAATCACTTGCCAATTATTTATAAATGCTACACATGCATGCACGCACTTACACACCCATACACATACAAAAGCTTATTTGTAATCATAAAGCATTTTAATAACTTTAAATATTATTAAAACTAATTGAGTAGAAAGTTTTTTTATCTAATTTAGTAATGGCAGTCAATAAAAGGCATTAAAATAGAACAGAAAAGACCTTAGGCTCCACAGCCTTTTACATGTGTTTACTCAACATATATTTCATTAATATTCTATGGCTCAGAATAATCACAGAAGCTCAAGATGGTAGTGACCTCAAAAAGATTATCCATTCCCTTGCTCTAGCATTACAAGTGAGAACAATGTTACATTGAGAAGTCAAATGCGCTGTAGAAGGTTATGAATGATTACTGACAAGTCCAGGATTCGTATTAAAAACACATTCAGTGGCCCAACAGTCTTCTCACTTCTATAGCATTTTAAGTAATTTACGTTTCAAAAGATACCTCCGTTTTTATCTGCTCCACAGTCACTCCTCTACTAACAGGATCTTACTTTCATTTTGAAAATGACTACCTTCTTATGGAATTTAATTTTGTGGAATTCTGAAAAAGGAATTTTATTCTCTCTTGATCAAGGTATGCACATACAGCCAGACCAATTGGACTGGTTCTCTTGGGAGGGAGTTTGAACCCTCATATTGTGCTTATTTATATGAAAAATGCTATAACTATTTTGTAAAATTTTGGCAGTTTCTTAGAAAGTTAAACACAACTTGCCATATTACTCAGTAAGCGTATTCCTAGATATTTATCATGATGATGTAACCATTTATCAACAAAACAATCTGTATGCAAATGTGTATAACAGCTTTATTCAGAATAGCCAAAAACCAGGAACAACTTGAATGCCTCACAAATGAAGAATGGATAAATGAACTGTGGTTAATCTATACAATGGAATACTACTCAAACAATATAATAAATGTACTGCTAATATATGTAACAACGTGGATGAATCTCACAAATATTATGCTATGTGAAAGGAGACAGACACTTGATCATGTACTGTACGATCCCGTTACATAAACTGTGGAATAAGCGAAACTTTACGAACAGAAAAGAGATCAGCTTTCGCTAGGAGTAGAAAGGAAAAAGGGTTCTGGCTTCAAAGACGTATGAGAAAACTGAGATAAAGCAATGTTCTATATCCAGATTGTTGTGGTGGAGCAGGACTGAACAGACTTATAAAACTTATCAAACTACCTGATAAAATGAGTGGCTTTTTATGAATGCATCTTAAGCCTCAATAAACGTGACATTAAAAATTATTTTTAAAAGCAAAATAAAGACATTATCCAAATAAAGAAAAACGGAGGCAATTGGTCAGCAGCAGACCATCACATTACAAGAAATATTAAAGGAAGTTCTTTAGACTAAAGGGAATTGATACCAGATGAAAAATCAGATTCACAGAAAGGAATACAGAGAAATGAAAAGATTTCATATAGAGGCAAATATAAAATACTATCTATTTTTTCCTTCTATTAACTTATTTGAAAGGCCCTTGTCTATTTAAAGTGATGATATTAATATTGTATAATAGAATTTCTAATGTATATAAAACTAAAATGTATTATAACAACAGCACAAAGAACAGGGATAAGTAAGAATATACTTTTGTTTCTTACATTAGGCCGAGATGGGCCAATCATGAGGTCAGGAGTTAAGACCAGCCTGACCAACATGGTGAAATCCCATCTCTACTAAAACTACAAAAATTAGCCTGCATGGTGGCGGACACCTGTAATCCTAGCTACTCAGGAGGCTGAGGCAAGAGAATTGCTTGAACCCAGGAGGTGGAGGTTGCTGTGAGCAGAGATTGTGCCATTGCACTCCAGCCTGGGCAACTAGAGTGAAACTCCATCTCCAAAAAAAAAGAAAAGAAAATTAAGTTAATTCTGACTTAAGTTTCCAACTTAAGAACCTAAGAGAATGAACAATTTAAAGTGGAAAGCATGAAAAAACAAAAATTAGAACAACAGTCAAAAGTTGTTTTCTTGAAATCATTAATATAGCTGATAAACCTCTAGCAAGATCGATCAAGAAAAAAAGAGAAAATACATATCACAAGTATCAGGGATTAAAGAAGCAACATTACCAAATATCTTCATGGTAACCTACAGAGAATAGTATTGCTAACATTCTGCTAATAAATTTGACAACTTTGATTATATTGTCAAATTCCCTGAAAATGCAACTACCAGAACCATAATACAATACAAAGAGAAATCCAAATAGCTTTACACCATTAAAGAAATTAAATTTGTACTCAAACATTCTACAAAGAAAACTCCATTTCCAGATGTTTTCAGTGGTAAATTCTATCAAGATATAGAAAGAAACAATATCAGTCTTACACAAACTTTCAGAAATAAGAGAAGCAGGAAATACCCCTAACTCAACAGGTCAGTATAATTCTGATACCAAATCTCACATGAAAAAAATAATTATAAGAAAATATTTTGGACAATAAACCTTCTAATTATTAATATAAAATTGTTTAATGAAATATTAGAAAATTAAATATAAAAGAATCCATAATATATAGTGTAAAATATAAACCAGTTTATAATATATAATGACTAAATTGGGTTTATTACAGGAGTGCAAAGTTGCATTTGAAAACTAATCAATGCAATTAATTATATTAATAGAATTAAAAGAAAAGCCATATGATCATTTCCACAGATATATGAAGGTATTTAAGAAAGTTAAATATCCATTCAGAATAAATAATAAATACTCTCAATGAATAAAGGAATAGAAAGGAATTTTCTCAATGCAATAAAGGCCATTCATTAAAAACCTACAGGTATAAAGCATACTCAATGGTAAAAGAGTACAAATCATACTCAGTGGTAAATAACTGTTTTCCCCTAATATCATAAATATGACAAGAAAGTCTGCCCTCATTATTTCTATTCAACATTGTAATAGATGTCTTCACCAGTGCAGTGATGCAAGAAAAATAAATTTTAAAATCATAAGACTAGACAGAAAGAATTTAAACTGTTTGTATTCACAAACAACATTATTGTTTTATTGAAAATTTTAGTGCAAAACACATATGCAACTTTAAAACCAGTTTTATTTTCTCACCATCAAATTGCTTATTTGTGTCTCCCAACTGCTCACAAACTCCTTCATGCTCCCATTTCTGCTTAGCATGGATATCCTCTGTTTTGAGAATATAGCACATGGTGCAGATCCTCTCCAACTCCAAAGTCATTTCAAGAATGAGATTTGTGTATGCTTATTCTACATTATCTAAAAGCCAGAGTTTGCCCACCTTTACTCTTTCTTCAAAGATGACTGTAAAATCAATCATTTCAATACAAATTAGCAAAAGAGATAAGGTCTTGATCTCATTAGGGTTGTATGTAAGCACAGAAATCAAGTCCCAGAATTTCAGAAAGAAAAGAATGAGGTATCCAAATAATGTGGCAGTTTACATCCACAGATTAGACTGTAGGCCTGTGCCAAAACAAAACAGGCAGGGTCAGAATTTCATGAGCTCTCATACCACCTGATTTTAGAACATAGCTGCAAATTATTCAACATTTGTTCCATCTACAAGTGGGTTCTATAACCCTTCTGTCTGAATTTGGGTAGACTCCTTCTATCTATGGAATACTGTAGAGGTGACTGATTTCAGAGGCTTTCTCATTAAAAATACCATACAGGCATGGCCTTGCTCACTGGGACATTCATTCTTCGTGCCTTGAGCTACCAGGGAAGTTCAACTACCCTGAAGCCACTGAGCAGCGATAAAGCCCAGGTCACACATAGAAGCCACATGTCAGTGCTCTGGTTGAGTTCCAGATGAGCCCAGCCTACAAGTCACACCGGACCTGTACCAGACTTGGAAACAAAGAAGCTCTAGATGATTCCATCCCCCAACCATTCAAGTAAACTCCTGCCTTTCAACTCTTTTCAGCTTAGTCCCTAGACATTGTAGAGAAAAGGCATCCCTACTTTCCTGTGTCTAAATTCCTGATTTCAGAAACCAAGGACATAATAAAATAGTTATTGTTTTACTCTGTTACATTTCAGGTGGTTTGCTTTGCAGCATTTGGTATTAGAATATTTGACAACTACAAGATTTCATTGAGGAATCATATTAGAATACTAAAGTATGAATAGGCACTTGTGAGAACAAGGGCATTGAGAATAATGCACAAACATCTGCTCCTCATTCAGACAAAAAAGACCCAGAATAGAATATGAGTTCAAGGCCACACAACCTTGTTAGTTATCTCCCTTGACAGCCAGCATGCCTTCCATTGCTTTATGTGCTGAAAAATTCTTATGCAAGGAATAAATAATTCTGTGTTCCATGCCAGTTAGATGTGTCAAATAAAAGTAGATAAAACACTAAATCAAATATATAGCCTCTTCAGGAACCAACAGGATATCCTGAATCTAGAGTATATATGAATGCTACATAGTTAGGCTTATGATTTAAGTTAAAATAATCTATGTGGAGATGAAACATTCTAACATGAAGCACTTGGAAGAAATTGTGTGCAATTATTCTAGGACAAACAGTAAACAATAAAAAAACCAAAACCCTGCAATTCCAGTTTCATCTGATAGGGCTGATGGATGGGTGAATCATTTTTAAGTTATTTACTAGCAAATGTAAATTCCAGCTGTTAGGGCTTGAACATCAATAGCCATGCCATTCATGTAGAGAGTTTTTTCACGAGACTTCAGAAGGATACCTCAACTGTGATCTCATCCATTCAATATTATCTTGAGGGTCCTGTCTCTAATTCTTCTATGGTCTCACTTTCTACATTCTGGGTAACCGCACCCATTCTCATAGCTTCAACTAATAGCATTCCCACTTTGAATCTACTTAATCTACAAATCATCTTGAGCATTTCTCATCAACTCTTGGCTTTGATCTCCAATTGCTTGGTTGACACATTTGGTTAGAGATCCCCTGGACCCCTCTACCCAAATTCAACATAATAATAGCTTGTTTTCTATCTACGCTCTTCCTTAGCCCATAATCTCTTCCACCTGTATGCTCTGTTTGCATTGACACTATCAGTCATTCTTCTTCCAATGATAGATTATATAAATAGAATAATAGTTGAGCCCAAGAAAAATAAGTGGAGAAATGATTTGCAGGCAAGCCAGCTAACAGAAAAATATACTCAATCAGGCCTACCAAAGCCAAAAAAAGCTATCCATGATATTACCGCTGTGGTGGATCTCATAGAAGAATGGAACAGGGTCCGAGGTAATAACATGCAGCTCAATGACAAGGAGGTAAATCAGGAAACTAGCTGAAAGTTGTTTAAGCTAAAACTTTAGTCATCCTCCACTTCTCTGTATCTTTAGATACCACACCCTGGATCATTCTCAATCTGATGTATTTTGTCATCCCTTTATCCCCTCCCTGCATAAAAAATTTATCTTCCCAATTCTTTATCTAACTTTCTAACTTGACATGTTCTTGCACAACATTGTGCCTTTTACAAATTCTGTTTTCTCTAACTACACTGTCATCTCCGCTACTTTTTAACTTATAAATTCCTACTCATCTCTCAAGTTCCAGTAAAACTGTCACTTACTCTGGGAAACCCTGAATTCCAAGCTAATTGTTCACACATCTATTTTCTCAAGCTATTGGCACATATTTTATTTCTTAACTCATGCCACTGTTTATAATTGTATTCCTTCTATTCTAGGTAAGCACTTTCAGGTCAGAAATGAAATTTCATTATTCTTTTAATTCAGGATGTTTGTTATACAATCTGCTATATATAAGCACTTACTAAAATTTTACGTAATGCACAAGTGACTAACAAAGTGATCCAGACTGAAATGCAGAGCCATGGGTCTATACAATTCTGAAATGATAAAAATATAAAATGAAAGAAATATTGCTGGAAGTTTAATATGAGAAACAAAGATTGGGGGTAAAACACACAAATAAATCATTGACATGTTCATTTTATAGATTTAAAAAATTGAGAAAGAGCAATTAGGCAACTTGCTTATGGTTGTAGCTCATAAGGAATCAGGATTTATATCTAGGGCTATCTTACTCTAATATCTGTGCTTTCAGCCACGGTGCTTGTTAGTTGAAGCCATTTCGACCTGCCTATCACTGTTGGCAGATGTCCCAACGACAAGCCTGAGGACAGCTGTAGAGAGAAGAAAGAGGGGGTGGATGATTACATGGTGATAGCACATCTACAGGCCCAGGGAGGGCTAGAGAAATGGACTCCAGGAAGCCTGAAGAGAAAGATGACTAGAAGGTAACAGGGCTGAAGGAGTTAATTAGACATCCCAGGCTCCTCCAGGCTGGAAGAATTTACATAGGATACCAAGATGTGCTGAGTTCTCTGGGAGAAGGAAAGTGGGTCAGAAGCAGAGAAACACAGCTCTATAATAAGGTGAAGCATCCAGCTGCCAGAAGGAACATGCCAGCAAGAGAAGGTTTTCAACTATATAACCAAAAATGAAGCTAATGAACTAAATAGGTACTGCTATGGAAGCTTAAGATTTTGAACTGGCAGCAGATGGAAATAATTAGTAAATGTACAAGAGTTAAACTCTTTAACCACGTAGAAGTTATTGAGGAAGCACAATCACTTCTAGCATGTTTATATTCAAGCATTGGATTATAAACAGGTGAACGAGTGTAGGAAGCCTATCCATATAGGAAGCCTTGTCATTACTGACTTGTTCAGCAAATGCCAACTCTGTTCTATTTATGTAACCTCCCAATTTTCCTAAGGGCTAGCTGGTGTTTTAGTTACATGTGGCAGCTTAACAAATTGCCATAAGCTTAGTAACTTAAAGTAACCCATGTTTTTATATTATAATTCCTGTGGAGCAAGAGAACAGGCCCAAATGAACCTCACCCTCTGCATCAGGGTCTCTCCAAGGTGCTAGACAGGGCTTTGGTCTCATCTGAGGGATTAACTGGGGAGAAATCTGCTTCTGAACTCACATGGTTATTGGCAAAATTCAGTTCAGTTCTTTGTAGGTTGTTAGATTGAGGGCCTTTTTCCTTTTGGCTCTTGTCCAGAGGCCTCCTTTAGTTTCTCACCACATGAGTCTCTTGAACATAGCAGCTTATTTCATGAAAGCCAAGGAAGAGGCTTTATTAGCAAGATGGCAGTCACAATTTTATGTAACCCAATCACAGAGATAGCATCCTATCCCCTTTGTCATATTCTATTGGTTATAAGCAAGTCACTAAGACAGCAGACACTCAAGGAAAGGGGATTACATAAGGGCATAGGTACCAGGAGGAAAAATCATTGAGATCCTTTTAGAGACTTCCTGTCACATGTAGTTTCATGCATCTCAGTATGATTGAACTAGGTAAGATTTAGTCGCTGATCTTTCTACTGTACTTTTTATTCTCTCTTCTTAGGCTGATGTACTGTTATTCCTACCTCTAAAGATAAGTATGGACACAAAAGGATTTTTGCATACCTAGAACAAAGAACATGACAAATAACAGCTTCGAAGTAAGGAGAAAGTACTTTCATGATATTCTTTGGGATAGAAAGTATGGGCCATGATGACATCTGATCACAAAATTCTCACCTTTCTTTATTTGAGGCACTGATTTAAAAGTTCTCCCTTGAATACATTAAAAGGGAGTGTAATTTCTGGCCAGAGAGAAAAGTCTCATAAAACTTGACACAGTTTTACACTTCCCTTCTACATCTTGCAATATATATGGGATGGGGAGTGGAAAAGGGGGAAAATTAGAGTTTTGTACGTGATAAATTAGGAACCATACTCAGAAATTATTCATCATATTTTGTACTAGCCAGGTGAACAAAGAATAGTCATCCAGCCAAAATTTAAACAAGTCCTGGACTAGAGAGCTACAGTAACCAAAACAGCTGTTTTTGGCTATACTATGGTTATACCATGGCATAAAAACATGCTGGCGTAAAAACAGACACACAACCCCCTACAACAGAACAGAAAACTCAGAATCAAATTCACATACCTAAAGTGAACTCACTTTTGACAAAGGAGCCAAGAATGCCCATTGGGGAAAAGATAGTCTCTTCAATAAATGGTGCTGGAAACACTGGATATTCATATGCAAAAGAATGAAAACTAGACCCCTGTCTCACCATATACAAAAATCAAATCACAATGGGTTAATATTTAAATCTAAGACCTCAAACCATGAAACTACTACAGAAAACATTGGGGAAAATATCCAGGACATTGGTCTGGGGAAAAAAATTTGCTTGAGCAACAAATCACAAGCACAAGTAACCAAAGCAAAAATGGGCAAATGGGATCATATTAGCTAAAAAGCTTCTGTGAAAAGACAGCCTACAGAATGGGAATAATAAAGGATTTTTTTGAGAATATTTTAGCATGGCTCATGAAGTTCTTAGGACAGCTTCCAGAACTTATGTACTCAGTGAATGCCAGCTACCGGTATTATCCACCACTCAGCGGGGTAAAACAACTTCCAGTGGAATGAACCTTGCGGTGTCCCCGAGTTCCTATACCTTAGCCACTTTCCATGTGCAGACTGTTATCTCCTGGATTTGATACTCAAAACATCTCTAAAATGTCTTGACATAACTATGGACAGAGCCAAGAAAGGTAGATTTGCCTGGTATCCTTGTAATCACAGTGAGCCCAATCTCTCTTCTCTATTGTGATAGTCTTAACGTTGACCACAATAGGTCTGAATAAAGCCTTCCTTACTGTGTTAACAAATGTCAGAATACTTTTGTGTTTGACAATATTAAGTATCTAGAAGGGCTATAAAGACTGGAGATAACTCAAGGAGATAAGTCATGGTAAGTATAGATTGGTAGTAGGCTATCGTCTGTTGCACATGGTCTGGATACTGAACTTGGTTGTAAAAGTTTGTGTGCATTAAATGTTATAGGTTCAAAGAAAGAAGAGACTGCTTTTATAATAATGGTAGGATAGAAATTATCGTCCATGATGATACACAATCATCATGGACTCTCAGATTACAGAAGAGAAAATAGAGATATATAGGAATAGAGATAACAAGTATCATAAAGATCGATATTAAGGATGGAGTCAGGGATTGCATAATTGTAGCAAAACCCCCAGGCATATGCAAAGTCTCCCAGTTATTCTGTTAATAAGGGACATAAGATCCTAAGTATTTATTGTATATCCTATGAGATCATCGTGTCAGTTGGGATTAAAGACTGTAAACACAGGCAGATGTCTTTGTATATGAAGAACATTAAAAATGGCACACAGAAAAAAAGAAAATAAACTGACTTTGGTGGTCCAGAAAGTTATGGGGTATGATGGCTTTTCAGAAAAGAGTGAAAGTCCAGAGCAGAGGGAAAAGGGGGTCATTTTGTGAGCACCACTACCAGCGCTAGCAGGCTGTGCACTTGGCACCCTCAAGTCCAATCAGGCATAGCAAATGGTAACAAGTGTTGCCTCATGTCAGAAGAACTGGTGGAATAATTTGTTCAGCCCCCAGATTTCACCAAAACAATATGAAAGTCTAACTGTAATATATGTTCTCAGAGTCCCGTGCAAGTAACCAGAAGCTATAATGACTAACAGGTTGTCAAAAAAATAAACCTCATCCTAGGAGCAATTCCATTGTTGGCATGAATAGAGCTTCACAAAGTAGTTATTCAAGTGAAGCCAGCACAAATGATTTCTAGGTTACAGACTGGGTTACAAAGTGCAGAAGCTTGTACACATCAAGGACTACAGGGTTTTACCATGGCCTAGTGTTGGGCTGCTGGGTTGAGATATTGATATGGTGGTACTTGCTCATTGGCTACAGATACCTGGAAGTTGAGCCTCAGGATTCTGCATGTGTTGGCACTGACTAATCCTTTTCTCTCATTTCTCTGTGCTCTCAATACTTTGGCTTTCTTTCTATCTTTTGAAGGGCTTTTACACATGCTGCTTCTCTAGTAAGAATGTTCTCATCTTTATCCACATTTGCTTAGTTAACTCCTATTCTTCAGATTTTAACTGAAACATAATTTGTTCACGGAAGCTTTCACTGACTGCCCATATTGGGTTAGGTCTCCCTGTGGTTATGTTTCTAATATTATATTATTCTATTCCACAGTTTTATCATAGTTATAATTTCTGTGCTTCTTTGGTATGCACCTTTTTCTCTCAATGGATTATTAAACTTTATAAGGGCAAAAACATATTCTTTCCTTTTAAAAAATATATTTTTGCACACTATTATTTCTTTTGTAAAATAACAGCACTCAAGAACAAAAACTAAATGACTGAATAAACAATGAAACATAATTGCTATACCTTTATTTAAGTAGCTAAACATGCTTCTTAACTCCAGGCACTGGCAGTAGCTCAGCACCTTCACTAAGTAATGGTGCTAGATAGTGAAGACAATGAGGTTTATATTTATCATGATTAGTAGAGAGTGCAAAATTTAGTGTATCGTACCCTATGCTCAGTAAAGCACTTTGACAAATTAAATTAGTCATTAGTACAGTTTACTGGTGACATCATTGCCATCTTACGAATTGAGAAACTGAGGGTTAGAAAGGAAATGATTTTCTCAATACAACAAAGCTATTAAATGGTAGATCAGTGTCTTTGACCCACGGTGTTTGGGTCCTGGTCTATTTCCCCTTCAAAATGTTATTATAAAATATATTCTTATATAGTAGAACCATAAATATAAAATATTTTATTATGGATTTCTCATGCAACATTAAACTATAATCATTGTATTCCTATAGAAAATAATATTTTCACTGTATAAGCAGATATATGTCATGCTTAGTACTTCCAGTACTTCTTATTTTTGTCTCCCATTTATATATCTTAACATTTACTGAACAATGATAAGCATAGGAACTTCCCAGCTTGGTTGTATATTAGAATCCCTAGAGAAAGCTTCATACAAATATAGGTTATCATTAGGCATCCATGGATAAACATATAATGTCATTGCTAATGGTGATACCATAGGGTTAAAAGTATAGTCTCTACATTTAAATATTCTCTTCTTTTAATAAGGAGGAATATCTATGTAAAAGTGATGTGGTTAACAACGTAGGTGCTTTGATTTCTGACAGATATGAGTTCAAATCCCAAATCCTCCATTAACTAGCTGTGTAACTTTGGGCAAGTTACTTTTGAGTCTCAATATGTAAATAGTATATCATCACACATAAATTATGATATAAAGAAATCAACCTTAAAGCATATCTAATATAAAGCAATAACTCAAAAATGAAAACAATAAGATAAACCTTACTAAAGGTACACCATTGTGAAAATTCAAGGAAGAAAAATATATTTGTTATAGAGGGTAATTATCATTAATATCTGGTCGTTCATATCAATAATTTTTTAATCTGACTATACCATGAAGTTCAGGTCATTCTTTCACTATGGAGATAAAGCATAATATTGAATAACTATAATAAGGATTACTTACAATAAATGGCAAGAAAAAAGTCATTATTATGATAGAGAAGATTAGCCAGGACACTGAGAATTAACACTTAATAAATAATAATTTCTGGTTAAAGAAATAAAATTTATATTTGAGCAGAAAAAGTACAAGAATGGATATTTATATATATACATACTTATATATGACTATATATTTTCTCTACCATAATTTTCTAGATCATTACTTCATTATAAAAATTTGATAACAGAAAAGTCCTAGAGCTATATGTAAAAAAATCCAAACCACAGACTCACAAGATTTTTCAATTATATTTATGAGATGAAATTATTTCAGTTTTTTTGTGAAACAACATCTCATCTTATAATTTTCGTGGTTATGTCCTCTTGCAAAATAGCAGTATTCAACCTTCCATACAGTGACGCCAGATCCTGTCATCAGAACTGCCATTTGACACCTAAACTGTTAAAGACACAGTTCAAATAAATCAAGCAGAAATAAAAGATGCCATAAAAATATATAGAAGACAAATTAAGAGCACAATTTATTGCCAATATTGAGCGACAGTGTAAGACTTTAATTTTAACTTGAGCAATCAAAACTAATGAATCAGAAATTCAGAAAATTCTTAACGCTGTGTAAGTGCATTATTATATGAGGAAGAGAGAGCAAAGAGGCAGTTTTTGTGTGAATATTATTCTAGACACCATGTATACATGTATGTATGTGTGTATACATACATACATATATAATATATATATATATATTATCATTTACAACCATCCATGAAAGTAGTCTAAAATAATCCCCACTTTAATGGAGGAGAAAACTGAGGCTCTAGAAAATGAATAATATCTTGCCTATGATCTTATTATATGACAGAGTTAAGCTTAGAATGCACAGATTTCTAACTGCAAAAATCTATTTTATTTTATTATATTGCCCCGTTTACAGCAGAGATAAGATAAAAATGTCTTTGACAGTAAGAAGAAATAAAAATTTTAAGTTTTAGAAATTTAAAATACATTTTAATGATGCCTACAAAGTGCCAACTCATTTTAAATGATTAATACCACTTTAATTATTTTGTTATTAATATATTATCCTTTCTAACAATGAATTTTCTAGAAAATATTAGTAGCCTTTTAATGTTCCAAGCTCACACAATCACTACTAAATTTATCTGTCTCCTTTGGAGTCTCTCATTTGTCAAGGTGACCCAAGACTTCCCTGGTGCAACAAGCTAAGACAGCTTGTTTCTTCAGTGTTGTGGAGGAACCATAGGCATCAGAACAACTTGTAAAACTGAAAATATTGAGCCTCAGTGAATCAGGATGTTTGAGAAAATGAAGGGAAAGCCTGCATTTTATTACGTACCATAAATTACTCTGATACAAATAACCCGATGAACCTGTTAAAGCTAAACGTTATTATACACTGAAGTACAAGAACCACTTACCCATGAGGGGGAAAAAATAGCTTAATGTTGGTAATTATTCCATTTCATTCCAGAATGAAAAATGGAAAAAAACTCCTTGTGATTGTATTTATTTTTCATATGATCATTATTCCTAGAGATGGGTACAATAACTAATATTAACATGCTTATGTTAATGCTGACTTTGCAATAATTAGTTCTAGTGTGATTTCTAGAAATATTAAAATGTTCAAGTTTATGAAATTCTAGTAGTACAAAATATATACATTATGTAAAATTTTACTTCCCATTTTAATTATTGCCTTAAATAAAAATTACCTAAAAATGAAGCTTCACTTTAGTTATGGTGATTTGATAATGTCACCTTTATGATAAACTTTTACCTCAGTTTAGGTTCCTTCTAATTTTTTTCTTTTTACTACAACTGAACACTAGAATAGTGTTTCTACAATCAGCTTTCAGAGAAAAATATCTAAGTATAGTGCACTGCAACAGTTGCTAAGGTAACTACCATCTGCTACTCCTTTAAAAGTTTGAGTTCACAGACATCTTAACACACCTTCCTGAAACATCCAACATAAAAGTCACTGCCTAGAGAAATTTGGGTTCTCTTGTATTGGTTTTATATCTCAGACTGGACGGTAGTATATGGCATCAAAAGAGGCCGATATTTTTAGTTACAATTTTCATTGCACTTCAACCATCAGTAGTAGACTAGATATGTTCTAAAATGGAATCTTGGATGAGCTCATCTTGATTCATTCAGTGAGTTTAGTGCTGCTTTGACTTGAACACTGGCATATAATGTTGAGCTTTCTGAGATTTTTTTTCCCCTCGCAGCAGATGTTCAAGACATGAGAATAACATATTTTGCTTTGGAAAAGAAGCAATTTCAGCAGGAAATGTTATCGTTTTTAGACTTGTTAATGCTTGGAAATATCTGCTGAGTGTTGAGATCTTTCGTATTTGGTCCTATTGATAAGGTCTTTAATAGTGCTCTCAACTCCATCACTTCCTTAACCCTTCTGCTTATGGAGTCCTAAACCCTGGATTGCCTCCATTACCCACTTCCTATTATCCTGGTTTCAGCTGCTCTGATTCAGAGAAAGTTATGAAACTATATAAATTTGGCCACCTGAAAAATTCAGGTTTCCCAATTTCAGTTGGTTTATTACTTCTTAGTAATCCTTTTATTTACCCCTTATTAATCATGTGCTCACTGTTCAGAGAACTTAGTCATAATCTTCCTTTTCCTCACACCTATATATCTCTAATCTATTGAATTTCTCATTTTTTACAGCCTCTCCTTCATAATCTTTATTATCTATCAGTTTTTAGGATACTCTCCAATCTAACTCTAATTAACTCCATTCTACTAAAACTTTATTCTCCGAAGTCATAAATAACCTTTCCACCACCAACTGCAACTTCAATAAATTATTTCTAATAACTGTTCTTTGGCCACTGGTATATGAACTATTCCATTCTCTTAGTTATATTTCTGTCATCTCATATGCTGTCTCCTTCACTTACTGGAACAAATACCCATTGTGCATCCACTATTATTCTTTCCCTAGACTAGCCCTTGGAAATAAAACAATAAGAAAACAAGGTCCTTATCATTCTCATTCTCATGGTACCTACAGCCTAGTGAGGAAAGCAGACAATTAAAAAGTAATCAAAATATTAAAAATGAAGTAGCATAGATTGTTATGAAAAAAGACCCCACCGAGAGGCAGCATTGAGTTATGGACACGCACACATGTTTAGGTTTGTTTTTGTTTTTTAAAAAACTTCTACAACTCTGTTTGCATATTGCAACACAAATCCTATACCACTGACCTAATCTAGGAGGTCAGGGATAGTCTTTTGGAAGTTTCTGTGTCTCCTAATCAAACACCATTTGAGACATCTCTTTAATCTTATTAAGAAGTATCTTTCAGATAACTTTTTAGCAATGATACAAATTTTAAATATACTCTTTTCTAACTTTTGGGTACTAATATTAAGGGGGGAAATAAACTGAAATGAAAAATTCAAAAAGAATAATATAACATTTTTATCTGTTAAAATTGAGCTTGTACTTACATTATTACAAAGGAAATCTGTGGATCTTAATTGGTTATGATATTTATATTCTATTGGATGCAGTAAAAAGTGTGATATAATGCTTTAACATACAACTAATATATGCAAAATACTGACAATTTTATCTTCATGAAGACACATTGAAAACAAGACATGGATTAAATTGTTTACAAAGTATTTTGAAGGACTATTCTGTCAAAAAAATTGAAATCCCTATATGATATATTGATTTAAAATTTGCTATTAAGCCTTAACACAATGTGTAAGATTCTATCCTGATCCTCAAATGGCTTATATTCAAGAGAGGCATTACCATTTCCTTGGTAGAGAGAGCTTATGGAACCTATCTAAGTTTATATTACTTATGAACTTAGTCTACTAGTACAGTTTTTTCTCATGAGTTTATCTTTTTACTCTGCTAGAATGCTTCCATATGCTGTTCTTTTTTGCTCAAATGTTATCTGTTATTGAGCAACTCAACAGTCCGTTTAAAACTCTGGCAGATATAAGCTTGATTAATTAAGTTTCTTGCATTATCTCCAGGCATTTCCTGGGTTCATTTCCAAACACTTGATTGTCCACAGATTCAGGCATTTTAGATCTTGGATTCTCAAAAATGAGCTTGGGATGGACCCAGAGGTGAAAAAAATCGAGTGTATACTTAAGGACTCACTGATGAATATGGACTTAACACAGCTTTCTTATGTCCCCCTACCACCCGTCCCCCCCACAAGCATTCTTACATGTGAACACATAGTGTGTCCAAATAAATAATACCCCTAATAAAACCAGATATCAGATCTAAGGCAATAAAATGTGCCAGGCTACTTTCTATTTTATAAATGATTATCAGTCATACAAAAGGAGAGAATGTTGCACAATAGCTTTTCTCACAGTTTTTTAGCCTGATAATATGAAACAAGTGGTAAACTAGATAGACCAGCGATAAGACATTAGAAAATGTTAGTAAGAAAAACCAAACCTTGCAAACAGGCAGAAATATGCATATAGTAATGCTTGCAGGAAATTACAGATTTAGTTAATGTAACATGCCCAGAAGCTAATGGGATAGTGAAGATGTAAAGATTGTTATGAAAAAAAGACCCCACCGAGAGGCAGTATTGAGTCACGGACATGCACACGTTTAGGTTTGTTTGGGTTTTTAAAAAAATTTTTCTGCAACTCTGTTTGCATATTACAACACAAATCTTAATTAGAAAAGAGAAACTATTAATTGAAAGCTTCCTCGTAGCTTTTATTTGGAAAAGTGTTAAAACAGAGAAACAGGTAGCAGTGTGTATTAAGACCTTGTATTGTAAAGTCAAATGAACCTAGATAAACTCGTAGCTTCACATGTCAAGTGCTTAAGATCTGAGTAAGTTACTTCAGTCATCTGCACTCAGCGTCCTCATCTATAAATGGACATAATAATGAAATGAAACAATACATGCAAAGTACTGAGCACCTATGAATGCTATGTGTCATGGATGCATCATTGATTTTGAGGCTTACAATATCCTGAGAAATCAAAATCTGATAAGTCAAATATTACATATACAGGAAAAGTATAAAACACATTTTTCCTGTTCTTTTTGTTTGTTTTATTATTTTTATTATACTTTAAGTTCTGGGATACACGCGCAGAACATGCAGATTTGTTCCATAGGTATATAAGTGCCATGGTGGTTTGCTGCACCCACCAACTCGTCATCTACATTAGGTATTTCTCCTAATGGTTCCCTTCCTTAGCCCCCACAACTCGTGACAGGCCCTGGTGTGTGATGTTTCCCATATTGTTCAACTCCCACTTATGAGTGAGAACATGTGGTGTTTGGTTTTCTGTTCTTATGTCAGTTTACTGAGAATGATGATTTCCGGCTTCATCCACGTCCCTGCAAAGGGCAGAAATGCATTCCTTTTCATGGCTGCATAGTATTCTATGGTGTATATGTGCCAGATTTTCTTTATGCAGCCTATCATTGATGGGCATTTGGGTTGGTTCCAAGTCTTTGGTACTGTGAACAGTGCTGCAATAAACATAGACGTGCATGCGTCTTTATAGTAGAATTGTTTATAATCTTTTGAGTATATACCCAGTAATGGGATTGCTGGGTCAACAAAAGGCAAACTACAAAGCTTTAGAACAAAGCCTCTGGAAAAAAAAAAAAAAAAAGGAAAGAAAAATGAAAAGAAAAAAAAGAAAGAAATCCCAATCCCAGCTGGGTGCAGTCACTCATGCTTGTAATCCTAGCTCTTTGGGAGGTCAAGGTGGGCAGATCACCTGAGGTCAGGAGTTCAAGACCAGCCTGGCCAACATGGTGAAACCCTGTCTGTACTGAAAATACAAAAATTAGCCAGACCTGGTAGCACATGCCTGTAATCCCAGCTACTTAAGAGGCTGAGGCAGGAAAATCGCTTAAACCCAGGAGGAAGATGTTGCAATGTGCTGAGATTGCAAATAAATAAATAAATAAATTCCTTCATAATCACTATATCTAGGCTCTGGATATATCAGGACAGTTAAAATCAGGTATGATGGAGGAGGAGGAATTCCACATCTAGATAGTAAAATCCATCCATTTCATTCCAGTAAAACAACAGCTTTCAACAACTAGACACTTCTTTGACAATGTTAAAGAGGCACTACTATACTGGCTAAGAATAGCTCTGTGCCTACAGCATATATTTTCAAAGCTTTGTCAAAATTTCTAAGCATTCTAAATGGCAACGGCATAGCGAGGCAAAATGTATTCAACGTGTTTAAATTTTCCTTATTTATAAATTATCATATGTAAACACAATTTTGAAAGCTCTTAATGAACTCCATTAGTCTTAGACACTACATAGGCTAGTTGAATAAACACTAAAGCTAATTATATTTAATGAGGTTTGAAATGGGTTGGCAATGACCTGACAGCCATTCTTACAGTTCTTTGAGGCTTACTGAGTGGAGATGTGAATCTTCCGGTCTCTTCATTTCAAAAAGCTCTTAAAAATGGCAACATGGTACAATTGGTAATTAGGTATGAAGGATAAAAGTGGGCAGGAAGCAAAAAAGATATAAATAAAATATAAAAATGGTGTGTGTGTGAGTGTGTGTGTTAGGAGTATCTTAAAAATTTGGGCTGGAGAATCTGTTATTGAAGACAGTGAATGAACAAAGAGAAATGGAAGTGAAGAGTTCTTCATCATGATATGATGCCATTGGAAATGTTGATCAGCAGATGGCGCACATGTCAGGAAACTTGTTTCCTGCACAAAAGAATAGCTACAAGGAGCTTTGCAAATTTCATGGCATGTCACACACTGTTTATAGGAAGCATGGTTAAAAGATTTATGCATATTTATCTGTTTGATTTCTTTAATAACCCATTCATAAAAATAGTTATTTTTCTATGAGAACATAGGAACAATAATAGGTTTGACATAAGCACTCAAAGCAACTAATTAAAAATTTCAGCTTCAGAATCTTAAGAGGAAAAATGGAATTAAAGGAATGACATTATCTGACATTAAGATATTCTATAAACCTAAAATAACCACGACAGTATGACATTGGTATAACGATACATGAACAGATCAATGGAACAGGTTACAGAGTCCATAAATGACCCAAATGATTCTGACAAAGGTGTCAGCAATAGGAAATTCAATGGTAAAAGGAATTTTTTTTCACAATATTTTACTGGATTAAATGTATATCTGTATGAGAAAAAAATGAAACCATGATTTACACCTCAGGCCATATGCAAAAATTTAACTCAGGGTAGATTACAGACCTAACTGTAAAAGCCAAAATATAAAGCTCAGTGAAGAAAACATAAAAAGAATATGTTGGCAATGAGTTATGAAAACATTTTTAGAACAAAAAAGATCTTCAGAAAAAAATATAATAAATCTGTCTTCTTCAAATGCAGTAATTCTGCTCATTAAAATATACCATTAAGAAAATTAAAAGTCTGCTGGGCATGGTGGTTTGTGCCTGTAATCCTAGCAATTTGGGAGGCTGAGGCATGAGAATCTCTTGAGGCCAGGAGTTCAAGATCAGCCTGAGACATGGTACGACCATGTCTCTATAGAAAAAAAAAAAAAAAAGATTGGAAGTTCACTTGTGCTCAAGATTTGGATGCTACTTGTTGCTGCCCCCTAGTCTAGACAAGAGAGTAATATACTGTCAAAAAACAAGAAGAAAGAGAGAGAGAGAGAGCGAACAGAAGAGAGGAGGGGGGAGAGAAAGGAAGAAAGAGGTAAGCCGCACAAAATGAGAAAATATTCACAATACATAAATTATACTTGTATCCATATTATCTAAATAACAACAATAAATAATAAAAAGTTAAAAATAGCCAAGAGACTTGGGCAAACCCTTAAGAAAAGTATATGTGAATGTCAATAAACACATAGAAACATGTTCAACATAGCCATCAGGAAAATGCAAATTAAATCCACAGCAAGATTATTACTTCACACTGATTAGAATGGCTAAAATTAAAGAGTAATAATGCCTAATGTAGGTCTGAATACAGATCAACGGGATCACTCAGATATTGCCGGTGGGAGTGTAAAATTGTTCAACATCTGTAGAAAATCATTAAGCAGTTTCTTTTAAAATTATACTTACCTTATGACCCAGTAATTCTACTCCTACATATTTACTGAAAAGAAATAACAAAACACATGTCCCCCAGAATATTAGACACAAATGTTTAGAGTAACCTTATTTATAATACAGTAATCTAAAACTGGAAACAACTCAAATGTACATCAGCAGGAAGGGGACAACTGTGACATATTCATACAATGGAACAATGTTCAAGAAATAAAAAGAAATGAATTTCTGATGCACAGCAAATGAAAGAAATCTCAAAAATATTATGCTTGGCAGACGAAGCCAAACATAAAAGCACACCTGCTGTCTAACTCATTGTTGCAATGTTTAAGAAGAAACAGTAATTTAAAATATTGTTTAAAATAATATTGTCAAGATGCCCATATTACCCAGGCAACCTACAGATTCAGTGCAATCTCCATCAAAATTCCAATGACATTTTTCACAGAAATATAAAGAACAATCACAAATTTCATATGGAATCACAGAAGATCTCAAATAGCTGAAGCAATCCTGAGCAAAAAGAACAAAGCTGGAAGCATCATACTATCTGACTACCAGCTTTCAAAATCTACTACAGAGCTTGAGTGATCAAAACAGCATGATACTGGCACAAAAACAGATACAAAGACCAATGGAACAAAATATAGAATCCAGAGATAAAACTATGCATTTATGTTCAATTAATTTTTGACAAAGATGCCAAGAATAACCAATGAGAAAAGACAGTATCTTCAATAAAATAGCTTGGAAAGCTGGATAGCCACATGCAAAAGAATGAAATTAGAACCTCATCTAATACCATATAAAAATATCAACTCAAAATGGATTAAAGAACTCAAATATTAAACCTGAAACTATAAAACTATTGGAAGAAAACATAGGAAAAAGCTTTATGACATTGGTCTTGACAATAATTTTTGGATATTACCCCAAAAGCACAGGCAATAAAATCAAAATTACACAAATGGGATTATATCAAACTAAAAGCCTCAGTACAGCAAATGAAAAAATTGACAAAGTAAAGAGACAATCTACAGAATGGAAGAACATATTTGCAGGTCATACACTTGATAAAGGATTAATATCCAAAATATACTATTAATAGAAACTCAAACACCTCAACAGCCAGGAAACAAATAATCCAATTTTTTTAAATGGGCAAAGGACCTGAATAGACAATTTTCCAAAAATGACATACAAATGGCCAACAGACCTTTGAAAAAATACTCAGCATCACTAATGATTAGGAAATTGCCAATCCAAACCACAATGAGGTATCCCCTCAGTAGAGTTAGAATGACTATTATCAAAAAAGGCAAATGATAACAAGTATTGGTGAGAATGTGGAGAAAAGAGAATTCTTGCACACTGATGGTGAAAATATAAATTGTACAGCCTCTATGGAAAACAGTATATAGCTTCCTCAAAAAAATAAAACTAGATATACTATATGATCCAGCATTCCCTTACTGTATATATACCCAAAGGAAATTACATCAGTATGTGGAAGAGATATCTGCCCTTCCATGTCCATTGCAGCATTATTCCTAAAAGCCAAGATATGGAATCAACCTAACTATCCATCAACAGATAAACAAAGAATATATGATAGCTGTACACAATGGAATACTATTTAGCCTTTGAAAAGAAGGAAATTCCGTCATTTGTGACAATGTGGGTGAACCTGGAGGATATTATATTAAATAAAATAAGCCAGGCACAGAAAGATAAATACCACTTGATCTCATTCTTATGTAGAATCTAAAAGAGTTGAATTCATAGAAACAGAGAGTAAAATGGTGGTTACCAGAGGCTGGGGATTGCGGTGACGAAGGGCAAGGTCGGCGCTGGTGGTAGGGGGGGCGAGGGTGTGGGTTGGTTAAAGGACACATCATTTTAGTTAGACAGGAGGAGTAAGCTCAAGAGATCTATCATATTATACATCCTGGTGACTGTAGTTAATAACAATGAATCATATAGTTGAAAATTGCTATAAAAGCAGATTTTAAGTGTTCTGACCACAAAAAAATTAATATGTGATATAATGCATGTGTAAATAGCTTCACCACACCATTCCGCAATATGCACATATAGCAAAATATCATTTTGTACCATAAACGTGTACCATTTTTACTTGTCAATTTAAAAAGAAACAAATGATAACATTCTATAAAGCTAGAAATTAAAGCAGTAATTGCCTCTGGGGGAGAGAGGTATAAATTGGAAAGATAGAAATCCTAATTGATGTTAGTTACATGAGTTTACACTTTTATAAAAACACATCAAAGCATACACTTAAGATTTGTGAGTCTTGTTCTTGGAAATTATACCCGAAAAAGGGAGGAAAAATCAGTTCACAGAACACTTTGTGTCAGAAATTTATTGGAAAAAAAAATTATTAACACTACACTGTTTGCAATTCCTTTCTCTCACACTTCACGGGGCGCTGACATGGAGATGTTTCAACCAGGTGTGATTCTCTTTTAAATTAAATCTGAAAACCACCATTTTTATAATAAAATAACCTTCACCTTACTGAAAATACCTAGTGAGTACTAGGTATTATGGCTTTGATGCTCTTTTACCGCTAACTCACAGGAAACAAAAGGAATGTTAAAAAAGACTTCCTGGGAATATTAGAGAATTACTATACACAAAAGATTTGACACATTTAACATCACCAATATAATTACCTATTACTTGTCTGACTTTCATCAAGGAGGTATCTAAATCATGTTTTCTGAATTGAATGTTCTTAACAAGACTTTTAATTTTATTGCTCACAAGGGAGGTGAAGTAAGTTAAAGAACTTACTGAAATTCTGGACTGAAATCTTTTCGAAATTAAAAGATATATAGGGTAAAGAGCTTGTCAGAGAAGTGATCAAGCCGTCTTCGAGCTGCTAACCATAAAGATTAAAAATTACTAGGTAAATTTAAGTGTGTAACAATGACTTCAGAAAAAGTTAAAGATAAGATTCCAGGGCCAGAAATCTAACAAAGATTAGGAAAAAAAAAATAATAAGATCTCATTATCACAGTCAACCTAAATGAGGAATAAAAGGGAAAATTATTTTAATAGAGTCTCATCTCCACCGGATAAAAAATGCTATTCAGCACTCTTTCTTGGTGTCCACGTTTGACTCTTCAGATTCTACTCCACTTTTGACTTCTGACATCAGTTCTTTTCTCCTACATGAAACCAAGACTCACTTAGCTTTCCATTCTCATGTGTATAGAGATATTTTTCTTATATTGTCACCTACTTTGCAGATATCATAGAAGGAAAGTTTGCTGAAAATCAATATGGGGCACAAAGAAGAAGGCATTCTTCTTCCTTGCTTGAATTCTGAGAAACAAGATAAAAGAATTTGGCCATGAAGTACAAAATATCATCTTTCTTATGCTAACATTGGTGACTGTGGCTTAAGTGTGAAAGCTGAGTAAGTCTCCTAATATTGAAAATTAAAGCTAGACAGTCTTACTAATCCATTCATAACTCTAACAGAGAAATAGAGAATTCCTGATAAGAAGAAAAGAGAAAAGGTAGGCTATAAATACATTTTCCAAATTTGCAAATTAAGTACATGATGCCTCCCTCGTCCGCTAGGGGAGGTGTGGATGAGGTGGAAAGAAGCAAACAGTATTACCCTAAGAGATATTCTTTCTTCATGGAAGGAAAAAATCAGCATTGGGTTGGGTTGGGAAAAATGTACATCTCAATTCCCAGTCTGTTACCCTCCTGCCCATGCCCACATCACTCCCCACTGACATAAAATTATCTTTTCTGAAATTTTATCAGAAGCAAATCCAGGCACTGGAACTCTGGATCCTATTTTTCTGTCTGTCCTTCCATCAGTCAATACCCACTTCCCCTGTGCCTTCTAACTGTCTTCCTCCCTCAGCATAACACCATGCAATCTCTATTGTTCAAAAGTTTTCCTTTCACTTGTGCATCCTTTTATTTCTATAGATCCCCTCATTTCATTCTCACTCAGTTCAGCTTATGAAGGGCAAGTACATGACGCTCACCTCCACACAGCCCATTACTTCTGGTTCGCTGATAAGTTGGCCCTCTTCCTAGCCACTGATCCACTGACAATGCTCTAAAGTTGGCAACTGCCGCTGAGTCATCAAAGATGATGGACACACAGTGCTCCTAATCCAGTTCAAGTTTTCCAGGTCACTTGACCCTGTGGATCACTCTTCCCTTTCAAATGCATCTTCATTGCCTTTTCTGACACTGTCTTTGGCCACTACTTTTTCTCGCCTCTCAGGCTGCTCTTTCTCAATTTTCTCAGCAGTTCATCCTCTTCTTCCACTAGTTGGTGCTCACCGGTCCCATCTCCAGACCTCCCTTTTCATACTCTGCATCCTTGCTGCGTGGGCCCTTTCAGCACCCTGGAGCAAACTATCATTTAATAAGTTAAATCACTGATTTTTTTAACTGTCCTCTGGGCCTCTCTTTTGCGATCCAAACTTATGTATACACCCCCTGCTACAAGTGAAGCAAACTCAACATGACAAGAAGGAAACTCATCTTCCTTTTCATCCCTTTCTATGGGTTCCATTTCCATGAATGGCATCAAACTCTACCCATTCATTTGTAAGTTATCCTAAGGATTCAATCTTTCATTCATCTCCTTCCATCCAGTCAACACCACATCCTATTAAAACTTCTCATGAAGTCTTCCTATCCTTCATATTGTTTCCCCATAACCTCTATTAGTGCCCTCGTAGAAGCGTTCAGTGGCTTTTGGACTAGTATGATATTCAAATGTATTTTATTACCCCAGTGATATTGCAACTTAACAGAGCTTAATATAAAGTCTTGAATTGAGGTTAAAAAAAAAGATCCTGAGTTAGTGACTTGCAAATTTGAAATGAGTTAACATTGAACAGTAACTAACATAGACAAAGCCTAAAGTAGGCATAGTCATACTTAAGATGCTTTTGGTCACAAGTAAAATAACACAAATTCAAACTATGTTTTTGAAAGTTTTGGAGTTAAAAGATAATTAAATACTTAAAGACCTTCAAAGGATAATGAGATTCTTTAAGAATCGTAAATGTTCTAGATAAACCAAAGCCAGAAAGCCTTCAGGAACTGGTCACACTCTCTTAATCTCTTTTCTCTTTACTCTCTGTCCTTCTGTCTCCTTCTGATCTCTCTGGGACTATATTCTCTACTTCTTAGGGCACCATATGGTATAAGATGGCTGAGATAATGCTCCTGAGTTTTTACAGATCTATTAATTCTAACTACATAAAGAGACGGACAAGAATCAAATATATTTTTAAAATCCTGAAAAAAGAGTAAGCAGGAAAAGCAGCCTACCTACAGTTCAACTGGTCATTAGAGATTTGAAGCTATGCCAACAAATCGAACAGGCAAGCACCAGCTAGCATTCCACAGAAAGCTGAGTAAATTTCTGTAAAGAAAGTAGGGAATTCCTATGATCCTTTCAAGTCCCCAAAGAGAAAGTACTATAAAGATATTATAGACTGATGACCTTGAATCATGAATAGAAGGTAAACAATGCTTAATACATTCTATTTTTTGAATCAGAATATATTGAATATATATATATATTCAATATATTGAATATATTGAATCAGAGTATTGCCTGCAATATCTAAGATTTCCATAGAACAATAATTTCCATTAAAATATGTTAAAGTGAATATTAAAAGTTTAAGTGCTTAATATTCAGTTAGTTTTTAAAAAGTCCATTAATCTATTCCTCTGGTGATGCTGAATAGGTGAAACATTCTGCTTTAATCCTTTCTCAAACAAGACTGGTTATACATTTTTAAAATATAACATTACTACATTATACCTATTGTTTCCTCCTAATTACCACTTCACTTCCATTTGTTCACGTTCTTCATCCGGTTTTACTTACTGGAATTTGTGTGTACTTCATTTATTTATAAATCTATATTAAATATTAATGTCTTAAAATAGAAGCCAAATTGTCAAACTCCAACAGCGAATGAGTGCTAACAAGGCATAACATCAGAGTCTGCTGTCTGTCTTTTAGAAAATCATACTATTTAAGAGTCTTAAAGCTGCAAGAAAAAGAATTATACCAAATTTAATAAATGTGTGGAAAAGCATCTGTTTACTATAAGAAAACTAACAAAATGACTAGTGACTAGTAAAATAAAGCTGGCAGTCTCAGAGCAGTATCTTGAATTTTAAAAAATAAGTTTATGTAGTTTTTATTTTTGAACAGTAAAATGCATGTATTACATTAGCAGGTTGTTTAAACCTAAAAAATAGTTTGGTCCCAAAACACATTTATGCAGTAGTAACAGCAGCAGCTACTGCTGCCAACATTTACTGCATGCTTGCTAATTGTGAAGCAATGTACTAATTACTCTAGTCACGCATCTCATTTTATCTTCTCAGTAATCCCTGTTAGGCACTGGTACGTGCCCATTTTACAGTTGAAACAATGAGGTTTAGAATAGTTACATAACTCGCTTAAGAGCTGGTAAGTGGAGTCAGGATTAGAAGTCAAATTATTCTGCTGAGGACAAGCTATGTAATTTCCTGGGCTCAGCACAAAATGAGTATGTGTGGGGACCCTTGTTTAAAAATTAAGAATTTTACGATCACAACAGCAGGGCATTAAACCAAGTGCAGGGCCCTCGGTTTAAGCATATCCATGGAGCCAACTCTACCATCAGTCCACAGAATGTGTGACATCCCATTTTGTCATCTATCTAAATTATTTTTTTCAAAGAGTAAGTTTTTGTAATGGATAAATAGCTAATTATAAACTGAGACTAGTTCATATAATTCGTGCATTCATTCAGTTGTTTCATATTACAGGCTGTGCCTAGATATACTAAATAAATATTTGTTGAATAAGTGAATACTTTTTGGCTTCAAACTGAAACCATTTCTTCATTCCCTCAATTTGAAAATGCCTCTGGTTAAATGTGGGGATGTGTTAAGAAGAGATAGATAAACAGATCATGAGGAATCCATCCCCACCACTATTAGATACTTCCCATTCCTTTGTGCTGGTTTAGGAGTTTTTAATGACTGTGGGAACATTTTAAAATATAGTTATCATGTCTATCTAGAGTCAACATTTAAATTCTGGGGCTCTAAGCAAAGCTTAAAGAATGCTGTTCTCACTTCCCCTTCCTCCTCATATGCCCCACCCTTACCCTATCCCTAAGTCCTTAACCTTCCCTCATAAATAGGTTTATTCTTGGGGAGAGAGGGGTAGGGAGTCTTTTCTCCTCAATCCATGCCTGGTGAAGGACTACATAATTGATATTTAAATTGTACTTCACAAACGACTTTAAAGGTTTTAGGCCCCACATGCATTAGGTATTTGTCCTAATGCTCTCCCTCCCATTGCCTAGATGACAAGTTGATAGATGCAGCAAACCACCATGGCACATGTGTACCTATGTAACAAATCTCCATGTTATGCACATGTATCCCAGAACTTAAAGTAAATTTTTTTTTAAGTAAAAAAATAAAAAGCTTTAAAGGGGCAGGCTTGCCAGCTACACAGGACGAGTTCCGTAAAAAGGAAGGAAAGCCCACTCCTTTCTAACCCTGGGAAATTGGTGGAAGGAAAATTAAAGATAAAAACCAACATAAGACATGCTTGTCAGCTATGCCAGGGGAGCTGAGGACAGCCCATCATCTGCCTGGAAGGGGCCATGGGAAGATGCCACCTTGCAAGCCATCCTTTGTGGATCTAGGCAGTGGCCATATCAAGGTAGAGCACTCCTTTCAAGAAGAGAGGGTAGCCTTAAAGCTAGCATGCCCACACTGGGGCCTGTTGGGGGCCAGGGGCAAGGGGAGGGAGAGCATTAGGATAAATACCTAATGCATGCAGAGCTTAAAGCCTAGGTGAGAGGTTAATAAGTGCAGCAAACCACCATGGCACATGTATACAGATTTAACAGACCTGGATGTTCAGCACATGAATCCCAGAACATAAAATAAAAACAAACAAACAAAAAGCTAGCACTCCAAAGTAGCTTCCCATGTGAAGTGGGTGATGCAATGACAGCCCTATTGAAGGGTAAGAGACTGTGGAAACTCTCAGGCAGGGCCAAGTGCAGGGGAGAGCACAAGTCCAGAGGTCAACATCATTGACCTCTGAGTGGAAACTAGCAGTACTGGCCAGGATCAAAGTCCAGGACAGAAGGGTATATGTCAACCACATAGATCACAGTCAGAAACCTGTAGTCTACAAATGCACAAGGACCAGCACAGGGGAAAGCTTGATCCCCCACCAGGACTTCAGACCTCATTAGGCACAACTGTCCCAGAACACTCACCCACTGATACCTGGACACCATGATGGCAGGGGAAGGTAGTTGAGAGGAAGGTGGTCTGAGGAGCACATTTGCATCTAAATGAGAGGCTGAGGTTTACCTAAAAGGATTGCCTAAATGTTCATATTGGAAAAATTGAAATTGCATTGCTGTGAAGGTCAGTTTTACATGACAATCTTTCTAGGCTACAGTCTCCAGTTATTCAATCAAATGGGAATCTATGTGTTGCTGTGAAGGTATTTTACAAATATGATTAAAATCCACGATCAGTAGGCTTTAAGTAAAAAAGACCATCCTGGATATCCCAGGTGGGCCTTTTAGTTGAAACATCTTAAAAGCAGAGCTGAAGGAAATTCTGCCTTTGGATAGCAGCTTCAGCTCCTGCTGAAGAGTTCCAGCCTATCCTTGAAAACTACCCTATGAAATGTCAACTTGCCTAACCAGTCCCCACAATCATGTAAGCCAAATCCTTGCAATAAATCTCTGAATATAGCTCTCCTAACAGTTCTGTTCTTCTGGCTGAAACCTGACTGCAACAATTGAATATTCTCAAAGAACACTGAATTAATAATGAACCATGTAAAATGTTATATATATTTTTTCCTTCTGATTTGTTGCATGAGTTATTTTAGTATGTGTAAATAAGCCCTGTGTACCTCACGACTTCATTCATGGTCCCTGTCTTTGCCTGAAATTCATTTAACACATGCTCTATTCTTTCAGTTCTAACCTAAAATCTACTTCCTTGAGAATACCTTCTTTACCACCCATCTGTCAATTCAGATCCTGTTGTTAGAGAAATGGCACTTGTTCTTCTCTTGTAGCACTTATACAGTTAAAACATAAATACAGAATATGTGCTTGGCACTTGACTTTCTTCTCTAAAATTTAAGCTCCATGAAGACAGAAGTCAGGTCTGATGTGGTCACCAACATATCTTCACTATCAGGCCTAGAACATATAGTGGGTACCAATGAATAATAATTGAATGAATGTATGGATATAAATGGATATGTAATTTAACAAAAACCACTGCATTTGAAATGGGAGTATAGACTGGGTGTGGTAGCTAATGCCTGTAATTCAGCCCTTTGGGAGGCCAAGGTGAGCCGATTGCATGGGCTCAGGATTTTGAGGTCAGCCTGGACAACATGGTGAAACACCATCTCTACAAAAAATATAAAAATTAGCCAGGGGTGGTGGTGCATGCCTGTAGTGCCAGCTACTTGCTACTTGGGAGGTTGAAGTGGGAGGATCACCTGAGCCTGGGAGGTCCAGGCTCCAGTGAGCCATGATTATACCACTGCACTTCAAGGGCAAAAAAAAAAAAAAAAAAAAAGACTATTATTTGAAAATATCTTCATTCAGTGTTAGCTGAACTTTACCTATATGTTCCAAAGAACACTTGGGTAGGATTCAGAATGTGTAATTAAGGGGCAAGAAATCCAAACGTCCTTTAGATTTGTCTATGTAGTCAGCCTACTGAATATCACAAACTTCTTTTTAGTTAAGACGACCCAAATCACATGACCTAAAGATAGCCCAATGACAGTGTTGTATGAAGAAAACCTAATAAAGCTCTTTGCCATTTTTACATTTATACAGAAACATTGACTTTATGGCTCTGTAAGACAGTAAAATGACACAACATTTTATGGTATTATTAATAGTATTGTAAAACCCCTTTGAAAATATGATTCATCTCATAACCTGGGATATTAATTTGATAGTTAAAATTCGGTATTGAGAATATAGGAAATTAATATTTTTAACAAAAATATATGCAGTGTATTAAAAATCTGAAGGCTAATCAAATTCTTATTTTGGCTTAAAAAGAAGTTGAATCTAAACATCAATTACCACTTTAAAAAGCATGAATTCATGGTGTGCTGATCACAACACAGTAAAAGAAAAATAGATATGCAATAGAACTTACTTATAATTATTACAGGAATTTCACAGTTTGTAAAATGAACTATTTTCTATAGAAAATTCTTCCCATAAGAGAAGGATATCTAACTTCCTCCTCACCTATTTCTTTTTTAATTGGGTAAATCTTAGTTCAGGAATAGTTATTTGCTTTCAAATAAACTTGATGCCATTATGGTTCAGATTACTTGGATGAGTGTTCAAAAACTTATTGCATCATTCATATTTATCAAAATTGTCTGATAGCTCAAGAAAGATTTTATGCTTTAAAATGGACTTAGGAAACTGAAAATCTGAGCTAAACTTTGGGAATAATATTAAAAGAAAATCTTAGCAGTTACTACTAGTGTTTATTAATGTTTCTCCTTTCAGTGAGTAATAAGAAATTACTATTATGGTCATTAAGCTCTTCTGAATCATTCATACAAGACCTTGAGTACGAGTCTCTTGCAATACAATCTGATCATAAAAGAGGAAATTTCAAATATAATATATGTATGAATGGTAAAACCAAATTTATATTAACGGAGTTTTGAGAGGAATATTCAACAACAAAAAAAGGTGAGCAAAAAACCTGATTATTTCCACAAGTTTATATCCCTGGTTTAATGTTTAGGTGTGAACATTTTTAAAAAGTAAAAATGCATACAGCAAAAGGCACTTGACTTCTTCTAAATATGAACAGACATACAAGTAATAAATACTAATTTCTACAACACTATGAGTTGTGAATGTACAAATGAGTATCAAGAAAAAAGTGGAGGAAAATAACAAAAAGAACAAAAAGCAAACATTTCCTTTGAAAGCCCTTAGTTGTTATTTTCCTCATCTCTTGCTATCCTCCAAAATAGTCATAGAGTTTTAAAATCATTTTTCACACTGACTAAAACTAGTAACTCCTTTCCCACAATTTTTTTCTTTTTTTAATTTCTTTTTTATTTCAATAGGTTTTCAAGAAGCAGTTTCTTTAGTCATAATTTCTGAATTTTGGTACACCTGTCTCTACCCAATGTGTAGTCTTTTATCCCTCACCCCACTTTTATCCTTTCCCTTGAGTCCTCAAAGTCCAATGTATCATTCTTATACTTTTGTGTCCTCAGAACTTAGTTCCCACGAATGAGTAAGAACATAATGATGTTTGGTTTTCAACTCCTGAGTTACTTCATTCAGAATAATAGTCTCCAATTCCATCCAGGTTGCCGCAAATGCCATTATTTTATTCTTCTGTATGACTGAGTAGTATTCCATGGATAGTACTGAGTATTCCAGTACTACTCAGTATTCCATGGAACACTACTCAGCCATAAATATATATGTATACATACATCACGTTTTCTTTATTCACGTGATTGATGGGCATTTGGATTGGTTCCACATTTTTGCAATTGCAAATTGTGCTACTGTTAACATGCGTGTGCAAGTATCTTTTTCATATAGTGACTTATTTTCCTCTGGGTAGGTACTTAGTAGTGGGATCATTGGACCTAATGGTAGATCTACTTTTAGTTACTTAAGAAATCTCCACACAGTTTTCCATAGTGGCTTTAATAGTTTACATTTCTACCAACAGTGTAAAAGTATTCTCTTTTTACCACACCCATGCACACATCTTGTATCATTTTATTTTTTGGTTATGGCCATTCTTGTAGGCCACATTGTGATTTGATTTGCATTTCCCTGATCATTAGTGATGTTGAACATCTTTTCATGTGCTTGTTGCCCATTTGTATGTCTTCTTTTAAGAATTGTCTATTCATGTCCTTAACCCATTTTTTGATGGGACTGCTTGTTTTTTTCTTGCTGATATGTTTGAGTTCTTTGTAGCTTCTGGATATTGGTACTTTGGAGCTTCTGAATATTGCTCCTTTGTAGAATGTATAGATTGTGAAGATTTTTTCCTACTCTGTGGGTTGTCTGTTAATTCTACTGATTATTTATTTTGCTGTGCAGAAGCTTTTCAGTTTAATTAAGTTCTATCTATTTATCTTTGTTTTCAGCTGCCAGAGTAGGTAGAGAGAGGCCACTAGGTTGGGGCAGGGATGGGCATGTCTGAGCTCAGACTCTCCCTGGGTGAGGCTTGCTGTGACTGCTGTGTGGGTGGGGTTGTGGTTCCCAAGCCAATGTAGTTATTTTCCCCGTGGGATTATGGATGCCTCTGCTGAGTCATACAGCTTACCAAGGAAGTGGGGGGAAGCCAGCAGTCACAAGCCTCACCCCACACTGCCATAGAGCATGCAGTCGTAAAGGCTGGTCTCACTCTCACCATGTGCCACCAACAGCACAGTTTATTTCCAGGCAGCCAGTGACCAGGGCTGACAACTTGCCCCAGACCACCTGAGAAAGCAACCTAACTCAGAGTTTTTTGGCATCTCAGGGAGCTTGCAGTAGTGTCCAGTTCCTTCAAAAGGTCTGTGGATTCTCTTGGCTTTCCTGGTATGTTTCTTGGAGCAAAATTCATAATGTGAATCTCCACATGCTGCTCTGTGTTTGAGCAGGGGCTGTAAGCTAGTCTGGCCTCCTACTCTCCATCTTAATCCCCGTAACACCATCTCCCACAAAAATTTTTGTATTCAAACTTTACATTCTGCACAATTAGGAATGTACAACTAGAAAGGCATTCTTAGGATTTGGACATAGGACTGATAAATCTAAAAAAGTATACACACACACACTCCATTTTGGTTCATACAATTTACTACAAATGCTTCATTTATAAGATATCCTTATTTTAAAGTGGCTATTAAATTTTTTGACTTATATATGAAATTAAATATGAAATATCCATAAAATAAACCCACTTCCAAAAGAAAGCCATTGTTACTCAACATGATAAGCAGCAGATAGAAAATGTTCAATAGAAGTATGATGAATCAAATCAACCTTACAAGAATATCTTTGAAACAAATTTTATCCTAACTGATGTGAATATCAAAGCAAAATTCTAGGTTAAATAAAATGCTAATCTGGATAGCATAAACCTCAAAAAGGCACAATACATCCCTTTATATAAGAGGATTTAATTCCTAATTCAATTTAATACCTTGAGCAGAATATTTAGACTTACTTAGTACAAGCCAATTGCTTTACAATCTTTTAATTTATTCTCAGAATGCATTTAATTAAATCTGCTGTTTTCTTGTGGAGTATTCTTTTTTTCTAATAGATAAAATTTGTAACATTTGGCTTTTTATTTAACAGACATTAGATTAAACACTGTCTCTCTTCATATAATTCAAGTAATCTGATTTTTATTTGTAGTCTAGCTATTAGAAATTCATTCATTCATTCATTCATTCATTCTATAAGTGTTTGTTGCATGTCTACTATGTACAAGGCAATTGGTTTAAAAATGAGAAGTTACTGAAATGCAATTTATTGAAACCAAGATCTACTGTTTGGCCAATAATTAGAAGGGATACTGTTAATGAGTGACTTGAAAGACTCAACAGAGACATCCCTGACTAGATAAAAAACTGTCAGCATGTTGCTATTTGAAGCATCTAGGGTGTGTCTACATTAATACACCTGAAAGAGTTGAAGATGGAATTTCATAAAACAGAAGAGACTCGAAAAAAATTTACATGTAAATTATGATTAACAGATAATACACTAAAGTCATAATTACATAGGTTTATCATTTTTGCAATCTGTCAAATAAAAAGAGTTTAACCTAAATGCTAATTTTGAATAAATGAATTAAAGTGAGAAGGGTAAAGATTTTGAGATGTCATATGATGTGTAATTTAATTCCTAATTCAATTTAATACCTTGAGCAGAATATGTAAACTTACTTAGCACAAACCAATTGCTTTACAATCTTTGAATTTATTCTCAGAATGCATTAAATTAATATAATTTGAAAAATTATCCTAATTTTAAAAATTATCAAAATAACATTTCTTTTGTGATTCCAGGCAAACTATGTTTGCTTCAAGTGGAATGGTTAGAATCAGAGATTATAAAGTCAGGGAGATTGACAGGGATCCCAGTGGGTCCTCTTTGAGTAATTACTGACTGAGCCTCAGTTGCTTCAATGGTAAATAGGAATTAGAAAATGAGAATGAATGAAATGATGCTTTAAGCCTGGTATAAAGTAGATGTTTAATAATTTATATTTATAGCTCAAAGACAGCACACCAGATTTTAAAGATATTATGAGATCTCCTTAGTCTTTATCTTCCCAAAATACGGGAATGTTTTACAAATAAAAGGCTTTCTCACAACTTTCTAACAAAAAAGAATAAATATTATCATGTTCATATAAAAATATTTTTCAGAAGCATAACTTTTTAAAAAGTATTTTCATATTTAATATGAAAAATTAATATGAAATAAACCATAGGCCCACATTGATTTAGTCCATTGTACTAAACATGTGAAAGAGAAATGGCAGTAAGATTTCTGTGATGCTTACTAAATATAATTATTGGAGTTTTGATCATTTTCTTTGGTTTACATGGAAGTATTAAAATTGGGTTTTCTAAAGAAGTGGGTTTAATAATATAGATTATGTCCTTGAATAAGCTTAGGGGATCCAGTAATCCAGTCAAACTGTAAATACAATTTTATTTGCATATGCACCAACATGCTTTTTTCAGATGAAAATTTCCAAGGGTTTATAAACTACAAAAGGTCAAATATCCCCACTCCAAAAGTGTTGACATAAATTAAACTCTTTAGTGAAGAACAATAAAGTAGTACAAATTTGTTTACACAACTGTCATCAATATTTATTTTCAGTCAGATGAGGCGGTGTGCGCCTGTAGTCCCAGCTATTTGGGAGGCTGAGGCAGGATTAGCCACTGCAATTCCAGCCTGGGCAACATAGCAAGACCTTGTCTCTTAGAAAACAAACAAACAAATAAATAAGTAAAATAATCTGTGTTTGCTGTACAAAGATAATATGTTCTCACAGAAGAATCCATTATATGCAGATTAAGATTTTAGGGTGTTTTCTACTTCTTTGTTTTTAATTTGAACAAATATAAATAAATTGAAGGGCAGGTTTTCTGGTTTTTTTCATGTTTTAATCTGAGCAAATATAAATAAATCAAAGGGCAGTTAAGATGTTACATCTTAACTGACAAGTTTGAACAAAGATTTATTGACTATTACAGCACTTAACTTTTGAAGTTCAACCAAATTTATGACTTAGGAGTTATAATAGAGCTGTAAGTGTAAACCTTATTATCTATGACTTTAGCAGAGTACTATTAAAATAATATATTTTCCCTAGAACATATTTGTCATTATTAATGATACTGTCAAATTATCTACTACTTTAATATAATTACAAGTGCACATTAAAAGTGTCAAAAAGAAAAAGTATTTAAATATCCTCAAGCATTGTGAGGCAGCACTGAGTACCGATTTATTGAATATTTAGCCAACTCTTTCAGGAAATAAAATAAATAATATATTAAGCAGTACCTCATTCTTTATTGAATATCACAATTATTTGGTGCAGGACTAGAAAACTGTTCTGAAATATAAGTAGGATCATTTTCATGGATATTTAAAGGAATTATTTTCAGTTTTTATTGTATTGCTAAAATAATTTAGATCCAAACATCTCCATTACATATTAATAATATTATTAGCTTTTTCATGTAGGATTTCAACATTGGCACATGCCAAAACTTACATAATTTCATAATTTTTTATTTTGGTTAATGTCATGTTTATCATCACATTTATGTTCATCAAACTGTACCAAGCTAAATGACTAACATATAGAAATATTTTACATTACATCGACTATGACGAAGACTACACCAGGACTTTTCAATCAGGTTTAATAATAATGGCCAAAATATATTGATTGGTTATTATAGACCAGGCACTATTGTTCAAAACAATATATACACATATATATCTACATATATCTATATACGTAGATATATAGACACATATTGGTTCACTCATGTACACTTAAAAGAAATACTGCTTTATATGGGTATAATCTTCACTCAGCTGAAGAAGTTAGCTTTGCAGATCGGATCTTTTTGTTTGTATGTTTGTTTTGTAGAATACTTTCTTCTTTTTGTGTCCTTAGTTTCCAACTGATGCACTCAGTTTCAGAACTAACAAATTGAAAACTCCATAAACCTGTTTTTGACTTGAAAAGTGAGGGATGTTTTCATACGCCTCACACAATAGTCAGAATATGATGTGTGTTTATCATTATATCAGTTATTGCTGTGGAGAAAACAGATGTTTGTGTTTTATGTAGTTAAAAATCTTTATTCAAAAATTACTTAAGAAAAAAATATTCTCCTAGTTAATTGTGAGAGACCTAAAATGACTCTGATTGTTAGTTTAAGACAAAACTTAATAAAAAAGATTTGGGCTTAACCTATTCTTAAAGACTGTAATTTAAAACATTTAAGTGAAAATTAAATTGATGTATTATTGTTGCAAATTGCAAATTATGCAATAAACATATTAAAACATAGCGTTTTTCTTTAATGAAATCAAAGCTTGACAGGAAGGAATGCATCCTTAATGCACTTAGCATTTATCACAAATTCACTTAAATATTCATCCTCTGGGGAAAAAAAGGAAAAGGTGAATTTTATCACCAATGTGATAATATTGGATAAAACAAATCTATTAATATTTAATTGTCAATTTCTGTTTTCTTTTTTTCTTTTTCTACACATTGTCTAAGTAGCCTAGGAATGGTGTTTAAAGCATGAAACATTTACAATTTCAGTCCTCAGGAAATGTAAATATATAATCATCAAACCTGTGTGTAAAGTCTGATTTTTATAAAGTTGAAATGCATATTAATCATTGTTAGAAAAAGCATAATATAAATTTATGCAAAAATACATTTTCTCAACCAACAAGCATTTATTAAACAAGCACTAGACACAAGTATCTAGTACTTGTGTACAGTAGCATACAGTCTGTTTCTGGGAGACTTTCAGAATTAAACTTTTTTTTTTTAAGACCTAAGGGCTTTACAAAATTACTACTACTAAATAGAGCAAGTTTACAAGATCAATATAAAAAAATCAATTGTATTTGTATATACTTTGAACAATCTGAAAAAGTAATTGAGAAAAAACTTGTAATTTAAAAGGATAAAATATTACAGAATCAATTTAACAGAAGACCCATAAACTAAAAATTATAAAGCACTGCTGAGAGAAAGTAAGGATCTAAAATAAGGTGAGACATGCCATTTTCATGGATTGGGAGACTCAATATCGTTAAGATGTCATTATCCCCAGGTTGATCTACAAATGCAACAGAGTCTCTGTCAAAATCCCAGCAAACATTATTGCGAAAATCAGCAAGCTAATTCTAAATTTTATATGGAATGACAAAGAACTTGAAATCGTTTTAAAAAATTTTGAAAAAGAAGGGCCGGGCGCGGTGGCTCAAGCCTGTAATCCCAGCACTTTGGGAGGCCGAGGCGGGTGGATCACGAGGTCAAGAGATCGAGACCATCCTGGTCAACATGGTGAAGCCCCGTCT
>NW_016107822.1:65892-219607 GCF_001604975.1 Cebus imitator | reverse complement strand
TTGGAGGATTTTAAAATTTAATATAAAGCTGCAGTAATCAAGACACTGCTATTTTTATAAAGCCAGACACATGTATGGATATGTACAATGAAATACAAAATCTAGAACTATACTCGCATTATATCAACTTTTTTATAAAGGTGTAAGGCAACTCAGTGAGAAGAATGCCTTTTCAGTAAATAATATTGGAATGATTAGATATTTGTATGAAAAAAGGACTTAGAATGTAGTCTCACACCATGTACCAAAAAAGAACTTCAAAATGGATATTTGTAAAGGTGCAAGCTAAGATTGTAAACGATGAGAAGAAATAGCAGAAAATGTTGGGGGCATGGCAAAGATTTCTTAGATATTATACCAAAGGCATGGTCCATTAAAGAAACAAATGGTTAAACTGAGCTTCAGGAAAATTAAAAAAGCTATTTTTCCAAAAAACACCATTAAGAAAGTGAGACAAGCCACAGAGTGAGAAAAAACATTGGCAACTCATATGTTTAATATGGTCTTCTATTTACAATATATCAATAACTATTTCAACTCAATTGAAAATGGCAAAATCTCTGAGCAGACATCTTACTGAAGATAACATAGAAATAGCTAGTACAAAAACATTTTCAACATCATTAGTCATTATGAAATGTAAATTAATACCAAAATTGAGATACCACTACACACACTAGAATGACTGAAATAAAGACACTGACAAACTCAAGTTGTTGAGGGTATGCAAAATTAGAACTCTCAGACATGGCTGGTGGGAATGTAAAATGGTATGTCCACATTGAAAAACTGTTTTCCAGTTGTTCAAAAAGTTAAATATAAACCTGGCATACTAGTCAACAATCTCTCTCCAAAAGAAATTAAAACATATATTTTACACACATTTAAAGAATTAAAAGTGGGCATTTATGGCAGCATTATTCATAATAGCTTTAAACTGGAAACCTTTCAAATGGCCATCACCTGATGAATGGATAAGCAAAACAGTATGTCCAGACAATGGGATATTATTCATCAATAAAAAGAAATGAACTACCGCTTCATGCAGCAACATGAATGAGCTTTTATAATATTACACTGAGTGTAACAAGTCATGCAAAAAACTGTGTATTGTATTACTTCATTTTACAATATTTATAGAAAAGGAAAAACTATAGAGACAAAAACTTGTTCCATGGTTGGTTGGGATGGAAACAGTAGTTGACTCTAAAACAGGCACAGAGGAACTTTTGGTGAAATTGGATACATTCTAACATTAGGCTGAAGTAGTGGTATACATATATACACACTTATACATAAACATATATTGTATATATGCACATATATATCTGTTTCCTCAAAATTATCAAATCATAAACTTATAATGATAAATTTTGTGGCTTATAAACGATAATAAAACTATTTAAAATAAGATGGATACATTTAGATAACTTGTGTAGAAATATTTGGGTATAAAAACGAAGAAGTATGTCTAATCCATTGGAAGACACAAAATTGGTTCATAAAAGTGAACTCTCTCTGCTTTGTTTGATAAATTCCCAGCTCTAGTAATTTAGTTTATGATACTACAATACTTGACTTAAATTCCAAGATAAAATGAATTTGATTCAACATTGGAAAATGGGAGTAAGATCTGCTTAGTAAAATTTTTCTGTTCCATTTAACAAACCATATCTTTAAACTGATGTTGGTAGTTGAATTAAAGTACTTCAGTTAAACTTTGCTCCACCTACTATAAGTAATTTCTGACACATTAATTTTATATATGTAATTACCATAAAATAAGATGACTATCTCATATTCTTTACTTCAGGGGATATCTGCATGCTTTTTCTTGGTTGAGAAAACTAGGATTTTTTCCATTATCTGTCCCATATATGTGCATATACATGTGCTCAAACATAAAAACAAATATGTATATATGTGCATAGAGCTGTAATACATTTGTGTATATTATTTGTGTTTATATATAAGAATATGTTTCCATTGATGTATAAATATAAAGACAGAGCTTTATTCTGAATTCATCCAAAAGTGCTGCACTATACATTGGCAATACTGCCTTCCGAAAGCTCCTCCCAGCAACAGCCCATATCAAGAAGGAACTCAATAAAATGATCCAATACTTTGTTTTGCACATATCAATAGTGTTACACGGCTATACAAATGTGTTCCGTAAAATGTTTCCAACACATGATAACATCAAGAAATTTATTAATTTTCAGTTAATTTAAATTTAATTATCAAATTCAATTAGAACAATGAACTTCCCTTTCTCAAATCAAAAAGAACAATTAAAATATATGGGTAATTTTAAGTCAGTTTCGAGACAGCCTCCTCTTTTCAAATACATGTTTTCTCATAGAATCAAGACATTATTCTACCATTTTCTTTAGTTCTGCTGAATATTTATGTATTCATTCATTCAGTCAACAAATACAGTACTCAATCAGCACCTGTCGGCATGAGGCACTCTGCTAAGTACCAGTGACAGAAAGGGAAACAGGGACAGGTTCTGCTCTTGAGCAGCCAAAGTGGGTGCTTACGTAAGTTTACCTGAGCATTTTGCCAGTTTAGAACATAAGATTCTCAAGATTCATCATAGAAGCAGTTTTGCTATGTTGCATTCTATAACCCTTGTTGAAAATCAGCAATATTAAAGGCTCTGACCTTATAAAGAAATCTGTTTTATCTTTTGTATTCTAGTTTCTTAAATTTATTTGACTAGGTAATTTTTTTCAGCCACGTAATCCCATTAACATCCATTGAACACACTTTGAAAAATACTAAAAACTTTGTAAATTCCCTACATCAAATTGACAACTCTTTTATAGAAGAAAAACAGACATAACTAGCATTGCTTTCACTTCACAGACACATGCTGATTACGGTATTTGTAGATTGATCAACACTAATGGCTTGATAATGGGCTCTATTATTTTTCCATCCAGTACTGAAGAATGGAAGTTACCTTGAACAATCTATAATTTTAAAAATCATTATTTTATTAAAGATGGATCTATTGACTTTTTATTATCCCTTAGGTCTATCCTTTGTCCTTTTCCAAAATCAATGATTATGATACATTTGTCTCAGGTATTTAGTTAAGTCTTTAATGGCAATGCTTCTGGGCATATGAATTTGGGTACATTTTGATAGATGTATGATTTTTTTTCTTGGTATTCCAGGCCTATATCATTTTAGCATTCTAGTTTGGCTTTCCCATCAGTTGTTTACATCTGTATTGCTTTCAAAAGAGAATCTTCGAGATTGTAAAAAGTGAAAGAGTAGAATTAAAATGTTCCTTTAAAATAACAGCTATTAGGTACTAGGGTGACAGAAGTAGTTCAATAAAGGGAAAGGTGAAGCTGAGGGGCTAGGCTCTATGGACTTCGGAGCAACATGGCATAGTGTTTTAGAATGAATCTATATTGAGAGCGTCTCGCTACCAGCTTAACCAAATCCTATCAGTGTGACGTTGGGTGGGGTATTTAAACCTCTCAGAACCACAATTTCTCATCTGTAAAATGGAGGTAATAATGATATTGGGTATTTGCTATTTGCTAATTACTGTTCTGAGTACTTCTAGTTTCACTGCTATTAGCAACCTATGAAATGGGTAGTAGTGGCATTACAATTCACAGATTTGTTGGTCCAACAATCCCACTACTAGGTGCCTACCCAGAGGAAAATAAGTCACTATATGAAAAAAATACTTGTACATGCATGTTAACAACAGCACAACTATAGTTGCAAAAATGTGGAACCAACCCAAATGCCCATCAATCAATGAGTGAATAAAGAAAACATGATATATAAATACATATACATGTAGACACAAACACACATACAAATTCACATATGCACCAGGAATACTACTCAGCCACACAAAAGAATAAAATAATGGTATTTGAAGCAGCCTGGATGGAATTGGAGAGTATTATTCTAAGTGAAGTAACTCAGGAATGGAAAACCAAACATCGTTATGTTCTCACTCATAAGTGGGAGCTAAGCTATGAGAACACAAAAGCATAAGAATGATAAATGGACTTTGAGGACTCAGGGAAAAGGGAGGGAGGGTGGTGAGGGACAAATGACTACACGTTGGGTCCAGTGTACAATGCTCAGGTGAAAGGTGCACCAGAATCTCAGAAATCACAACTAAAGAACTTGCTCCATAAAACCCTATTGAAATAAAAAATAAAAAGAAAGAAAAAATATAGAACTTTGAGATTTGTGGCCTAAAGACATTCAGGTGTTCAATGTTTACTGAGTGCACTCGTAAAGTGGTAAACAAATCTGGTCATTGAACCACATCCTCACAGAGTCTACAGGTTTGGTTCCATCTACAGACTAAGTGATCTCTGGGAAATATCAAAAGTAATATGTTAAATGATCCTAGCTGTACAATGAAGATAATTTTAATATGTACTTCATGGAATTATTGGAAGGATCTAGAATATTATCTAGAATTTTCAAAGGATGTACAAATAACACTTTGTTTTAGAAGTGTCCTTCCTTTCACTGTATACTGGTTATAAATTCTTTTTGGACTAATGTATTTTTAATTATTTAAACTGTTTTTGCTAGGAGTGTAAAAGGGCTCTTGTATTTTCCTGCTGTCCAAGATGCAGTAGTTTGATCAGAGGAACAAATCTCTAGAATCAGACAAATCTGGGCTCAAAATTCAGCTACTGCCCTTACTTGATTGGTCAACTTGGATATAATGTTTAAACTCACTCAGCTATATTTTCAACATCTATAAAGTAAGAATCATATTTCTGGCCTTTAAGAGAAAGTATAAAGACAAAATTAAGTAACATATATGTTATCTGTGAAAATGATTCAAGATTGTAAAAAGCAAAGGAGTAGAATTAAAATGTTCCTTTAAAATGATGGCTATTAGGTACTAGGGAGACAGAAGTAGTCCAATAAAGAGAAAGGTGAACTTGAGGGGCTAGACTCTATGGACTTCGGAGCAACATGGCATAGTGTTTTAGAATGAATCTATATTGAGAGTGTCTGACTGCCAGCTTAACCAATCCCTATCATTGTGACCTTGGGCAGGGTATTTGAACCTCTCAGAGTCACAATTTCTCATCTGTAAAATGGAGGTTAAATACTGTTCTGAGTACTTCTAGTTTCACTGCTGTTAGCAACCTGTGAAATAGGTAGCAGTAGTATTAAAATCTTATGGGTAAGGACACTAGAGAGATGTTTAATGCAAAAAAGCAGAGTAGAAAGCTACTATTTTTTCATTTTTCTACTTTCTTCTGGTCATCACACCCTTAATACTACTTTGAAACTTCATCTTTTCCCAGTAGTGTTCTTCATTTCCCTATACACAGTTTGAGAATTGACCAAACACAAGCTGACCAGATTTTCTCCAAAATTAGATTCCCAAGCTCAAGACACCAGTTGTTGCTACACACAGCCCAGCGCCTCTGACTCTTTCTTTTCTACAGCCTGGATCTTCAGCCGTTCTTCTATTACATGAGTTATCAATTTAATTACATGAGCTAGTAAATTTAATTTTTCCATGAATGGTCACATTTTACTCAGTTGTATATAACTGACATAGACTAGATAATCACAGCCACTAGATTGGCTAAAATTCCTATTCTAGCCCATGAGACACTAAAATATGGAAAGAGCATTGGCTTTCTAATGAAGCAGTCTCACAAACATGGGTTCAGGAAGTTATGGGCAAAGATAAGCACTCTACCAATAATGTACAAGGTTTAAGAAGTTTTGTTTTGTTTTGACTTAAAGTATTTCAAAATCCCTGGAGCTATTAAGTGATCTATTCCAATCATCATTCATATAAGCAGTAAGAGCTGTTGAAGAAAAAAAAAGGCATGGGAAAAGATGTGGGGAGTAGCAAGCTAAATCACCAACAAAATGGATAAAACAGAAGAATGGATCAGTGAGAATAAGTCTGAAAGGATTAAGGGCTCACAGAGGAAGAGCATTTGAAATGTTACTTCAATCATTTTAAAGTCAGTATAAATATGATAGGATGTTCTCTTGGGTTTTAAAGGCCAAAATTTTTAAGAAATTGATAAAGTAATGTTTGCCAAATAAGTAATCATGCAAGCAGCTAGGTTGAAAAGTAGAATTTTTTTAAATAATTAACTTGAGTCAAAGGGAATGTATAGTCACAGACATTTTTCATGATGATATATCAGCAATGTGTGATATAGTTGTACTTTGATGAGTTTAAAATGCTGACCAGACAGTTTTAATAACTGAGTCATCTTATGGATTAATTTATCTAGATTTAAAAATAGTTGCTATATATTTATGAAAAATGGAATTTGTATCCTCCATGTTCAATCAGATCAATGTCTTCAAGGCAAGGTAGAGAGCTTTGAAGCTGTTCGTATCATTATCGGTATCTTCATTTTTATTAAGTCTATCACTGAACTAATAATTATTAACAAGACTTTCTTCATGATCTTTATAAGTCCGTTATTAAATAATGCCTTAAAAAGGAAATTTATGTCATTAACTAATGTTTAGGTACAACTGGCATCAGACTCCAAGAACATTTTCAGGTTTATAACCTCCATGAAACAAAAATCTTTTTACAAAAGTGAATTATAATATATATAGTATTTAAATTTAATCAACCACCCTAAATAACTAAAGTCAAGCACATATAGAAATAGTATAATGATTCATAATACATGTGAAATGTCCTTCTCTCCATTAGAGTTTTACATTTAAACCTTTTAAAATTCTGCAATGGGTTAATTAAACATATTTAGTATCAAGGTTCCCAGCTGTACCTTCTTGAAACTCGGCATCAAATGAACCTACCTCATGACAGAAGTGGCAACTAAGGATTGTTCTCAGATTGTTTGTTAGTCTCTCCAACTGTTTATCAAGGTTCAGCTAAAATACTGATCTTCAGGGAATACTTTCTTGATCCACCTTCTCCTCCACAGTAGAGAGTTAACTTCCCCTACTGCACCTCTCAAAACATCTCATACTTCTCTTTAAAGATATGAAAGCAAGAAATTAAACTCTGTTTAATTTTAAACAAGAAACAAGAAATTAAACTCTGTGTGTGATTATTTGGGTAAGGAAGATTTTTATTACAAGTTTCATGGGGATCCAACTGATGGCTTCATGGCTACATCTGAAAAAGCCAATACAAAGCCCGGCACTTGGGAGGCACTTTGGAGATAAAAATCTAAAAGAGGAAGGAGCAATAGAAGGTATGACATGGGTCAAATCTAGAGAAATCAAACTTAGAAGACAAAAAGAAGACAGGGAGAAAGGACCTTAGGGCCATACCACTGAAAAGAAACAGCATATCTCACTATGTGAACAAAAAGATTGCTATTTCAGCTTTTCTGGCTAAATGATTCATGAAGGAACCCTAACCAAAATAAAATAGTAACTCAAGGTCTTCTTGGTAAATAAAATAAAACTATTGCAAAGAAAAAACAAAAATGGAGATTGTCACTCTTAAAAAAGCTAATAAATCATTTACTTTCAAAGACATATGTCAAAATCCTTGGCTGTAAAAAATATAGCAGAAAGGAAGTGATAAAGGCAAAATGATCTTATATCTGTCATAGTACAGAAGATTAACTGCTCAAATTTAGTCTATTATTACAAAATCATTTTTAGATAAAATTAAAATATGAAGGTCACAATAATGTATAGTTACAGTAAACATGAATTTCATTCTTTTATTTTAAAATTCAAATTTAAAGTCTATCTTTCTATTTCTGACTTACTCTTATTAGCATGTCGTGTTGTACTTTGTGAATCATAGATAATCCAAGAACTGAGCTGTATAATTAGATGCAAACAGGATGATGTGCTAATTTATGCCTTTTAATTAAAAAAGATAAATTAAGACTTGAAATACCAATGGAACCAATGGAATAAAAAATAATATAGCATATGATGTATTACTACACACGGTTTACATTTAACCAATTATCCCTCTTACTAAAAATCTATACAGAAATAGAAATATGCAAATACTACCAGACTGTGAACAGCCACAGGCCAAATGACTACCTATGTATTACTCAGTAACTTATCCTCAATGCTTAGTGGTATGTCTACCATATAGTAGATGTCCAAGAAATTCATTGGTTGAATAAGTGAATGAATATTTCATTTCTAATCTGGGTCCATCTGTGAACAGTGGTCTCTCTGTAAAGCTGTTAGCTTAAACCAAGTCCAAGAATATAGTTTACATTCAAACTATATTATAATATTTTATTTAGGAAATTGAAAATATACTACTGGAAAAGCCCAGCTACTGGGAATAATCTATGATTACAACAGACCCCCTGAGCCTGATTCTATCTGGACCACCTTCCTGGTACTTCCAGACTCATTGTATGACTTGCTAGAAGAATGAATGGTGTCAGAAACAATATGTGATACAACAGAGCATTTCTAATCAGCTACAAGAGAAATCCCATATTTACTCAATAGGCACCATGACCAATGAAATCTTCTGGCAAAAGTAGAAAATTCAGGATGCTAGAATCATATAAATTACCACTGAAAACAATCTTAAAAGGCCTCATCAGGTATACTTTTTCACATGAGACAAAAGTGAGATAGTTATTGAAAACAAATAAAATAAATTGTCACCAACATTTTTTACAATGGCAGATATCAGGGGCCCCACTGGTTACAGGTATCTTTATAGTTTCCTTCACAACTGAGCAATATGGAGTTCAGGAGGTCTCTTCCACTGAGTGCTGTGCTCATAAGCAGGAAGAAGAAATACTTGAATCATCAGTTTGGCCCTGATTCAACTAGTACCATTTAATAATCAGTCAGTAATTTATTCTGAGACTCTGTAATTTGAGAGATATAAATACTGCTATTAAACTACTTGTGCGCAATGTTCGCTACCTTCGATATTTTTGACTTAAAACACCATACATGACTTAAAGTCTCCTATCAAGAGCCCAATTAATTAAGAAAAATTAGAGGTGTCTGTGTGTGTGTATGTGCTTCTGAAAAGATAATAAAGATCAGGTCTCTAACTACAGCTGAATTATAGCACAATTCAGGATCAGACTCTGTTTGATAATAAATTCCAGCAGCTTCTTGGCTTTTATACTCCTATAAAGAAATTTATTTGAAACCAGGCCTTTACTTTTACTGAAATATTCAACTTTATTTTGCATGACTTTCCAAATAGACATGATTTTTCAAATAGACCAAAAGCTGTTTGGCCATTGATAGAGAGGCCAACATCAGGGAAAAATCAGAACCTGTTTTCTTTTCTTTGTTATGTCATTATTTTTGAACAGCTGCCAGGTTCTTCCTTGGTCTGAAGGGCCCAAAATGTAATATTATTGCATTTTCCCATCTGTTTTAGGAGAAGTTGAGACATACCCTGCAAATTAAAGTACAGAAAATCACATTTTTATTTTATAAGTTATAGAAATGATAGATCTGTGCTTTAAAATCAAGTAATTTCCTGAGTAGAAGGCTTTATTTTTCTGAAGTAATACAGTAAAACATAATATAGGAATGGTATCCATAGGAAAAAAATGGTGCATCTATAGTAAATCATTCCATACCTTACAGAGAGTTGATATAGCATAACAATAATACTAAATGTATAACGTTAATAAATCACTTTATTTTATATAAAGTAGAATATGATCAAAAACAGCACTAAACAGTGACTTGATTTTGTTCACCTGTCTTTTCAACTGTTTCTAGAATGCTACAAGGAGGGTAAAATGACATAATATTGCAAGTCCTAATCTCAATTTCTGAGATTAAAAAAAAATTCATCTAGTTTGGGAAAAAAACAAAAACAAAAAAAAGTGTGCTACAAATGTGCAGCTGGTTGTAGCACAGAGCTGTTTCAGAAGATGAATTACTTGAAATGACTGGGATTTTAGCTGATGCAGAAACAAGATAAAATGTAATTTGGTGTACCAGCTAAGGCGTTTAAAGCCTTTCTCTTTTTTTTCTTTCTTTTTTTAAAATTGTACTTTAGGTGCTGTGGTACATGTGCCAATCATGCAGGATTGTTGTATAGGTACATACATGGCAATGTGGTTTGCTGCCTTCATCCCCCATATCCTCTATCTGGTATTTCTCCCCTCTTTATCCCTTCCCACACTCCTCACCTCCCACTGTTCCTCCCCTAACAGCCCCCACTGACTGCAGTATGTGATGCTCCGCTCCCTGTGTCCATGGGTTCTAATTGTTCAACACCTGCCAATGAGTCATAACATGCAGCGTTTGGTTTTCTGTTCCTGTGTCAGTTTGCTGAGAATGATGGTTTCCAGATTCATCCATGTCCCTACAAAGGACATGAACTCATTGTTTTCTATGGCTGCATAGTATTCCATAGTGTATATGTGCCACATTTTCTTTATCCAGTCTATCGTTGATGGACATTTGGGTTGGTTCCAGGTCTTTCCTATTGTAAACAGTGCTGCAATGAACATATATGTGCATGTGTCCTTATAATAGAACAATTTATAATTCTTTGGGTATATACCCAGCAATGGGATTGCTGGGTCAAATGGTATTTCTATTTCTAGGTCCTTGAGGAATTGTCACACTGTCTTCCACAATGGTTGCACTAATTTACACTCCCACCAGCAGTGTAAAACCATTTCTATTTCTCTGCATTCTCTCCAGCATCTGTTGTCTCCAGATATTTTAATGATCACCATTCTAACTGGTGTGAGATGGTATCTCAATGTGGTTTTGATTGGCATTTCTCTAATGACCAGTTATGATGAGCATTTTTTCATATGTTTGTTGGCCTCATCGATGTCTTCTTTTGCAAAGTCTCTGTTCACATCCTTCACCCACTTTTGAATGGGTTTGTTTTCTTCTTGTAAATCTGTTTTAATTTTTGTAGGTTCTGGATATTAGCCCTCTGTCAGATGGGTAGATTGCAAAAATTGTTTCCCATTCTGTTGGTTGCTGGTTTGGTCTAATGATTGTTTCCTTTGCTGTACAGAAGTTCTGGAGTTTAATTGGATCCCATTTGTCTATTCTGGCTTTTGTTGCCATCGTTTTTAGTGTTTTAGCCGTAAGTCCTTGTCTATGTCTATGTCCTGAATGGTTTTGCCTAGGTTTTCTTCTAGGGTTTTTATGATGTTAGGTCTTATGTTTAGATCTTTAATCCATCTGGAGTTAATTTTAGTGTAAGTTGTCGGGAAGGGGTCCAGTTTCTGCTTTCTGCATATTTCTAGCCAGTTTTCCCAACACCATTCATTCAACAGGGAATCCTTTCCCCATTGCTTGTTTTTTCTCAGGTTTGTCAAAGATCAGATGATTGTAGATGTATGGTGTTGCTTTTGAGACTTCTGTTCTGTTCCACTGGTCTATGTCCCTGTTTTGGTACCAGTACCATGCTGTTTCGATTACTGTGGCCTTGTAGTACAGTTTGAAGTCAGGCAGCATGATGCCTCCAACTTTTTTCTTTTTGCTTAGGATTGTTTTGGCTATGCAGGCTCTCTTTTGGTTACATATGAAGTTTGAAGTGGTTTTTTCCAGTTCTGTGAAGATCATTGATAGCTTGACGGGGATAGCGTTGAATCTATAAATTACTTTGGGCAGTATGGCCATGTTGACAATATTGATGTGTCCCAACCATGAGCATGGAATATTTTTCCATCTGTTTGTGTCCTTTCTTATTTCACTGAGCAGTGGTTTGTAGTTCTCCTTGAAGAGGTCCTTTACATTATTTGTTAGTTGTATTCCTAGGTATTTTATTTTCTTTGTAGCAATTGTGAATGGGAGTTTACTTTTGATTTGGCTCTCTGTTTGAATGTTATTGGTGTATAGAAATTTTTGTGATTTCTGCACATTGATTTTGTATCCTGACACTTTGCTGAAGTTGCTTATCAGTTTCAGGAGATTTTCGGCTGAGACAATGGGGTCTTTTAAATATGCAATCGTGTCATCTGCAAATAGAGACAATTTGGCTTCCTCTTTTCTTAATTCAATACTCTATTTCTTTTTCTTGCCTGATTTCTCTGGCTAGAACTTCCAATACTATATTGAACAGGATTGGTGACAGAGGGCATCCTTGTCTTGTGCCAGAGTTCAAAGGAAATGCTTCTAGTTTTTGCCCGTTCAGTATGATATTGGCTGTGGGTTTGTCATAAATAGCTTTTATTATTTTGTGATATGAACCATTGACACCTAGTTTATTGAGGGTTTTTAGGATAAAGGGCTGTTGAATTTTGTCTAAGGCTTTCTCTGCATCTAAGGAGTTCCTCTCCTTTTACCAATTAGAACCCATGGACACAGGGAGGGGAGCATCACATACTGCAGTCAGTGGGGGCTGTTAGGGGAGGAACAGTGGGAGGTGAGGAGTGTGGGAAGGGATAAAGAGGGGAGAAATACCAGATAGAGGATATGGGGGATGAAGGCAGCAAACCACATTGCCATGTATGTACCTATACAACAATCCTGCATGATTGGCACATGTACCACAGCACCTAAAGTACAATTTAAAAAAAAGAAAGAAAAAAAAGAGAAAGGCTCCCTTTTACCAAGAAATCTTATTCCTCTATCTTTTTCTAACTGTAAAGAAATTATAGGCTTAGCTTTTTAACTATTTTCACCACATAAATATGTCATAACTTATTTGTCCATTCTCTTATTAATGGCACTTAGATTGTTTCCAAAGTTTTGCTGCTCCTGTCATATTTTTTGTACACATGCACAAATTTCTCTAAGGTACATATGCGTGTGTGTGTATGTATATATGGATAGATAGATATGTTCACACATATGCCATGTATATATGTGTGTATGTGCATGTATACATGTTTTAAACCATATGAAACTGCCTTTTTTATAGGTTAAAAAACAAAGTTATAAAAGTCAAGCATCACCAAGCTCAGACGGTTCAACCTAGTACTCAGAAGTGGAATTGATGGGTCACTTCAAGATTACTGAATTTTCCCAAATTAATCTCCAAAATGATGTTGCTATTTATATGTACATTTTAAATTACTTTTCATTGTATTTATTTAAGGTATAGAAGATAATCTTTTGATATACATAGTGAAATAAATGATTACTGCAGCTGAGCAGGCTTCAAAGTGACCCTCTTACCCTGCACACCCCTACCCTAACATCTTGCATTCCTCCCAGACTGACATCTGGCCAACCAAACCCTTGGTGTTCTTCCACCACCGAGAGTACCGTAAGGTGTAAGGGGTGAGTCTACCTGAATTTGGACCTTTCTAATTTTTGGTGAGGCCTAGACTTTGCTCAAGCTGTTCTTTCCAATCCTCCCTTTATAGAACAGAGGTGTCTGTTTCTGTCTACCTGCAGAAGATTTGGGTTTAAGGAAAAAAAGGAAAGAAGACTCTCTTCAATTCTGCTTCAGGACAGGAGCTTTGGGTCACAGTCACGCAAAGGGCTCAACAGAGAACTTCTGCTTTCTCTGCCTCTGTCTCACAGTGTGAAGGCTGGGTTACAGTGATGGCAGTAAAGCACCACAGGTTTCACTCCTTTTAAACTAAAATTATATAGCATGCTTTCAAAATTGCAGCTGTCTCCTATTGCTTTTAATTTGGACTTGTCTTTTAATTAGTGACCAATTCTTGTTAGTTTTTTTTTTTTTTTTTTTTGATAAGTATAATTATTATCCCCATTTTCCAGATGAGGAAACTGAGGAAGTGAGAGGTTACATAATTTCCCATAGATCACAGAGCCAGGATTCAAGCAGTTCTTGCCTGTGGTCTGCACATCATACCACTTTGCTACGTCGTCCGTAACAGTAACTCATCCACCTTAGGGCTGGTCAGATAGGAATTCCAGTGTTGAACAGCAGCACAGGATCTCTATGGCCCTGGCAGGTGAATTCTCCTCCATGTGCTTCTGTCTCCTCATATCCTGCCCCTCACAGGGTCATCGTGAAGGAGGAAGCAGAGATGAGCAGACATGGCTTCTTGGGGCCTGGGGGTCATCCTTCTTTTCCCCCAGGAAAAAAAAAAACTATAATTGTTATAAATTGTCCTGAAATTAAGAGATATTTGCTCCTTCTGGCCCATTCAGATGCTCTAAGTGACTAGAGACTATACAGAAATGCCCAGATGTTTGTCCATGATGCTCATATCAAAACATCATGTTGTATGTCTTAAATACAAAATAAATATAAATATGGCATATATATATATATATATATATATATATATATATATATATATGGATATTAGTTTAATGAAATCCAGTAATCCTAAGGTCACCCCTCAATTCCACCCTAAAATGTTAGTCCAAGATGCCCACAAAGTATCACTTTGTCTGATACAGTGTCCTGATCTTGGTCACTTTTTGAAAAGAAAATTCTAAAATTTATGAGAAACCCTTATCCTCAAAACTGAGCTTTCCCATAAGCTACAACACCCTCTTGGAAACACTAGCTGGATTTATGTTGAACACCTATCGAGCTCCCTTCTTGCAAATAACCTAGGTAAATGAAACATGACTTGAGCACAAAATTCAATAACCAAGAATAAGGGTCTTTTGAAATTCCAAAGTTAATATATTTGCACACACAAGTAGAAAAAGCTGGTTTTAGAACATAATGGGATGGGAGGACTACTTTGTCCTGGCTAATATCTGAAAATAAGAGGTTTGAAAGTGTTTTTTAGAGAACGCTCCATGAATTCCTCGAGAAAATCCTTAAATGCTCAAACTGCCTACTTGATGGAAAGGCATTCCAGCCTTCCCCAGGTCTTCTTCAGTCCCCTAGAGATGTAAAGACCACCCTCTTACCCGCCCTCTCTTTGATGTATTAACATCCAGGGAATTAACTAAGCAGAATTCCAGCTAAGATATAATTTGAAACAGAGTTAAATTTCTTTGCACTTATCACAAAATTCCATTTCTCAATGGATACCTTTAGCTCAGAAGAAAAAAATCGTAAGATATAAATTATTTGTTTTGAATTATTTGTGTGACTCTCAACCTTCTCAATCCTTTCTATCCCCATAGGCAGCTTTTATTTTCCTGTTTTACAGTCTTTTAATCTTCCATCTGGTCTTTGTGAATAGATGGTCAGCTGGGAAGCTAAGATCCTAGAAAACATGGTCTGACAGATGTCAGTTTCACCCAACTTGTAGTCAACAAAACTTTCCCTATTTTTAAGCTGTTCTGGGGAGAAGTCAACCTATTCTGGGGAGAGGTCAAGCTGTTCTGGGGAGGGATCAAGCTATTCTGGGGAGGGGTCAAGCTGTTCTGGGGAGGGGTCAAGCTATTCTGGGGAGGGGTCAAGATCTTGGAAGGGCTGCGAATTTTTGCTCCCTCTTTGGAGACCTTGGGTAAAGCCATAAAAAAACGTATTCATTTTGTATTAGATATGTTTATTTGTGTTGGTTTTTAGTCATTTATTCAGATATGCCTTTGATTTAAAATTTTGGCTTATATTTACAATATAATAGAAAACTTGTTATTGCTTTGTTTGTTTAGCCTACTCTTCTAACTTAAGTAAATGTATATACTCAGAAATAAAGAACTCAGTTTATTAAAAGAAAGATTTTAGAGACAAGTGGGTTTAAACAATGATTACATTAGACCTCTAATAAACTAACATGCCCCACCTCAAAAATTCCTTCTTGGTGTAAATTTCAGAAAAGAAAAGCCAAGACAAAGTAATGCTTGTTATTTGTCCAGCTAAAACCCTATAAAAAATTTGTTAAGAGCTTTATAGTCAAAAGTTGACTTAATTAAAAGCTGACATTTAGGCTGTACATGTCCACATATGTTTCTGAGGCCTCTGTTCTATGGAAGCTTCTTAGTATATGGAATTCCTTTCTTTTTAAGCCCCTGATAATTCTGTACACTCCTATTTATTTCTCCTCTTGACATGATTTTTGCTAAGAATAATGTAAAACTTCATTGGTTTTTCTGAAGACAAAATCTCAAACAGGCTTCTCCAAGATTTATTTCAGTTACTTCTATCTGTCCCTCCTTCCTCTTGCCACCTTAGATACCACATGAGGGAAACTAAGAGAATCTTCTAACATTCCTGGGACCTCTAAGGAAAACAGAAAAGGTGTCACAGAGTTTCCTATTTTTGGGGGGGGACCTCTGTTTGACATCATAGAGCTCCAAGAATTATGAGTGGACAGGTGCCTCTCATGTCTAGAGCTCTACTTTCTGTTTTTTGATTTTTTTTTTTATTTTGGACAATTTTTTATTTGTTAGACCAATTAAAAAAAGAAAAATAAAAGATGATGTTTTATCCTTTATTCTGTCTTTGATGATCATTCTTTCTCTGTAGACACAAGCTTCTGAGCTATATTATTTTTCTTCTCTCAGAAGAACATTTTGAAAACATTTCTGCAAGGCAGATCTACTGGCAACAACACAAAAAAAAAAAAAAAGGAAAAGAAATAGAAGACAAAAACAAAAATCCTAAGAGAAGCCATGTGCAGGGGGAAGGGGAGTGTAGAGAAAATCATCTATTCAAAGCAAGAACTGAGTGAAGTAAAATATTTTAAAGAGATGAAAAAGACCACCAGCCTATAATTCTGTCCCTTGAGAAATTATCCTTCAAAAGTAAAGAAGTAAAGACCTTCTCAGACAAGCAAAATTTTATGAAGGTATTTGTTGCCAGTAAAGCTCTACTTTCTTTTACATTGAACCCTGATCTCTTTGGCTTTTAGATGAATATATGCCCACATGTGTATATGTTGTCTATATGTATGCATATGTCTATACATGTGTTATATATTGTCTACATAGGACCAAACTAACTTAAAGACAAATGAGTGTTCATAATTTAATAAATAAGCTCAAATATCTTTCAAGTTCATGTGACTTGAATAAATCTTTTGGCAAATAAGACTAGTCTATATTGTTGATTTAATAAAAACAACTATGTCTCAGAGTTATTGGCAAAATATGCGTGTATTTAACTTCAAGGTTCTTGGTTTTATGATACTTGCCTAACATACAGTAACATAAAAATGATTAATAGAAAATGCAACTTGACACAATGGCTAGGTTTATCTAATGCCCCATGAAATTTTTCAAATGTAATTATTAAGAATGAATAAATTAAATAATGTAAATAAATTTATAAATGAACTTTTAATAATTATTCTATTTTATGTCTACTTAAGAAGTTTCTCAAATCTTTTTTTGGAAAATAAGGTTTCTTAAATCTTTTTGGTAACTATATTATTAGAATTTTGCTAAGCTAAATTAAATGAATGATATTTGATATCATTCATTTCCAAATAAGAAATATCTAAATCATTTTCAAATAAGAAATGATGCTAAGACAGTAATTACTAAACATGAGTTTAAGTTTATTTACTTTTGGCTTCTTATTTCAGAGAAACAAGATATTTAGATCTGTTAGTAAAAATTAAATGAATGATATTTGCTATCATTTCCAAATAAGAAATATCTAAATCATTTCCAAATAAGAAACTATGCTAAGACAGTAATTATAAAACATGAGTATAAGTTTATATACTTTAGGATTCTTATTTCAGAGAAACAAGATATTTAGATCTGTTAGTAAATATGTCCTGCTCCTCATTGAAAAATTGTTCCATTAGAAAGCTTTTATTTCTAAAATTTATAAAATATGTATTTATAAACTCATAAGCATGCGACTAAGTTAAAAACGCTTGCTTCTTAGGTTTTCTATATGAATTTAGGTTATTAAAAGTTACAGTTCTAACTAATATATGACACTAAAGCTAGACATAGAAATAAAAAAATTCTGTATATAGAACATATGAGGAATTTAAGACGTTTTATCAAGGAGGTTATATAGTACAAGAATATGTTTTTGTTGAGAAAAAGGATGAATTTGTCTAGATTACAGGTTATTTGATGATTGTTTCAGAACAAATGAAAGAAGAGAAAAACGTGACATAAAACTTAACGGATATAGAAAGTTGGGAAAAGAAAGATAATGGGAAAAATTCTAAGGGGCTATAAAAGATTTATGAAAATCATATCCTATAGGGTGAAAGCTGATTGTGATTACATGGATTTATTTATAAGGTTTTATTAAAATTAGCTTTAATATTGATAGTATACTATTATAGGAGTAAAATTTAATTTTCCCTTTGAAGCAAGATTTTCATGAAGTATTAGTAAGAGATAACAAAAGGCTTTTCTTCACCTTTTTAGTAAATTACAAAAGAAAAACAATGATCAAATTTCTATGTTAACTGTGTCTTTAATCATTGCCATTTTACGTCTTGTCCTATTCCTTATAGAGGAGTTCCTTCTAAATCACACAGCAGCCAAGGAACCCATTTCCAGGTCATGTAATTCAATCTATTTGTAACATATGGCTGATTTTTCAGCATTTCCATTGTGCATACCACCCTTAGTCTTCCAGACTGTGGGAACACACAAAATGGGTAATGAAAAATCAATTAACAAAGCTTACAGAAAGTTTTAACCTTCCCTGGCTGAGGTTTCTTCCCTTAGAATTGCATAATTTACTAGCCCATTTGGGAAACATCCACATTCTCACTTTAAAATAATAACAGGAAAGCCTATGTGCCTGATGGAAGGAGCCTACAGACCAACTCTCCTGAAAGGTAATATTCTTCATTATTGCCACGGTCATATCAAGCTGTTAACAAAAATAATAATAATTAAAGACGTTTTAAACACTGAGTTCTTGGGAGACAAAGACATCAAAGATCATGCATGGCCTCCAACCTGGAACGTTGTTTATTGGAAACACTATCAAATAAAAGATTCCTTCCAACCTCTTAAGAAGGGACTATATCAGGTACTGTTAACCAATCTTTCTGACACTAAACTGGCAGTGTCAGATATTCTCTTAGAATATTTGGTCACTCCTTTATCTATACATAGCTCTGAAGAAATCCAACACTAAACTATTTCCCTCAAACTTTTCTCTAGGCCTGGCTGCCAATCTATTTAAAACTGAGATTCGATTTGGTGAAACCTGCTAATTATCTGCCTGCCCATAATTCTGACTAATAAGATAGTACCATGCGTTTCATTGGGCGAATGCTTTTGCCTTGGTGGGGCGTTGCTTTCCATAAGCACATACTTGGAAATATTCCTATACAGCTTTCCTCAATTGCAGCTCAACATGTAGCTATGGATTCACTGGATAAGGTTGAACTAGACAATTGCACTGCTATAGATTATATATGAGCTGAAGGAGGTATATGTATAATGGTAAATATCCCTTGTTGTAGATACATAAATACTTCCCACGAAATAGAAACTCATCTAGGAAAAATCAGAAAAGAAGCCACTTTGACTGGGATTTAATTTTCTTTAGTTTGCTCCCTAATGGAATAGATTCTTTTTTGTTTTAGCATACAAATTCTTTTTTATTATAATATTTTGTATTTTATTTCTAGTATTCCAATTATTAAAACTATGTATTTCTCATTGTACTTCTTCTGAGAAAATTCAAGTCGTAGCATTCTGAAGACTAGAGATGATTCAACACGCAACAGCAGCCTTGTAAATTAATGTTTTGACTGAGGTCTCATTTATGCCACTCTGCAATGTCATCTGAACTCAGCTTTGGAACACTCTTCAATTTCTCACTGAAATGTCTCCTCCTCCCCACCAACATAGAACAAGACCATCCAAGAATGAGCCTTCCCAGAGATTAAGGCAGCTTGACACTCAGATTTTGATCATCAATGCTTTTAAGAAAAAATATTTTAATCAAAAATGAGAAATGAGAAAGAAAAGAAAATGTTGATCTGAGGAATGTAAACTTCCTCAAATTATCAGGCCCAGAAAGTCATTGGAATGAGACAGCAGTCACGTCCTACTTCCCCTCTTAAACTAAGTAATCCTCTCTTGAAGCTGCTTGCTCTGTCAACTCTAGACTGACTGCCACCCAAGTAGCTATATGTTAGCCTAACACTACCACATTACAGACACCATAACTTATACCCTATAGTTCAACAATGTATAGCCAATCACTAGTCAATGTCATTTCTGCAAACAGATGAGAAATTCTGACCAATAACTTTGTATCAGCCCATTCCTTGTACCTCTTTTTGCATTGAAAACCTGGCTTATAACAAAAATTGAATGGCGCTCATATCCAAGGTTACTTGGGTGTGAGTCTTTAGGGTAGCTATCCTCATTTCGGCTCCAGTAAGCTCTTAAATTATATTTTGTGTCTCAGCTTCTTCCTTTAAATTGAGATATTTAAATAAATTAACATATCAATCGCCTTTTATAGCTACATTGTGTGTGTGTGATAAAAGCACATAAAATCTACTTTCTCAGCAAATTTTCAGTGTACAATATTATTAACTATAGTATTCATGCTGTACTTTAGATTCTAGACTTATTTGTTTCATTGAACTGCCACTTGTGACAACATGGATGAAACTGGCAGATATTATGCTAAATAAGCCAAACACAGAGAGAAAAATACTGTATGATATCACTTATATGCATAATCCTTTACAAATGTCAAATAAGTAGGAACAGAGAGTAGCATGATGGTTGCCAGGAGTGGAGAAGGGATGGAAATGGAGAGAAGTAGGTGAAAAGATACCTATTTATATTTTATCTGGACAAGTATTTAAAGAAAGTTTTGCTTTATTCAATTCTTCTCTGCAAAATAATTACTCATCCTTCAATCACCAAGAAATTTCTTCTTCCTGTGTGTTGCACCACAACTCACAGTCTCTCGCTCTTTCCCTCTGGTGCATGTCTCTGTAATTTGCTTTCTATCTGCATCACTTCTTTTTTACAGTACACTTGGCAATTACAAACTTCTACTTTCCTAGAAGCTTAATACCATAGTTTTGTTAAAGGAAACAAACAAACATCTGTACAACAGGGGAGGTGTCTGATACAAGAATCATGAACATGCCTTGATCTCTAAGCTCTGGGCCTAAGAATTTGGATGATGGTCAGAAAGACTGCATACAAGTATCTTTGTCTAGGGTCATTCCCTCTGCCATGGAGATTGCTCTAAACTCTTCTCTATAACTAGTGCCTCCCTTTTGAAAGCTGGGGCTGAATGTTCTTCCTCATCAGAATCTTTCTAGGCCTCCAGTCAGACTTGAGTCTCTGCTTCTTCTGTGTCATCAGAGCAACTGTGCATGTGCCACATTTCTATGTAAGCAGCTGTGTCTGCATGTGGGGTGTATGCAGATGAGGAGGGGATTAGCACAAAACCCCAAAGTCTTGAGGTTTAAAGCTTTGCTTTGGGCAATCACACATTTCCTTTAGGTAGCTATTCCTCACATTTGAAGCACAAGGTTATTATTTCTCCTTTGTGCTTCTCCAGGCACCTAATGTCTGTCTCTGCCATTGCCTGTAACCACCTCTCAGTAGACTGTATGTTCACACACCAGCTTCCCTTTTCCCTCTGGTTCCTTTGTCTTTCTATAGCCCACACTGAATACTCTCATACATACAGACAAATAATAAATGTGTGTACTTTAATTATTCTCCTTCACAACAACTTTACAGCAAGAGCCAGCCACTGTTCTAACATGGGAGTGTTCGCAATGAAGAAAGTAGACAAATATCTGACCTTGTACAATTTACATTCTGGTTAGAGGAGATGGCTGATAAATAAACCAGTAAATATGTAATGTGTCAGATCATAAGGAGTGCTATATGATGTAATGAAGTTGATGTGGAAGCTTCACTGTTCCACTATAGACTATGAATTACATAAGAGCAGAATATGGGTCTATTTTGTACATTTCTGAATCACTAGCACATAGACAAGTACACTGACTAAATTGCTGGCTAAGTTAATGAATGAAATAAATTCATGTAGGCTTTTAAATATAAGATGAGGATAAACAAAAACTTGTCTATAGATTCTAGATTTATTGGGAATCCTAATTCAAATGGAGATAGTCCAGCTACCACAAACATTATCTTAACAGGTATTTTGCCTGCATCTAACTCTGCAGTTCAAAATGAGTATGTTCTGTGCCCATTTCTGTTTTTCAATGTGTAAAATATTTTGGCTACATATACATACTGTTACCCCTATGTTCTTTAAATAGAACCTTGATCATTCTCTGTGGAATAGAGTGGAGGTAAAAAACACACCATGGTTTCAAATAAACAATGCATCCTTTCTAGAGAATGTTTAAACATTGTCTCTTAAGTACATTAGAAAGCACATTTAAGGCAAATAGTTCTACTTAAATAGTAACATGATGTAAAGAATTAACAAATTCATATGATATCTATGACCTGCCCATTCCAGACAATGAGATACCACTATGGTGATGACATTATAAATATTACTGATTTTATTGTTTGGAGAGGTTTAATCTATTCAAGTACAATGATAACACTATTATTATATAAACTGTCACAAATTGAAAAATAGTATATGAATCCTCTAAGTTGCTCCATTCCCCAAATCACCCCAATATTCAGATTAGGTGCTTAGTAAATGAGAGAATTGCACTTCGTGCGGTACAGTCTGTAGGTTTTTCTGGAAGACTATGCGTATGTACTACATACATGAGACTATGACTTCTCATAGAAAGCAAATGCTACACTGTTTTGCTGGATGGAGCAGCAAAGGAGATGAGATGCAAAGAATAGGAGAGGTATGAGAAAGGAGTAAACTGACAGTCAGTACACTGAATGGGTTTCTAGTCTTCAACAAAAATGATGATGAAGCAAAGCAAAGCCTATCTATCTTGAGGCTGGTAAGATCTATGAAGGAAAATCCCCGTATTTTGTCCTTTGTTTTCAAACAAAGCAGGGGGAAACCATTCCCTCAATATTCCCAGAATGAGACTGCATTATGAAGTTTGACAATTCATAAAAATTATTCAAAGATTTTATTTTTTAATTAATGCATCTAATTGGGACAAGACATTAATTTTCCTCATAAGACTTAGCTGCACTGTTTCTCAATTAATGATCAATTGCTAAAGAAATCCCAATAGACAAGAGACGTTATGTTCTATGCTCTAGTGCACAAATAAGATGGCAAATGCCATCAAAGCATACCACAAAGGTTGCTTTATGATGCATCAAATAGTGTCTGTTGAGAACCTTTGACGTGTTAATTAAAATGTCAATTAATTCAGAAATTTTCTATGACATTAGTCAAATAAGGAAGCACTATTTAAAAGCATGACTGCCATATCACAGTACCATTTAAAAAGTAATTACCTTCTTTGGAATTATAGCTAGCATACATCAGTTTCTTAATAGAACACATAACATTGTGAAACATAATGTAATACATTTAAAATAAGAATACTGACTGAACTATCAAATTAGGTATTTAGAAGATACTTGTGAGAGGCAGCATTTAACATAGACTCTGGAATTAGCTTAGATGTAAATTCAAAGCTATACTTACTAGCTTTTTAAATAGGAGCCAATTTTGATGCCTCGTTTCCACTTCTGTAAAATGGGGATAATAATAATGCCAACCCCATGGGGTAAATATGAGGATTAAACAAGTGAATATTTAGAAAGTGTTTAGGGCAATCGCTTGTACATAGTAGCTGCTTATATATCTACATGATAAAAATAACGTTAAAAATATATCTCTTTGAAGAATTTGTATTTTGTTTCAATATTATAAATTACTTTCAGTTTGGCCCTGAAGACAACAAAGGGTAAAATTTCTGCAATTTCCCTAATCATGGGGATATTTTCCCCTAATGCTATAATAAAATTGCAAGTAAAGTTTCATAATCTTTAAAATTGCAAGTAAAGTTTCATAAATAATTTTTACATCTCAGTGATGGTTTTCAAATGCTATGGTCAATTTTTTGCTATGGATCACAGAAAATTGCTGTGGTCAATTTTTTTGTCACAAGCGTTAATAATCTCCCAAAGTCAAACATTTATGAAATTGATTTATTTTTTCCTTTTTTTAAATTAAACTTTAAGTTCTGGGATTCATGCAGGTTTGTTACATAGGTATACATGGGTCATGGTGGTTTGCTGCACCCATCAACCCATCATCTACGCTAGGTATTTATCCTAATGCTATCCATCCCCTATCCCCCCAACCCCTGACAGGCCCCAGTGTATGATGTTCCCCTTCCTGTGCCCATATGTTCTCATTGTTCAACTCCCACTTATGAGTAAGAACATGCAGTGTTTGGTTTTCTGTTCCTGGGTTAGTTTGCTGAGAATGGTGGTTTCCAGCTTCACCCATGTCCTTGCAAAGGACATGAACTCATGTTTTATGGTTGCATAGTATTCCATGGTGTATATGTGCCACATTTTCTTTATCCAGTCTATCATTGATGGGTATTTGGGTTGCTTCCAAGTCTTTGCTATTGTGAATAGTGCTGCAATAAACATATGTGTGCATGTGTCTTTATAGCTGAATGATTTATAATCCTTTGGGTATATACCCAGGAATGGGATTTCTCAGTCAAATGGTATTTCTAGTTCTAGATCCTTGAGAAATCGCCACACTGTCTTCCATAATTTACACTCCCAGCAACAGTGTAAAAGTGTTCCTATTTCTCCACATCATCTGCAGCATCTGTTGTTTCCTGACTTTTTAATGATCACCATTCTAACTGGCATGAGATGATATCTCATTGTGGTTTTGATTTGCATTTCTCTAATGACCAGTGATAATGAGCTTTTTTAAATATGTTTGTTGGCTGCATAAATGTCTTCTTTTGAATTTATTTTACACATTAAATCCATTAAGTCATCCCTATATGCTTATAAACTTTTCTTTTTAAAGAAAATACTTTTAAAGAAAAAATGAATTATGCTACTCTTTTTGTTATAATAAAGCAGACTATGGAGAATAAGAGGCTGACTTTGGAATTCAACTAAGATTCAAATGTTGTCCTAGCCTTATATTAATTCTGTTATTTTGGGAAGTTTATTTGATTTCACAGAGCTTTAATTTCCTCATCTTCAAAATAGGAATTCTAATTGTTCCTACCTCACAGCGTTTCTGCTGAGAAGATTAAATGAAGTAATTTAAGGATAATATTTGTCACAGAGTCTAGACCATACATAGTTGGTGCTCAATAAATGTTAGTTGTTATTGTTCGTTAGCTTTTACAGTAAATGTTCTTTAATCAATTTTTAAGGTGCCTTTTCAGTAAGCCAGATAAATTAATCAGTTCCAATTTATCAGGAGGTTCTAAGTAAACTTCACTGTTATGAAGGCTTAGGACATCTGAAAATATCCTCCATATTTTATATTTTCATCAAATATTGCTATTGACACAAAACAGAATATACCTTTAAAAACATATAAACATTTCAGGAGAATATTTTATCTACATATATTTACCCCACTTAAATTGCATTTCTCATTTTATATAAAAAATTCCTTTCTTTTAGAAAGCAAGTTTGCCCTTAAAATCACATTTGCTAGAAGCTGTGCACTGTGGCACATGTTTGTGCTCCCAGCTACTCAAGAGACGGAGATGGGAAGATTGCTAGAGCTCAGGAGTGTAAGGCCAGCCTGGGCAACATAGCGAGACCCCATTTCTTTTTTTTTTTTTTTTTTTTTTTTATTGCATTTTAGGTTTTGGGGTACATTTGAAGAACATGCAAGACAGTTGCGTAGGTACACACATGGCAGTGTGATTTGCTGCCTTCCTCCCCTTCACCTATATCTGGTATCTCTCCCCATGCTATCCCTCCCCAACTCCCTACCCCCTGCTGTGCCTCCTCTACTTCCCCCCAATAGACCCCAGTGTGTAGTGCTCCCCTCCCTGTGTCCATAATAATATTTTCTAGAGTTACAATGTAAAGCTCACCATTCATAAATCCTTAGATATAAATGACATATTTTCTCATTGTTTTACTTTTAGACTTTCATCTTATTAAATTTATCAGTCATACAGCTAATATATATTTTAAAATTACTATTAAAAATAAGAATTAAAAACATAAAATTACCAGTAAAATTTTATAATACATAAGAATAGAACATAGGCTTCCCATCATTAATATGCACAGAGAATATTTTTAAGAAAATTTCAAAATGGAAAAAGGTGACACCTATTCAAAAATTTTACACTATGAAGTTTCATGTTTTATGTATTAAAATGTAAATGTTCTTGCAAGATACCCCAAAAAGAAGAACGTCTTCTTTTCAGCGGTTTTCATAACCACCTTGCTTACACCTGACTGCAATCCCAAACTAAGATTAACCTGCAGTTGTTCCACTGTAGTAATGTTTATGATATGACACCATTTAAAACAAAGAAATTATTGCATAGGCTACTTCAAAATATTATCAAAAATCACCTTCTATGTAAAATCAACTAACATAATTGCAGACAATCAACAAATGCTATTAGAAATTAAGATGAACTGATTAAATCATAAAATAGCAAAGCATGCAGTGAATTCTGGAGACAATGATCCAAAGATAAGGACATTTCAGTCTGAAAGTACAATCAGAAGTTATTAAAAGAGCCACTGTTTACTGAGCACCTGCTCTGTGCCAGGGATGAGTTAAACTATTTGACAGTGTGTTCATTTTAATCTTCTCCAAAATCCCAAATGACTCTGGTAAAAAACAATAGGAGATTTGCCAAATGTTTGGAGACAAGATCAAATTACATTTAAAAATGTAAAAAATGTGCCAGGCATGGTGGCACATGCCTGTAATCCCAGCACTTTGGAAGGTCAAGAGGGGTGGATCACCTGAGGTCAGGAGTTCTCGACCAGCCTGACTCACAGGATGAAATCCCATCTCTACTAAATACAAAAAAATTAGCCAGGCATGGTGGTGCATGCCTGTAATCCGAGCTACTTGGGAAGCTGAGACTGGAGAACTGCTTGTACATGGAAGGCAAAGGCTGCAGTGAGTTGAGATTGCACCACTGCTCTCCAGCCCGGGCAACAAGAGTGAAACTTTGTCTCAAAAAAAATAAAAATAAAAATAATGTAAAAAAATGGAAAGAGAAATATTTCATTTACATTAGCTATAAATGTATTAAACACCTACAAATAAATTTAACAAGGGAAGGAAGGTTTCAAGAAATAAAACACCAAAATATTTTTGAAGAATACAAAATAAGGTATGGGTAATTAGAAACACATTTTATATTCTAACATGGGAAAATTTAACATGAAAATGTTACATTGTCCAAAATAAATACATGAATCTGATGCAATTTTAATTATCATTCTAATAGTACATTTTCCAAATAAAATGAATATATTTTAACACTCTTTCCAAAAGAAGTGGTAAATAAAAAGGTGATCTTGCAAACTACGTGATCAGTAATATGACAGTGTATGGTTGAAATGTCTCTAGACTTTGAACTTCATTTTTACAAGAAGGTTTCTCTAATACATTAAAAATATCTTTATTGCTAACAATTTACTATTATCAGCTTCAAAGCTAAGAAAATATTACATGTTGGATTTAAATTGGTTTTATTTCTTCCTTAAATATTTTAAGTAAACTGTTTAATATTTTGAAACAGATCTTTTAGATTATATTTCTGGCATAAGTGTCAACACAGTATGCAGTTCTTTGATAAATATCTTTATGAATCTCATCAGAGTTTTCATTTTAAGGGAAAAATGCCCATTTTAGCTATTCCTTTAGTTTCTCCGTCAAGAATAACACTTCATATACAATTGTAGATTAGCTTCAGAAAAATAATGTTATTTTACATTAGGTATATATTTGCTTTACAATGAATATTATGAAAACACTAAGTGTTTAAGAGTCTAATTATGGTAATGATGATTAATCTTTGAAACTCTTCATTCTGCTTAAGTGAAAAATATAGTCAAATATTTACAGATTCATAGGAGTATTATAATTGCAACCCAACTTAAGGTGCTAATTGGGATAACAGAATACACAACTGCTAGGAATATTGTGAGAATACAATTCGATAATGCTTGTAAAGTATTCAATGTGCTGCCTAGCATATTATCTAAAAATCAATAAAATTCACCTTACAACTGAGTTTACTCTGATAGAAATATTTTTTCATTTCTCTCTGAATATGAACCCCTAAATCAAAATTGTAAATATCTAGAAAAATAATTTTGTTCAAATTAGTGTTATATGAAAGGGAAGGCCAGTTGCAATGATAGTTAACATTTCTAGGTACCTACCAAGCACAAGGCTAAACATCAGTAAGATTTTAAATTATGAGATATCTGTGTATTTCCTAAATCCAATACATAGTTATCTGAAAACACTTATAACTGCCTTATTTAAAAATCAATATACATACAACTTTATAGAATAGGAAAACAGACAAAAATTGGTATATTGCTTTTAAAAAGCTCATTACTATTAGAGTAGCATAAAAAACAGACTTTAGAACTGTTACCTTGACTTATTCTGTAAAGATAGTAGCAATAATAAACATTCAACAGTGATATGCTTTGGCTGTGTCCCCACTCAAATCTCATCTTGAATCATAGCTCCCACAATTCCCACATGTCCTGGGAGGTACCCAGTGGGAGGTAATTGAACCCTGAGTGTGAGTCTTTCCCCTGCTGTTCTCATGATAGTGATAAGTCTCACGAGATCTGATGGTTTTATAAAGGAGGGTTCCCCTGCACAAGCTATCTCTCTTTGCCTGCTGCCATCCATGTATGACTTCACTTATTCCTCCTTGCCATCTGCCATGATTGTGAGGCCTCACCAGCCATGTGCAACTGAGTCCACCAAACCTCTTTTTCTTCCCAGTCTCAGGTATGTGTTTACCAGCAGTGTGAAAATGGACTAACACAGATTGGTGATATATATCGATAACATAGACTATTATTAACTTTTTTACAAAGAACATCAAAAGTATACTTCATTTTTTCTCACAACCCCTTAGGAAAAACATGCAAATATCACCATTCTGATTATAGCTATATAAGCAAAAGAATAGCATGATTAACAATCCAGGTTGTGTCTCTTGATGGAATGAGTAGAATATAAAACAATTTTCTTGATTTCCCACCTCAACTCATCCCTTCCATGAAGCTCTGAATTGAGAAAGCAATACCAGGCCAGCTTCCTATACTCTGTTCCTCTGTATATTCTATCATTACCCAGTCAATGACTAGGAAAGAAAAAGGTACTAATGATTTCCAGGTGCCTGCAATGTGCCAGGCAACATGGGTTATTTAGGCAAACAGTACATTTGGTGGTTTAGGAAAATAGAATAGACTCTGGTATACCACTGATGGGTCCTGTGACATTAGATCTCTTGCTTGCCCTCTCTGTGCCTCGGTGTCTTTCCCTTCAATGAAGCTGAATTACATGAAATTATCATTTTTAAGGTTAAAAATGGTTGAATATTGACAATTTAATAAGGTGTTGTGCCTCTGACAATCCATGTGAAGGGGTGGCATACAGTAAGAATGTCAATGTCAATATTATTATCATCCCCACAATAGGGGAAACTGGTGTTTTCAGTCTCAGCTTCTGTGTGGAGTGGCTTCAATTTGAACTTGGATCTCTGACTCCAAAGGCATTGCGGTCTCCTCTGTAGCATGTTGACAGCCACAGTTTCTTAGACTCTGCTAATGAGATCTAAGCTTTTTTTTTTCCCCCAAAATTAACATAATGCCAATTTTGCTTTCCAGGGACATTTTACAAATTAAAGCAACACTGATTTAATCGCTATAAAATTGCCTTTGTTTCTTTTCTTTTTTTTCTTTTTCCATGATGGATTTGTTCCCTGGAGTAGCTGCTTGCCAAATGGTACCCTGGTGTCCCGAAAGAGTTAAGGCAGCTTGTACATTTGCATAATTTACAACCAGGGAGTAGCTGAGGGACTGGGAGAATCTGGTTCAGTAGGCCATTTAGAAATTCATTAAAATTTATTCAGCTTCACTACTAGTTATGTCCAGAACCTAAAATCATCAAAAATGCGTTTCCAAAAGTAAAGTAGAAATTACGGTAAACTTGACATGCTTACATCTGTAACTGCAAACTCTTAAATTACCCTGCTGTTTGGGGGTTTCTCCTTAAACACAGAAACTTATTCATATATTCACATTAGGTAGTTAATTGAACAGAATAGAAGTTGCTATGGAAACAGTGTGATATGCCCTAGTACTTAGAGAGGAAATGAACACTACTAATTATCGTCAAATGTATATTTCTGCTTTTGTACACTACAGTTTTTAATGTACAATCTGTTTAATGAGCAGCAAGTTGTTCACCCAGCATGCAGAGAGTGAAAGAAACCTAAAAATAGAAGAGTAAATCCTCAGGTGTGAATCTGCAAATTTTATTGAAATAAAGTAATAAAAGACTTGTCTTTCTCCCATCTATCTTAGCAAGGATGGAAGACTTGCTGGAGCCTAAAGCTTTAAATATAAGCAATTAAGGTAATAGGAAAATACCACTAAGAAAAAAAGAAAAGTACCCTATTCTTTCTTCACATATTTAATATATTTCACACAGCCAGTTATACTGAAAAGACATGTATGGCATACTATGGGCAGGGTACTGGGGAGGAGGAGAAGCTGGTCTGAAGGCACATGATTTATTCTGTTACAAAGCTAACGGTATCAGGTTACATAAAAGAGTTACAGCAATACATTCTACTGAGAGAACGGAAGATAAGCAGATTAAATCCAGGAAACTAAAGGAAATAGTTTTCAGTTGATATCCTTGAAGGATGGTGCAATGCCTGACAGACTGATGTACTCATAGTGGTCAGAAGTAATACTTTGCCAATCTATAGGAAGAGTCAGTAAAAAGTTGCTAATCTACAGGCACAGTTTGCCCTTGAACTCAACCAGCACAAAGATAGGGACACTGAATTAGGTTCCTCACCACTAGTGAGAGGAATTTGCAAATGATGTGGCCTGCTGTTCACATTCCTACTCCCCAGAATTTCTGAAAGAGAATCTGCCAGTAGCTTCCCTGTCTTACTTTTGCCCTAGTCAGTTGAGTCCTGGAGTCCATTGACTAGAACCTGACCATTTTTTCTGTCATGTTGCTTCCATTAGCCTTTTATATTAAATCCATGGGACTGCTTTCAAAAACTAATTCCATAACCATTGTTGCCATTCACTGACCCTAACACAGACTCTGAAAAGACTTTGGTTATGCAATAATAGAAATTTTGAGGATGCTGGTGTTTGTAATAGTATTTGTTTGCAGTACCCTGTCAAGGACTCATCTTTTGTATGGCTTTGTCCCACCTATCTTCTCCCAAGCCTGCATTGTTCCAATTTTCAACATGATAGGTACTCTGAGACTATCCAAAGGCAGAAGTAGCAAGCAGAATGTCATTTGAAGCAGAGGAGAGAGTTCTTAACTAATGTATAAAAGTTTACATGGCATATATTAGAGAAATATAGTACATCATAACAGTAAAATAGGATATTACTACATAAAACATTATTTTTGGACAGTTAGGTTGGTACCACCTTGCAGAGAACATTTAATGTTTTGGACTTTATTTTAGGGAAAAATTAGAGTGAAGAGGAATTGCAATAGTCTAAGCAAGAGATAAAGAGAACCAGATAGAAAAGAACTATATGACCCAAAACTTTATAAGTGACATTTTCTAGCGCTAGTCACAATGCACATTAAATAATGGGCACTGAATAAATATTTGTGGATGATCTCAGCATTGCCAGGTCAGCTTAAAAATGTCAAATGAAAGGCCACTCACCACAATTACACTTTAAAAGCCACATTATTTTCTGCTCTGTTTGTGTGATTAATACAGCATTCTCAAAATGTCTATTTCACTTCATTTAGCACACAAAATTTATAGTTAGATATAAATCATGCTGCAAATATTTATTGACTACTTATGTCCAAGCCAGTTGGGATCTTGTTACTACATGGTAAAGAAAAACAATATTTATGGGCTTAAAAGTAAATCAACTCTCATTTTTTACAACTTTATTGCTTTCATGCCAGCATAAAATTGTTATGACATATTACAGATATTAGACAACATTTGAAAAACTGTTTTAGACATTCTTAATAACTTTTTGCAACATAAAATTATTTTCATTGTATGAGCAATTAAGATTTATCTACTAAGCATATTAAATTTAGTATCTCCAATGGATTTAAGAATGCCATTAAGAAACTGGTATTCTGTAAAACACAGAAGATACATTTTGATTTTGGATTCTTTTTTTATTTTTTTGACACAGGGTCTCACTCCCATTGCCTAGGCTGGACTGCAGTGGTGATGAGATCATGGTTCACTGCTACCTCGGCTTCCTGGGCTCAGGTGATTATCCCTCCCAAGTAGCTGGAACCACAGGCATGCACCGCCATGCCCGGCTAATTTTCTGTATGTTTTTTAGTAGAGATGGGGTTTCACCATTTGCCCAGGCTGATCTCCAACTCATGGGCTCAAACAATTCATTGGCCTTGACATCCCAAATTACAGGCATAAGCTACCACACCTGGCCAGATTTTGGATTCTTGAAAAGCAATTTGCAAATTGGAAAATAAAAGAAAATAGATAACATAGTAACAGTTTAATGATACAAATTACCATTGAAAATATCATGTCTCTTATTGTGTTTCTTCTCTCAGGTTACAAATCTAAACCATGTTGTTAAGCAAAAATAGTCTATTTTTAACTTTTTAATCATTCATTTTAAGTATAGTTTATTTCCCATTATTCATTTGGGCTTTTTTAGTTCACGGGTTATTGAAGGCTCTTGTTTCTGAAACCATCTCTTTTCTCATTTTTGGTGTTGTTAAAATATTTTTATTGATACATAACAATTGTACATATTTATGGAGTACATGTGATATTTTAATACCTGCATACAATGTGTAATGATCACATCAGAGCATTTAAAATATCCATCACCTCAAACATTTATCATTTATTTGTGTTGGGAACATTGTAAGTCTTCTAGCTATTTTGAAATATGCAACAAAATACTGTTAACTATAGTCACCCTACTGTGTTATCAAACACTAGAACTTACTCCTCCTGTTTGTTTGTACCAAAAAAACAAAATCACTCTTCACCACCCCCTACATTTCCCAGCCTCTGGTAGCCATCATTCCATTTTCTATCTCCATGAGATCAACTTTTTAAGGTCCTTCATATGAGTGAGACCATGTGATATTTCCCTTTCTGCCCTTAGCTTATTTCACTTAACATAATGACCTTCAATTTCAACCATGTTGCTGCACAAGACTTTTAATGGCTTAACAGTTTACCATTGTATATATATACACATAACACATTTTCTTTATCCCTTCATCCTTTAATGGACACTTAGGTTGATTCCATTTAGCTATTGTTAATTGTGCTGCAATAGACATGGGGGGTAGAGGTCCCATTTGATATGCTGATTTCCTTTCCTTTGGATACCCTGTAGTGGAATTGCTGGATCATATTTTACTTTAATTTTAGAGTCTGGAGAAACATTCACATTATTTTCTATAATAGATTTACTAATTTACATTCCCATTACAGTGTATAAGAGTTTCCTTTTCTCTACATCCTTGCCAGCAATTGTTAATTTTTGATAGTAGTCATTCTAACTGGGGTAATACAGTGTCTTGTTATGGTTTTGATTTGCATTTCCCTGATGATTAGTAATACTGTGTATTTTTTCATATACCTGTTGGTCATTTGTGTGTCTTCTTTTGAGAAATGTTTGTTGATGTTCTTTGTCCATTTTTAATGGGATTATTATTACCATTATTAAGTTGTTTGAATTCCTTGCATACTCTAGATATTGCTTTCTTGTCAGATGAATAGTCACAAATATTCTCCATTTTTACTGGTTGTCTCTTCACCCTGTTGACTGTTTCCTTTGCTGTGCAGAAGCTCAGAAGCTTTTTAGTTTGGTCGAATCCCATTTGTCTGTATTTGTTTTTGTTACCTCTGCTTTTGAGGTTTGAGACATAAAATCTTTGCCAAATGTCCTGAGCATTTTCCAGCTATTTTCTTCTAGTAGTTTTATAGTTTTGGGTCTTACATTTCAGTCTTTAATCCCTTTTGATTATTTTTTAATATGGTGAGATACAGTGGTCTAGTTTCATTCTACTAAATATAGATACCCAGTTTTATCAGCCCTATTTATTGAGAGGGTGTTCTTTCCCCAGCATATGTCCTTGGCACCTTTGTTGAAAATCAGTTCAGCATAAATATGTGGATTTATTTCTGCGTTCTCTATTCTGTTACATATGTCTCTGTGTCTGTTTTTATACCAATACCATGCCATTTGTTTACTATAGCTTTGTAGTATATTCTGAAGTCAGATAGTGTGATACCTACAGCTTTGTTATTTGTGCTCATAATTGCTTTGGTTATACAAGTTCTTTTGTGTTTTCCTAAAAAATTTAGAATTGTTTTTCTAGTTCTAAATTTGAAAAAAGTTATTGGTATTTTGATAGGCACTGTATTGAATCTGTAGATTTCTTTGGGAAGTATCATCATTTTAACAATATTAACTATTTCAATCCATAAGAATGGTATGTCTTTCCATTTGTTTGTGTCTTTTTCCATTTTTTTATCAGTATTTTATAGATTTTTGTTATAGAAGTCATTTACCTTCTTAGTTAAATTTATTCTTAGGAATTTTTTGTAGCTATTATAAATGGGGTTGTTTTCTTGATTTTTCTGCTAGTTCATTATTGATCTATAGAAACACTACTTATTTTTGTATGCTGATTTTGTCCTGTAGAGTCTTTAGGGTTATTTTTTCCTACATAAAAAACTGTTATTTGCATTGAGGGACAATATGATTTCTTTTACCCTAATTTGGGTGCCTTTTATTTCTTTATCTTACCTGATTGCTCTGGTTAGGACTTCCAGGAATATGTTTAGTAAGAGTAGTAACAGTAGGCATCTTTGTCTTGTTCCAGTTCGTAAAGAAAAGGCTTTCATCTTTTCCCTATTCAGTGCCATGTTAGCTGTGGTTTGTCATATATGACCTTTGCAATGTTAAAGTATTTCTTTGATGCCTAAATTGTTGAGAGTTTTTATTATTAAAAGATGTTGAATATTATCAAATGCTTTTTCTGGATCTGTGAAGATGATCTTATGTTTTTTGTCTTTTATTTTGTTGATATGATATATCACATTTATTAATTTGCATATGTTGAACTACCCTTGCAACCCGGAAATAAATCTCAACCAATAATGGTGTATTATCTTTTTGTTGTACTGTTAGATTTGATTTGCTGATATTTTGTTGAGAATTTTTGCATCTATGCTCATGAGTGATATTGGCCTGTAATTTTATTTTCTGTTGTTGTGTATTTGCCTAGTTTTGGTAACAGGGAAATGCTGGCATTATGAAAAAATTGCCTTCTTTTTATGGAAGAATACTTTGGGAAGAATTGGTGTTAGTTCTTCTTTATTCATTTAGTGGAAAACTATCCAGTCCTGAGCTTTTCCTTGTTGGAAGTCTTTTTTACTACCAATTCACTCTCATTACTTAGTATTGGTCTGTTTAGTTTTTCTGTTTCTTCCTGGTTCAATCATGGAAGGTTGTATGTTTCCAGGAATATATCCATTTGCTCTTTTTCCAACTTGTTAGGTTATAGTTGCCTGTAATAGTCTCTAGCGATTTTTGTATTTCTGTACTATCAGTTGTAATATGTCATTTTATACTTTTTGAGTCTTCTTTTCCATGGTTAGTCTAGCTAGTAGTTTAACAATTTTATCTTTACAAAAAATAATTTGTTTAATGATTGTATTGATTTTTAGTCTCTATTTCACATAGTGAAACATATATGTTCATACATAAATATGTTTTAAAGTCTATTTTGTCTAATACAACTGGACTTGTTCCTGCACACTTTTGTTTTTCATTTGTGTGAAGTTTTTTACTTAATCACTTCACATTCAGTCTATGTGCATCTTTACAGGGGAAGTGAGTTTTTTATAGGCAGCATATAGTTTTTTTTGTTTTTTGTTTGTTTGTTTGTTTGTTTGTTTTAATCTATTCAGCCAATCTGTATCTTTTAATTGGGAAATTTTGACCATTTATATTCTAAGATGCTACTGATAGGTGAGGACTACTTCTGTTATTTTGCTAATTGTTTTGTTTTGTATATCCTTTGTTCCTTTTTGTTTTATTGTTTGGCTTTACAATTTGGTGTGTTTATATAGTAATATTTCTTGACTCCCTTCTCTTTTTCATTTGTGTATCAGTTATATTAGTGAGTTTTATACTTTTGTATTTTTTCATGATATTAGATATCATGCTTTTGTGCTCAGAAGTAGTACTCTCTTAAGCATTTATATTAGGACTGGTCTAGAGGAGATGAGTTCCCTATTTTTGCTTGTCTGGGGAAGACTTTATTTATTTACACAGTTTCATTCTGGAAGGATAGCATTGCTGAGAATAGTATTATTGGCTAGCAGGGGTTTTTCTTCTTTATGTAGCACTTTGAATATATCATACTATTCACTCCTGGCCTGTATGGTTTCTGTTGAAAAATCCACTGTTAGTCTGATGGGGATGCCCTTATATGTGACTAGATGCTTTTTTTCTTGTTGTTTTTAGAGTTCTCTCTGACTTTTGACAGTTTGACTATATTGTACTTTGGAGAAGACCTTTTTGGATTGAGACTATTTGGGAATCTTTGAGCTTCCTATATTTGGATGTTTGTATCTCTTGCAAAACTTAAATATTTGTCAGCTATTATTTTGTAAATAGATTTTCTATGCCCATCTCTTCTCTTTCTGGAATACCCAAAATTCATACAATTTGTCAATTTATAGTATCCCATAGGCCCATATATCATGTAGCATGCACTATTTTTTCATACTCTTTTGGTCTGACTAGATTATTTCAAAAGACCTGTCTTCAAGTTCAGAATTTTTTTTCTTCTACCTAATCCTAAATTTCTTGAAGCTGTCTATTGTATTTGTTACTTTTACCATTGACTTCTTCAGTTCTAGGATTTGTTTGCTTCTTTTTATGACATCCATCTCTTTGTTGATTTCTCATTTAAATCATGAGTTGTTTTTCTGATTTCTTTGCATTATTTATCTGTGTTCTCCTTGATCTCATGGATCTCATGAGTTTATTTTCATTATTTTGAATTATTTTTCAGGTATTTTATAGGTTTTTTTGTGTGTTGATCCATTATTGGAAAATACCTGTGTTCCTTTGGAGGTCTCACGTTTCATTGCTTTTTCCTGTTTCTTGTGTCCTTATGTTGATATATAAGCACTGGCTGTAACAGTTGCATCTTTCAGTTTTAAGCATTGGATTTCACAGGGATAAGCTGTTTCCTACAGATGTATCTATAGTGTTGGTGGAGAAGCATACATTGACTTTGATTCTGGATGGGTACAATAGTGTATATTGCATATAATTTCTTCTGCTGTAATCAGCATCAGTGATGTCTGTGTTTTCTCATAGCTTAGGCTGCAGAAGGCTTTGTTGTGTACAGGGATATGAGGTGGGCCATGCCGTGGATATTAGTGGTTTAGTGGTAGTGGCAGTGGGCCAGATGTGGATGAGTTAAGACACAAGTTTTCTTCCTACAATCATTTCACTAGTACAGTAAGAAACAAGTCTAGGTTTTTATAATCTCATTTTCTTTAAGGAGATTGAGTCAACTTCATTCAGGTTTTTTTACAGATACTTTCACCTATAGTTCTTTCTTCCACAAAGTATTTTCATACATATTTTAAAAACTAAAAATAATTTGTTATTAAATATATATGGTTCATATTCAGAGTTCATAAAGTACTTTTAGAAATGAATAAAACTAATTAAAAACTCAGTAAAATAATGAACATAGGAGAAAATGCTATTCTCTGAAGAGGAAATATAAGTGACCATTAAACATATTTAGAGATACTAAACCTCATTTATTTTATACATTTTTTTGTAGAAGACTTAAGTAATTACATTAATTAAAGATATTAATACAAATATTTTCACCTTTTTAAAAGTTTTAAATTTCTTTAAAACCTTTTTTTCCCAACTTTTAAATTCGGGGTACATATGCATGATGTGTGCATTGTTACATAGGTAAATGTATGCCATGGTGGTTTGCTTCACAGATTATTTTATGACTCAGGTATTAAGCCCAATATCCATTAGCTAAATACATATTTTTAAACCTCATTGTATGTGTTGACTTTTTTATTATAAACCTATGAAAGGCAAAATCAAAGGTTGGAAAAATATACAATGGAAAATAAGCCACTGAAATACTAAGAATTAGGGATGGCTGCCTTGAATTATACTGCAGTATTTGAAAGGGCTTGAAGAGATTAAATCTGATGCTTAATGTCAATTTTAATTTTGAGATAAATGTTACTTTCTCAAATGAATATCCCATAAATTGAAGAAAATGTATAAACCTTGGAGTCATTCTTCTCCCTCTGTCTCAGTCTGTATTTCATCCAGCACATATCCGATAAACTCTACCTTCGACAGCCATTTCATACCTTCTCCATGCCCACCACTTGGTCCAAGTCCAACTTCAGCATTCATAGACTATGGTACTACCCTACCTGCTTTCACTCTTCCCAGACCACAGGCTTAATAGAGAGTGCAAAGAGCTCCTTTTGAAACATTTGTCAGCCGGATCATTTTTATACTTAGGATCTTCCAGTAGCTTCTGAGGTGACTCTGAGTAAATGCTGCTTCTAAGGGCTACTATAGAGTTCCCACGTGTTTGGCACTTGGGCTACCTCTCCACTTTTATTTCCTGCAATTTTCCCCTCGTTCCCTCATCCCGTACTGTTCCTCACATGAACGATTATGGTTACAGCTTTTGCAATGAGTGATTGCTCTACTGAACTGATTTCCTCCCAGATATTCACATTCTTGCATCTGCCCTTTATTTCATTTCTACTCAAAATATCAGCTCTTCAGACAATCCTTTCCTGGCTAGTCCTTCTAAAATAACATACTCTGTCATTTTCAACCCACTTACCCTGCTTTTCTGGCACTTACTGAGCTATCTGACATTTTTTTTTCTTCCTTTTATTATGTAGGTTCTGATATTACTGTATGCTCCATTCCTAGAGCAGTGCATGACACACAATGGATGCTTAAAAAGCATTTGTTGAAAGCATGGTTGAGTTTAGATACAGAATTACTTCCTATAATCATTTTACTAGTATAGTAAGAAATGAATCTAGTTTTTGGTAATCTTATTTTCTTTAAGGAGATGGATTCTTAAATTCATTCTCTGAAGTTTTTAACAGATACTTTCATCTATAATTCTCCCCTGGGAAATGCTGTCAATATAATTTAAAGGTTGAAAGGTTTATCTTTATAATACTGATAAGGATTATCTTTCTCATTGTTTTCAAGAGAAAACTCAAGGAAAATCCTGGCATTTTCTTATTCTGTGAGACAACAAGTGTACAAAGACACCTGTCTCTCAGAGAATAGGTTGGACCCAAATAATGGCGAACCGGAGTAAAATAGATTTCCATGAAGTTTTTTAAATCTCTAATTATGCTGCCTCCTAGGTAATATGCATCTAAATTCTTACTGACTCTGTTACACAATCCGTGCAAGAGCTGTGTGGCACTTTAGTTGGGAAATTTTCTGTCATACAGATCAGTCACAGTGCAGCATGCTTTGCTTTCTTGACTTCCACCAATTCAAAACCAGAGGTATATCGATAATCAAGATGCTCCTGTGGCTCTCTGGTGCCTTAAGAAAAACTGGGTAAAAATAGGCCTTTCTTATTTTAAAATTAATTTTATTATTTTATTTTTGATCTTATCTAATTTTAATATAAAAAATCAACCTTTTTCACTAACAGAAAATACTACATTTTAATTTGAAAAGGACCTGTTCATGTTCTTACAAATGTGTTCTAGTCTCAAAGTCCATCCTATACCAAGACATCCAAACAGACACTGATTAATCACTTCTATCACTGCCCTAACATTTACCAAGTCATACTTCTGTCAACATGCTTTGGTATCTATCACTTTCTAATGTTACGTTGTCTAACAAAAAACTGTATTACAGGTATTGCCAACTGAAAGTCACTGTGAAAACCACCTTCTCTGGATACATACAATTATGCATTTTATGCACCTATCTAGATGACAATAGAATTGCTACATCTGCGTCTAATCTCAGCATTGTTTCAGATACCAGGTAATGTCTTTATTAGAAAGCTTTAAAACTGTACAAGTTATAAATATACATTGATATATGTCATTCAACTTTATGTTTAATAAATTTTCTATATCAAAATTAACGAATGGAACACATTGTGATTAATGTGTCAAAACCAGGAATTAAGTTATGAGGATTTTATTGCTTTTCTACATATTTTGGAACAAGTACAACTAGCTTAAGTCTCATGTTTTCTTGATAATCACATAATCATTCTCTTCCAACTTCCAGTAAAAAAATCCATATGGGTGAACACGCTGCAGAGCACCATGGACCTTGATCAATCTGGTGTTGTAGAAAAACACTGACAGCTTGGAATTAGAGGCTATGAGTTTCCTGCCTCTCCTACTCAAATTCCTCATCAGTGTAATGAAACAATACAAATAACCGGGGCAAGCATTTTGCTAGAAAGATAAGAAAGCCAGAGCATTCTCCTCAGAAAACCATGAAACTTAAATTTAAATGTGTCTACCATCTCCAACCCTCATTATAGATGACCATCTACCGTATTAACCCAAGACTTGCTATCCCTCTGGTTCTAAGACATCAAATGATAAAATATTGTGTAGTGAAGTATTAATTACATGACTGTCAATGTCATGTCATTTTCCTTTGCTGGGACTTTTGAGATCAAGGAAGGTATGTAATGAATCTATGTGGTTAAGAGGTAGAGCTCACTGACTATTGTATTAGCTTCTAGATTCTTCTTCAGAATTTCAATGAAGTGCATGTCAGATTTTACTCAGAGGTCACAGTGGTTCATTTCTCAGAGTTGATGGGTTATTGAGAACTTTGATGTGTAGGAGGGCATTGCTTCTGTGTATATTAGAGTCTGTAACCACAGTAACAAAATAGGGCCTAAGAGCTGCAGGAGAGCTTCTAGTGTTAACCATCCTGTGGGATGTAACAGTACTTGATCTAGAAAACACAGGAGAAATAATTTTATAAATGGTGAACCTGTAAAAGATATAAACACTGCTGTTTGCTTACTGTTTTAATACATATCACAGAAATAATGAGCTTCAGGATGAACTCAAACAAATCACAAACCTTCTTCAAGAATGTCTTGTCTAATGCAATAAATATTTGAGCTACTTGTGTCACCCCTTCTCAGTTTGTCCAACTGCTTTAACACCTGTGCTGCCACATCTGCTCATTATTTCAAGCTTTTACCACAATGTCACTGATGTTTCTGAGCTCTTTTAATTAATTCAAAATACTCTATGTCTATTAGTTTTTGCAACTTGCTAAATAGGCAACTTTTCATTCAACATTTTTGTATAAATGTCAAAATATTTTCTTTTTGTACTCTTTCAGTGGCCAGCTATCCTGGTTCCTTTTTCCTAGCAGCCCAAGAATAGCCAGGTGCTAGGGCTCATGCCTGTAATCCCAGCACTTTGGGAGCCTGAGGCAGGTGGATCACCTGAGGTCAGGTGTTCAAGACCAGCTTGGCCAACATGGTGAAACCCCATCTCTTCTAAAAACACAAAATTTAGCCAGGTATTGTGGCATGCATCTGTAATCTCAGCTATTCAGGAGGCTGAGGCAGGAGAATCACTTGAATAGGGAAGTGGAGGTTGCAGTGTGCTGAGGCTGTGCCACTGCACCCCAACCTAGGCAACAGAGCAAGACTTAGTCTCAAAAAAAAAAAAGATGTACAAATCAGAAGTGTTAATTTGAAGACTCGACAGAACCATAAGTAAATTTTTGCATGAATGAATTCCACTGGGTTATGTACATTTTTTTCCTCAGCATCATGATTAATAAAAACTATTACATTTATTGAGCAACTACTATATATGAAGTAGCATGTGATAAGTAGTTTTCATCATCTTATAATGTTCATAAAACCCTATCATAAAGATGAGGAAACTGAGGCTCAAGGAGACAAGTTGCCCAAGGTTTCATAGCTAGTTAATGAGTGGCAAAGTTAGGGACAGGATGAGGGGAAAGCTGAATCTCAGGAGTATGGACTATGTCATTTGTAGCCTTTCTAAAAATCATACTTATTTTTACTATTCATCGGAAAAGATTCTCTCCGAATGAAAAGGCTCCTTAATTTTACAATGAAGAAAATATGTTTGCAATTTGGTCAATAGAAGTAAATTCATAATTTTCTACTTTTCACGTCCTTTAATATCACCTTTACTAAAATAGAACATTTAAACATTTGAAAATGTCCAAAAAGTGTGTGTGTGTGTGTGTGTGAGAGAGAGAGAGAGAGAGAGGGAGACAAAGACACAGAGAGACCTTTTTGGTGTGTTAACGTGCAATTTCCCTCTCCCTAAAAGAATTACTTTCACTCCAAAGTCATTTTGAGAATGGAATATCTCTTCATGTTGTTTAAAAAAAAAGAGAGACACACATGAAGATAAATGGTGATTTACAGAAAGTAATTCACACCATGACAACTCTACTTATTCATTTTTCTTTTCCACGTGTCTCCTGTGATAGCAAAGGCATTTATTCCTTCAATAGTCCAAAAGCAATTAATGCCATACATCATGTGTGAATGAGACTGACAGGGCACACCATCTGAAGCACCCATGCAATGCCTGCTTACAGGGCCAAGCAAACCTGCAACCAAAGCTCAAAGACAAGAAAGTGTGCTGAGAGTAACAGCTACATTTTTAATGCATATGTTTAATTTACTTTACCGGTAGAGAAAATTGTCAGAGTAAATGGAAAAATGAAATGCAATTGTTCTGGTCAGATCAAAGGGCAGTAGAAAAGATTTAGTCTGATTTCTGGATCTGCCTGACATCGTTTATGGCCTTAATCAGTAGAAGCTAAAGGAATCTAAAAAATATTATTGATGGACATAAATTCTTTTTAAATATTTCAGGAAGCTTCATGGTTTCCAACAGCATTAATAAACGTGAGGGGGGATAACGAGAGCTCTGTTTTCTGAGGAAACTCAAAGAATCATGGTTGGCAGTGATAATATGCCAATGTAAGAAACCACTTTTCAAAATACAACAAAGTATAATAAATGCTTTTATGAGGAAAGAATATTACGATAAGTGTCCAATATAGTACTAACCTGGGTTATAAAAATATATTCTATTCAATGATTATAAAAATAAGATTCTTATTTTGAGAGCAAATCTCCTAAGGCAACTCTTATGTCCTTTAGATTTCAAAGCTATATTTTCTGGTTGCATAACATAAAGCTTATTCTGACAATGAAACTTAAAGAAACATACACCTCTTGGATATTAGAAACAACTTCAAGAAGGCTACCGACAATCCATTCATTTAGACTTTGTGTACTTTTAATTCTTGATTTGTAGATGAGTGCTAATAATAGTTATAGCCTTATCTTCCTTTCTGTCTTCTTCTTTCTCTATTTCTCTGGAGCATTACAAAAATCAATGAATACATTCTATAAAATACTGACATAAAAATAATATTCAAGAATTACTATCATTTTTATTAAAGTGGAATGTATTCAAGCTATTTGTTGATATTATGAGAAATTATACATATACATGTTAAACACACTGCAAAATGTTACAAATAAATTAAATAGTATTTAATTGTCTAATATTTTAATTTGATACTTTCCACATCTCATTTATTTTAAACTTAAATTACTAACATGAATATCAACTAATATCATTGTTCAACCACAATACTGAATGTCCATGAACAAAAAATGTATGCCATTTCCAGTAGACAAAACACAATGAAGAACAATTAATATTTCATTTGTGTTTTAGCAGTGTCTATCTAGAAATTTAAAATCATTCCAAAGAAGTACTGTAAAGTTGACTATTGCTCAGGGTAACTAATTATTCCAAAACTTAAAGGCTTAAAGTAATAAACATTTTTTATTTTGTAGTTTTTATGGGTCATAAATTTGTTAGTAGACAAAAACAAGCAATGGGGAAAGGATCCCCTGTTGAATAAATGGTGTTGGGAAAACTGTCTAGCCATGTGCAGAAAGCAGAAACTGGACCCCTTCCTGACACCTTACACTAAAATTAACTCCAGATGGATTAAAGACTTAAACATAAGACCTAACACCATAAAAACCCTAGATGAAAATCAAGGCAAAACCATTCAGGACATAGGTGTAGGCAAGGACTTCATGACCAAAACACCAAAAGCATTGACAACAAAAGCCAAAATAGACAAATGGGACCTAATCAAACTCCACAGCTTCTACACAGCAAAAGAAACAGTCATTAGAGTGAATCGGCAACCAACAGAATGGGAAAAAATTTTTGCAGTTTACCCCTCTGACAAAGGGGTCAGAATTTACAAAGAACTAAAACAGATTTACAAGAAAAAAACAAACGAGCCCATTCAAAAGTGGGCAAAGGATATGAACAGATACTTTACAAAAGAAGACATACATGAGGCCAACAAACATATGAAAAAATGCTCATCATCTGGTCATCAGAGAAATGCAAATCAAAACTACATTGAGATACCGTATAAGGACATGTGCACACGAATGTTCATTGCAGCACTCTTTACAATAGCAAAGACCTGGAACCAACCCAAATGCCCATCGATGATAGACTGGACAGGGAAAATGTGGCACATATACACCATGGAATATTATGCAGCCATCGAAAACAGTGAGTTTGTGTCCTTTGTAGGGACATGGATGAACCTGGAAACCATCATTCTCAGCAAACTGACAGAAGATCAAACACCGCATGTTCTCACTCATGGGCGGGTGTTGAACAATGAGAACACATGGACACAGGGAGGGGAGTACTACACACTGGGGTCAGTTGGGGGGAAATAGGGGAGGGATGGTGGGGGTTGAGGAGTTGGGGAGAGATAGCAAGGGGAGAGATGCCAGATGTAGGTGATGGGGAGGAAGGCAGCAAATCACATTGCCACGTGTGTACCTATGCAACAATCTTGCATGTTCTTCACATGTACCCCAAAACCTAAAATGCAATAAAATAAATAAATGGAAAAAAAATCTGTTAGTAGCTTTGCTAAATGATTCTGGTTTAGCATCTCTCATGAGGCTGCAGTTAAGATGTCAGCTGAAAGCTTAACTGGGGCTGGGGAATCCATTGCCTAGATGGTTTACTTACCTGGTCTAGATAGGAGTGAAATCATCTCTAATAATTTTATACACTTAATCAGGGAAGAAGGGGAGAGACAAAACCAAACCAAACCTAGCCAATTCAGCATTAATCACAAGGTCAGTTTGCTCTCTGGCCTGCTCTCTCATAGTTGTTTGCTGACTACTGCCTCAGAATAACATAGACAGTGTTGCAAGATTATAGTTTCCCTTAACTGGTCTGTAGATAATGACTTGAAAATTGCAAAATTTAAGTTTTCCATTTGAGATACTATTTCAGGTCTTGCATACTGGTGAAACTACTGAGGCAAGATTACAGACACCAGCTGGTCTGAAGGACCCCACTAGGAGCTTAGCAAAGAATGCAGTTTTTACATCCTGTTAATTTTATCCCTCTTACTCAGACCAATCAACAGATCCAATTTTCTAGCCTCTCACTTACCACAATACCCTTAAAAGCCCCAGCTCAGAATTCCTCAGGGGGGTTTGAGAATCCCCCATGTCTCCTTGCTTGGCCACACTGTAATCATTAGGCTGCTGCTCTGCTGCAAACCCTGCTGTCTCAGTATACTGGTATGTTACTGCACGGTGGGCATACAAACCTGGTGGTTCTATACCAGGAAGTCTGAGTTCCTTATCATATGTATCTCTATAAAGCACTGTTTAAGTTGCCTTATAAGATGGCAGTTGAAATCTCCCCAGGACAAGTGATCCCAAGGAGCAAGACAGGGGCCTCAATGAGTTTTACAGCCTACCCCTGAAGTCATACTCCATCTTTCTGGCAAGTTCCTGTTAATTAGACAAGTCAGCCCTACTCCATTTAGGAAGGCATGTCAAAGGCATGAATACAAGATGGTGGGAATCACTGGGAAACATCTGGAGACTGGCTACTACAGTTATCAAAATTTTTAAAATGTCAAAATTCAGATTTCAATAATTCACCAAAATTACAAAATTTAAGAATTGTCCAATATATCCTAGCAAAACAATATTCGGCTGTTCAAAGAGCTCCCAACACATGTGAAACTCAATGAGAAAAACTGAAATGTATTAAAGTCACAGAAGATGTGCTCAGGAAGCTCACAAAAAAAGAAAAGAAAAATGACTATTTAGTATCACATAAATGCTATAATGAATCCTATTATGTTCTTTTACAGCTGTAAAAAATTGTGAAACTAGTGACAAGTTAAAATAATCAATAATTCAAGTCTATTAGCAGTGTCTTAGGATTATGAAATATAAAAGAAATGTAGAAAAGATGTTGAGATTTTCTGCAGAATATCATTCCACCTACACAGCTAGCAAGAGGTTTTTAGAGAGGAGGTGACTAACTGTATGGAGCATATTTTAATACATAATCGTGTGTGTGTGTGTGTGTGTGTGTGTGCATGCGAGCATGTCTGTGTGTAGTACAAAGAGCAGGGTGTGTGGGGGGGGCGGTGGGGCACAAACAGCAGGCTTTGGAGTTAGGAAGATTCAGTGTCTCAGCTCAGTTCTGATATTTACCAAGTCAACTCAGGCAAATAACTTAACTTTCTGAGCCATACTTCCTCATCTGTAAACAGGTCCTACTTACCTTATTGGCTATTCTGTGAGTCACAGAGGCCTATGTACATGTTGGTGATTGTAGCACATTATGTATACAAAGGGTATTCAAAAAGTTCAAGAAAAATGCATACTATGAAAAACTATGCAGGGATTTAAAGTTTTTGAACCAAAATATTCATACTACTACTTTTTTTTTTTTTTTTTTTCAATTTCTGAGACAGAGTCTCTATTGCCCAGGCTAGAATGCAGTGGTGCAATCTTGGTTCACTGCAACCTCAACCTCCCTATTCAAGTGATTCTTCTGCTTCAGCCTCTTGAGTAGCTGGGATTACAGATGCCTGCCACCACACCCGGCTAATATTTATGTTTTTAGTAGAGACAGGGTTTCACCATGTTGGCCAGTCTAGTTTTGAACTCCTGATTTCAGATAATCCACCTGCCTTGGCCTCCCAAAGTGCTGGAATTACAGAAGTGAGCCATCATGCCCAGCTTCACGCTAACTTCTTATGTCTGAATAGGATATAGTGTGAGAAGGATACTAAGGCACTAAGAAGAATAAAACATTAATTAGAAAAAAAACACCAACACGAATTCTGCTAAAATGGAAGAACTAATTTGAAAATTATGGCAAAGTTTGGGTGGAAGAATCACTGATGCTCTATACAAAGTTTATGAGGACAGTGCCCCCCTCTGCTCCACAAATAAGTTAGTGTACAAATGAATAACTCATTTTAAGAAGGGAAGATTAAATGTTGAAATGAAAGCCCACAGTAGCAGAGAGAGGAAACTATACAAATTGGAGAAGAAAAAACTTAATTTGTCTGTGCCCTAATTGAAGAAGACTGACAATTAGCAGCACGAGCAAGAGTCCACACAATAAACATCTCAATTTGTTCAATTATTATATATCCAAAGGAAAATAAGTCATTCTACTAAAAAAACACATGGACTTATATGTTAATCACAGCAGCATTCACAATAGCAAATAATGGAATCAATCATGATGTCCACCGACAGTGGACTTTATCAGGAGAATGTGATACGTATACACCATGGGATACAATGAAACTACAAAAAGAATGAAATCATGTCCTTTACAGGAGCAAGGATGCAGCTGGACGTCATTATCCTATGCAAACTAACACAGGAACAGAAAAACAAATACTGCATGTTCACACTTGTAAGTGGGAGCTAAATGCTGATTACACAGGGACACAGAGATGGGAGCAATAGACACTGTAAACACTGATCCACAGATCAGGTACTAACATGATCACAATCTGGGTGATGAGGTCATTTTTACTCCAAGCTCCAGGGACACACAGTTTACCCATGCAACAAATCTGTACATGTACCCCCAACCCCAAAATAAAAAGTAAATAAAATACTTCATTAAAATGGTATAAATAATCCTTTACGAAATTTTTCTAATTACAAAATAAGCTTTTACAAATTATACAGAGCTGTGGCTTCAGAAATACAAGTTGATGAAAACTGATTGCATTTTAAAATATTTCAAAAAAAAAAAACAAGTAATATTTGTTGCTCCATCTCAAATTACGCATAGAAAAAGCAACATTTGCGTGTGATGTCATTGCCCTACTTCTTCACCTAGCTATCTTTTGGCTGGCCTTCTCCTCCAGAACTCAGCTTAGAGTTCATCTTTTCTAATAAGTCTCTACATGTTGCTTCCACCTCTTAACTCAGGATTAGTACCTGCTCTCCTGAAGGGGCACATCCTCGATGATAATACTGTTGATAAAGATAATGATGACATCCACAAGATTTCAATGAACATTCTTTAAGTACTTACTATGCACCAAGCACTGGGCTAAGTACTTTACATATATGATTGTGTTTAATCCTAACAAGTGTATGAAAGCATGTAATTTTCCTACTACCATTTACATATGTTAAAACTGAAGCACTCATTGTGGAAGATCACACAGCCAGAAGGGCCAGAACCAGGCTTTGAACTCAGGTTGTCTGACTCTAGAACTCGCGGTCTTAAATGCTAAATGATTACTGCCTCATATGACTTATTTTTGAATACTGATTTCATAGAACAGTGCCTGCTCAACATAGGAACTCAATTTTATTTTTCAAAGAATAAATGATTAAAATATATTACATTGGATAATAGTGATAAATATTTAAAATGTTTTTAAAGGTGTCTTTTTTACGAGGATAGTGGGGCTGAGGATAATAGAGTCCTAGAAGATACAGGGCTACTAACATCCACATTGAGAGGGAGACACTTTCATTACAGAAAGCTGTATGTTTAAGAGGTTATCTGTGCCCAGGCTCCCTTTCCTAAAAGAGCAGTGATTCTCAACCAAGGACAATTTTGGCCTCCAGAGGACAATTGGCAATGTCTGGGTCCATTTTTGGTTGTCACTACTGGGAGAGTTGTGCTGCTGATATCTGGTGGGTAGTGGCCAGTGATGCTGCTAAGAGTAAGCATCCCACATAACGCATCAAATGGTACCACTGTACCCTAGCCTGGGTGATGGAGTGATACCCCATACTAAAAAAAAGAGAGAGAGAAACAAAGAAAGGAAAGAAAAGAAAGCAGGAAAAGAAAGGCCAAAGCAAAGGAGCACTGCTAGAATCACAGGTCCAGTAGCAAGGCCCACATCCATACGTGTTGAAAGACAATTCCCACGTTTACAAAATCATGCACTTCATGCTATTGGGGGAAGCCCAGCAGGCATAAGAGAAAACTAGAATCCCGGGTTTATCATCACATGGATCAAATCAAGCAATGGCCATCAGGTAAACTTGGTTTATATTTAAATAAACAGTGTTTCAGAGAAAACCTTGGAAGTTCCTAATGGACAAAATGGTAACCCCAAAGGGAAGTTACAAAACTTTAGTAAACTGCCAAAGGAAACAGAAAAACAAATGGCAGGGTATGGCGATTTATACTATGAAAAGGCCATTTTTCTTCTCTTCACATAGTACTCTTCCAGCATCACCCACAAACACTGAGAACAATATGCTTTTCTAACTTACAGGCATGAGTGCTGGAAGAATACTGGCTGCTGCCTTGAATACCAAGGATTTCCCTTCACTTTACTCTGTACAGCAAACATCAAATAATGACAAGAAAGAATAATAGGAAACAAGAATGCATACTTCAAGGATGGAGGACACCCAGAGTCTTTGAAACATGATTTTCATGTAAGAAGGCTGTTTACCTCTCGCTGACACTGGCCTGCTGCTAACTCTTCACTTCCCACATCTCTTTCTTCACTGCAATGCTCCCAATGTCCTCAAACTATGCACCATTGTGTTCAACTGATTTAGGCATCAGCAATGCTGGTCAAGTGAAGTGAAAGTTGTTGAGTTCCTTTTTATTTTTGAAAAAGAACATATTTGAAAAGTAGAATAATCATGTGTACATAAAATGCACTCATTGAACTGTTTAAAATTCTATTTTTTACAAAAAATTAGCTGGGCATGGTGGCACGTGCCTGTAATCCCAGCTACTCAGGAGGCTGAGGCAGAAGAATTGCCTGAACCCGGGAGGCGGAGTTTGCGGTGAGCCAAGATCGCGCCATTGCACTCCAGCCTGGGTAACAAGAGTGAAACTCTGTCTCAAAAAATAAATAAATAAATAAAATTCTATTTTTAGCAAACTATGCAAACAACTAGCCAATAAATAAATAAGTTAAATCTGGTGTATTCTGTTTCCATGGCAAACTGTGTCTATAGGCTAACCAGATTGATAATTGCTGCTAAGGCAGACTCTTTTTGTTTCAGATTATTCTCATGCTGCTAATAAAGACATACCTGAGACTGGGAAATTCATAAAGGAAAGAGATTTATTGACTCACAGTTCAGCATGGCTGGGAGGCTCAGGAAGCTTACATCATGGCAGAAGGAGAAGTAAACATGTCCTTCTTCACATGGAGGCAGCAAGAGGAAGTGCCAAGCAAAAGTGTGCAAAGCCCCTTATAAAATCAGATTTCATGACAACTCCCTCTCTATCCTGAGGACAGTATGGGGGTAACCACCACCATGATTCAATCACCTCCCACCAGGTTCCTCCCACAAACATGTGGGGATTATGGGAACTACAATTCAAGATGAGATTTGGGTGGGGACACAGCCAAACCATATCACTTTTCATACTAAAGGGGTTGGCATTTTTTAATTGAGAAGAAAGAACAGGTTATCAGAGTATTTCTGGAAAATCATAATTATTCTATAAATTAAAAAAGCAATCTTAGAGAAAAATATCTTCTTGCTCTAAAATCTTTTGTGGTACCTTTTGAATCTATAAGGAGTAGTGATAAGTTTAGACATAGGCACACACTCACTAAGCCAAATTATACAGGGAAAGCAATGCAGCTACTACCAAAGGGACACCTGGGCTCTCTTGCTGCCTCTCACCTCCAGGGTGTGTAAATAAACATTAATTTTGAGGACAAGAGACTTAAAAGTGCAAAGCAAGTTGATGAACCCTCTTTCTGTGAGAACACATCATTTACCTTTGCATAACTACCTCTGCCTGTAAATTAGATTTATCCAGAAATGGATCAAATATGAATCTCTACTTTATAAAAATTCAAAATTGTGCAGTATCTACAAGTGCACATCATGATGGGAGACATCTACGAGAACTGATTCTTCCACAAACACAGTCAAATAATGGCCGTATTTCCATACAAGTCACCTAGTGCAGTGTATTTAATATTATAAAATAACATATCCAACAATTATGCCATACTTTAAAAAGTCTGCTCACACTTTCTACTCTAAGATTTGAACCTATGCAGTCTAGTCTTTTCTAAAAATAACCTAAAAGCATTTTTTTTTCTAACGGTTCACTAAGCAACAAAGCAAAACATGTACAATGAAACTGTATGAATAAATATTAATATCTGGCACAATAATTTCCAGGATCATTATCATTATCTTAATAAAAATAAATAAATCATTTATTTATTTTTATTAAAGCACTTTTTGCTCATCGTTGTAAAGTATACACTTTTAAAATACTTCAGGAAAAATTAAGACTGTGTAATATATATATATGGCATGATTCAGTTTCTGATACATATAAATAAATTATACTTATTTCAGAATACACAAAAGCCTGTTAACTGTAGTTACTTCTAGGAAATAGAACAGGTGATTGAAAGAAAATTTCTGAAAGACTTCACTTTCTACTTTTTATGTATCTAAATTTTCTACTATGTGCACATATTTCTTTCAAAATAAAAATTGATTTTAAAATGTTTTAAGAGAATAATATTTTATAGGAGAAAAAGTAGCTAGAATTTACATTTAACATTTCAATATTTTGCCTGTCCTTACCAAACTCACTTGAAATTAGAATTTCTTTTTTACAGGAAGCAAAGGCATAAAAATCTAGGTCTTGCAATTTTTTTCAATTCAAGGAAAAGCTTTCTGACAAGAAGAAAAAATAAACAAAATGGTACTTTGAAATAAATAGAAAATTAGAAAACAAAATTGCTTGTCATGATGGAGATTCTGCTAGGAAGCAGTGACTTACACAGTGCCCTAGTTAAAGTAATTTTGTTTTTACTCTCTGATGTGGGTTATTGGATACAAAAGTAAACTCTTCTTTTTTCACACTGGCATTTCAAATGAAGAAAATATATATTATTAAACGATCAAAATTAGCAAACTTAAATGTAACTATTAAACAGAGATAAGTTTTTTTTTTCTAATGGAAATATATTTTTTTTTCTAACGGGATTTTTCAATATTATCTGAAGATTGGACATCCTGTATTCTCAAAAGTTTAGTTTTTACTTCTCTCTTACTTTGTTATGTATTTTATTTCTCAAAGTTTACAGATCACACACATCTTCATCAAATATACACAGACTTTTAAAATATCTCACTTTATAAATAAAAAGGCAAAAAAAGAGCTGCTTTGTTTTTCTCTGTACATGGAGACCAGACTCACTTTCACTTGCAGCCCACTAAGCAGAACTTTGCCTATGTCAGTGCTGTAGGGACACAGAAAGCCTCATGGTTCAGTCACATATGAAATGTTCTTTAAAATCCTGAGGGTCAATAAATGGAGTCCAACTGATTCCAGGTCTCTAGAATGAGATCTTAACCACAGAATTACAGCTCTGTGACCAGTTCTGTCTGTGTGAGACCAGTACAGGTCTGATTGTACATAGCTTGTCTATTTATCTATAAATGAGAAATGGGATGAACTCTACAAACTGACACATCTCTTTCAACATTATAATTCTGGTTCTGAGTGAAGCAGAGTAGCTACTTCCTCTTTATTTGTCCATTAGCAAACAAATTAAACACAATGCTATACAATACCAAAGCCATTTATCTACACATATACCTGACAAGGAGGACATAGAGATTCAGTGAAAGGTGTGCATATATATATGCACACATACCAGAGACGTGGCAGGAAGATAATTTCAGACAAATGTTTTCTAAGTGACAACACTTGAATTTAATTAAGAATGACTAAGAAAAGAACATATTTCAAAGAATGTAGGCTAGTATTAGCATATCTCAGAAACCAGTAGTTCAATAGCACTGTTTATCCTCCTGAAAATAATATTCAGCAGTCTTACAAAATTTTAAATGATTACTATACAACCTTGTGAGATTGAACAAAAATACATTGCGAAAGGAAATGTAAAGCCACAAGTAAAATATCAAAAAAGACTGAGAAAGAATAAATTTTCACATGGTTGATATTCATTCAAAAATTTGTATTGAACTTCCTTGCCTTGTACCTATCATTGAACCACAGAAGTGGGGATATGATATTGTACGGGAAATGAAATAAGGGCTCAAAGAGCTTGCACATCCAACTTTGTTTAAAATATGTAGTAATGTGATAGGAAAGACCTAAATACAGCATCCTGAGCAGAGAGCTCCTGAGACCTCGAGGATTGCCCTGTGAAGGCAGTATCTGAATGATGGTTCATATGTTGGTAGGTAAAGATGATTACAAAGTGTCACTCGGGACAAGGTACTAGCATAAACCAGTGGTTCCCAAAGTGCTTCTGCAGACCAACAGCATCAACACCACCTGGGAAGTTGTTCAAAATGCAAATTCTCAGGCCCCATCTCTAACGTACTGAATTAGCAACTCAGGGATTAGGCCCTATAAGCTAACTTTTAATAATCTTTCTGGGTCATTATGATGTGGACTGAAGTTTAAGCATCCCTGTCATAAATAAAGACATACTGAGGTAAATACGATGCTCTTCAGACATTTAACAGTGGGTTAGCAGCATCAGAATCAGGTAGAAGGAATAAAAGGAACTTTCAGCTCCACATTTGATGTCTCTTAATCCATAGAGAAAATTGTCCAGGTAGTTGTGCTTTGTAGCCAGGTCTGGAACTACTGGAGTTGCAGGAGCTTAAAAGGGAATTTAAAGTGACATCAGGTTGTTGAGAGGGACCTTAAATGCAAGTTTGATGAATCAGATTTCAGTGGTAGGAAATGAAAGCATTTAAGTGTTTTTCGGTTTTGGTTTTGACTCTTTAATTGAAATATGACACCCATGCATAGCATTGTGCACAAATCGTCTTTGTGAAACTCAAAGGATTATCAGAACATAAATAGTATTGCAGGATTTTGAAGCAGATAAAGCAATGTTTCCAAAATATTTCTATGCCAGGGGTTAGAGGTCCTAATAGGAGGAGGCCGAGAATCAGGTAAAGACACCAAATTAAAGTTATTACCACTTTACGCATGTATATTAAAGATAGATGTTTTCAGGAAAATCACAGAATTTGATCTAGAAAGACCTTGAAAATGGGGAAACTGAAGCCAATACATGTTAGGTGACTTGATGGAGGTCATACAAATGCCTGGAGAAAAGCTAAACTAAAGCCAGACTTTCTGACTCCCACTCTAGGGGTAGTTCTGTGTCACGCTGCATGCTGGAAAAAAATATAGCCAAGATTTTTGAAGGGTGGATTGATGGGACTTGACAAATGACCAGATGAAGAGACTGAAATACAGAACTCACAGTTCATTCTAGAATCCTTGGATCCATGCGACTGGGGGGATATTGCTACCAGCTTGGACAAATTAGAATATAGACCTAGAAAATATTTTTACTTCATATAAGAAGGTGTGACCTTAGCTGCTTAGCATTTTGAGCCTCAGCAAAACTAAAAGATTCTCATTCTCTTATTAGCATCTTGTTACGGCCCAGCTCCATATCTAAAACAAAGCAAATATTTTGCACATAGGATACAACCGTCTGCTTAAATTACATGGAAAGGATAATACTGTCTCAACTGACACTTGTGATTAATTTTACTAAGGACTTGCTTTAGAAGGTTTTTGGCAGAACAGTCTATGCTGACAGTTCAAAAAAGACAAGGACTTCATTGTTTACAACAACAAATGTGGCAACAATAATAAGATCGCACATCTTTCCTCATTTTCCTGGATCTGTTTAAGAAGAAGAATGTTTGAATAACATTATAGTATGTCCATATCTTGACAATTTTATGGATTTTATGGAAGTAATATAAAAACAGTGACATACGCATAAAGCTTCTTCCTTATTATCTATTTGGAAATCATCAGAAATCTGGCATTAGAAACGCAATGAAAAAATTTCAAATGGTTCTATGAAAAAATTTCAAATGGTTCTATTCCCTTTGAAAGTCTTTCAGTAGTTTCATTTCTTATTGGATCTTTTATTTTGCATACCAATATTTAAGTTTTAATATGTTTCTCGGCAAAAAGAAGTTACACTGTCCCATCATTGTAGTTCAGCCACCTTTGTACAACTAACTGTGAAATAACAGATCATTTGATTTAATCCCCATAAGCATTTATTCAACACCAATTACTTACTGGTGCGACTTTACGAAATGCTGGGGTTGATTCCAAAGGAGGGTAAGAAATAGTTCTTGCTCTCAAGATGTTTATAGTTTGTGTAAGGAGACAAGACATGCAAATGAAAATAGTTAAATGATATTGGAAGGCAGTCTGGGATTAAGAGGAAAATGGATAAGACAATAGGAATGACGTGGGATTGAGAGAGAAGAAAATGGGACTGCCGTGGAGGTGAATGCTTGATAATCAGACATTCTGTAAGAAGACAGCTTGAGTTTTATACACAACCAGCACCACCCCCACCATACTATGATTTTGGCTGTCTGGCTATAATCCTCCCTCTTAGGCAATTTAAGATATGTCCATCTCTTTTCCAGATGTAAATGCACACACAAAAAATCAAGTTTTATAAGATGTCAAAAACATCAGGGATAGCTCTAGGCGAAAATTGTGGGTCTGAAAATTTTGATTCCCTTTATTTTCTCTTTTCCATGTTTGCTTTTCCTTATCCAGTTGTTCAGTTGTCTTCCCCTTATCAAAAGAAAGTGCATCCCTTGTTGAGACTAAAATTTCTCACTTATGAGACTAAAATGTTATTTTATGAGACTAAAATTGAGTTAAGGGAATAGTCTGGTAGGGTCTGGGGAGGTAGAAGATTCTCCCTAAATTATAGTGTAGAGAAAACTGCCCACTATAACTTTTCCTTTGGTAACTCTTGAACTTTATCTAGTGTTATTACTAACAGATTCAAATATTCTTAAATAAATGTGTGAAAATATTTTTGAATTATTAAAGAGCAGTATTTTTCAGATGCCTTCTTTGAAAAAAATATAGTCTGATTTCTCTACATGCACTTTATTAAAATGTACTAGAGGATCAGAATTCCATTCATTAGCATAGTGAATGTTTTTCATTGTTTTCTCACATTTATTTGCCTCCTGAATCCAATCAGTTTTCTGGAGTAGAACACATAATCTCAGCAAAGCCAATCAACATATTCTATACCTGACCACAGTTTTTAGTTCAAAGAGGGCTTATGACCTAAAGGAATGCAATCGAGTGGCCTTCAAGATTGTTCCTAGCAGTATGGGACACAGATTGTTTCCCTTGCCCTAACATATGACAGCCATTTTGCTCCCTTAAGGGAGCAAAACCAGCATAAGAGTGAAGTTAAGCATAAGGGGGAAGTTTTGACATGTGATATAAAGGGAAGGGAAGCCAGCATAAGGGTGAAGTTTTGATGTGTGATGTAAAGAACTAAATGCACTGTAGAGAATATGATGTGAATCTTCATGAAAGCAAGCCTAAATTATTGCATCAAATTCCTTTATTGTTGAAGACATTTTTCATGGGGTTTTTCTCTACCTGAAACTAACATACATATACGTATTACAAATGAACTCAGTAAATATTTATTGAGTTCATACTATGTGCTAGATTCCAGGACTGCAGCAGAGTGAGACATAATTTCTGTCCTGAAGTTACTCACATTCTAGCAGAAAAATTAAACAAGCAAACAGACTAAATCAATATAGTGTGATAACTAAGAAGGAAAAACAGAGGAAAATGAAACATGATGAAATAGTGGCACCTAAATTAGCACAACAAAAACAAGTTTAAAAAATATTAAAAAGTCACGCTAAAGCATACCATTATTTTATATATAACAATTGGCCAGTTAATAGCATGGTTTGTTCCTTCACATTCAGCATAAAATGACTTAAAAGGCAAATACTAATATTCTCATCCAATATTGAGTCCTTTGATTGAAATAACCAACTTATTCTTTAAACAAATTGTCGTTTCTTGTGTGTCATGATAAAGATATTCCTGCAGACAAAATACAAAATACAAAATATTAACTCTTAAGCCATTGCCACGTACTCATTTTACCTATGAGGTTTTTCAGAAGGCATCTTTAGAGACCTGAAACTCAACAAATTCTGCAAGGGAAAAATTAACTGCTGTCTTTAAAAGACAAAGTAGTAAAATAGTGGTGTCATGTTAAAATATATTCCTGTATGTGCAAAATGTTCCCTGTAGAATCACATGCAATAAAGAATATGAAAGCAAGGCAAGGATTATAAGGAACTTAAGACAGGATTATAAGGAACTTAAGACAAATGCCAGTTATTGCCATTCTTCTAGAGTATACTCTTTTTTTTTCTTTTTTTTTTTTTTTTTTTTTNAGATGGAGTTGCACTCTTGTTGCCCAGGCTGGAGTGCAATGGCCCAATCTCAGCTCACTGCAACCTCCACCTCCTGGATTCAAGCGATTCTCCTGCTTCGGCTTCCTGAGTAGCTGAGGTTACAGGCATACACTGCCACATAGGATGTACTCTTTTACTACAATCAGAGATGTAAGAAGTCTGATTATTTTGTGTGCTTCCCAATACAAGTTATCTTTAAGCTTACAGGGCAAAATAACAGGTTAAAGAAGTTCCAATACACATTAATGTGTTGAAATAAAGAACTGTTATCCTTCTTCTTACTTGGGGTTGAACAAATACAACTCAATGGCCTGGAGCTTTATTCCCTAAGTTTTAGTCATAGAGAAAAAAATAAGTTGATAACCAATTTGTTGAACCTTCTAAAGAGAAGTGGGCAAAGGACCTTATGTTTACAGGTGGTTAGAGGAGATTATGATCAGGCAAGTGCTATTAATTCTCATAACTATTATAATATCTATAACACCTTGTGGGGATGATTTTTTCATTTTACAGAAGAGTAAACTGAGAGTACAGAAGCTTTATTGAGATGATTGAATGAATGACTTCAGGGTATTTTGCAAGGCATAATTTTATTTTATCTCATATTATGTAGAATTGGTACAGCTAAGGGACATTTCTACAGCATGGACAATTCAGGTGCTTTTGAAATGACTTGCCATTAGTCAAGATATAGCCCCTTATCTCCTGTCCCCTTGGTATTGAATCATCAGTCCATCCTTCATAATTTTGAGCTAGATTTAAAAACCAGACTCTCAATAAGTGTTGAATGAAGAATAGCAACATTAAGTCAACTTCTAAAGCAAACCATTTCACAATGTTCCATTTGTTTTTGTTTAGAGTTTAAAGGAAGAATGCTTATTTTTTTCAAATAGCATAATGTTAACACGAATACAGTTCTGTGCAGACAGTGATTAAATCTTAATAAGCTACCTAAACATCCCCAAGCTAATTGGAACTTTACCAAAAAGCACCATATAAACCTGGCTATCTAAAAAAGGGCACAAGAAACAGAAATGAACTGAGGATTATATCAGCACCAGCTGACATGAAAAGTCTTCTAGACACTCAAAGGAAGGAAAGTCATCAAAGAAAAAGAAAGCCACATTCCAATGCCCAATATGCATCTCAATAACATTCTAAAGAACTATTTTTCCCAGATACACCCCATAAAAACCTACATAACATTTAATGTATGATTCCAAAAAGGAAAATAATAATTACTTATATATAAAATATTTATTTGTGGCTACTCTCTGCCAGGCCCTGGCCTAGGTTCTGTTTCTTAGTTTTATTAAGTTATCTCTATGTATGATTTTAAATGTTCATCTTTCTGAGAATGTTAATCCATTTTTTTGTTCCTATTACTTTTTCATTTTCATTCCCACTGCACTTACTTTCCTAGATCAATTCTTCCAGAATCCTTGATTCAATTTTCTTTTGTCTTTCTGCTACACTCACTGATCCTTTCCCCCTAGCAAAAAAAAAAAAAAAAAAAAAAATGTTTCCAGTCTGTCTTGCATAATTGAAACTGCAAATGTTGAAGAAAATTGTCTATGCAGATTGGTGGTATGATTGATGGTTTCTGACTCCATCTGGGCCTTGGCACTGCTCTGCCCTCATCATATTTATCCTTAGTTAGTTTCTTTTCATGTTTCCCTCTGTAACCTATCACTCTTCTTAAGTCCTTCACTCCACCAATCCCATTATTCTCAGCTAATAAATCAGCTTTCTGATTCAGAAGAAAAAATAAAATATGAACCAAGAACTCTCCAAACCTGTCTCCCCAAACTTCATCTCTAAATTTATCCAATACAGGCTCTTTACTTACACCCTTTTCGTCTAGCTTTTGGATGAAGGACTTTCTCAATACATTAAACATCTTCCTCGTATAACTTCAGCATCTCCCTTTGTATTGGCTTCTTTCTCTCAGCCTATAATAAGTTTAAAGAAAGGAAAGAAGAGAGGAGGGAAGGAAGAATAAGAGAGGGAGGAAGAATGTAATTCATCATAGATTTCCCCTTAATTCAAGGTTCAATCCTGCCTCTCCCTTCATCATGATTATCCATCCAGCTTCTGCTCCTCAAAGTATCTGAAAGCAGATCTACATTTTCTGACTTCACTTACTCAATTTTTATTAATCAATAGGTCAAGGTGCATTATTCCACAAGTGATGATCCTCTGGCTTCTACTTATACCAGTGTACTAAAATGCCTTTTGATGCAATCACCAAAGAGTTTACTCATGTCATAATGCATGCCCTAGTCTTAGTTATTACCTTATTTGCTCTCTATTACTTATTACTTACGAACACTCACTTCTTAGTGAATTGCTGTGGTTACAGGTAATCCTAAGGGCACATCTGTGAGTCAATTCTAAAGTCTCCATCCTTAAAAGCCAACATGGACAGGATTATAAGGTTCAGGATGTACATAGCATTGTTTTTACCATTCTCTTCATAATAACAAATAGAGAGAAGAATAACAAAAGGTAATACCAAGATAGCATGCTTATACTCCCTGCCAGGGTTGGCTGTGTTTAGAGATACTAAATTGTGAATTACTACAGGAAACTGAGAGAGAGTAAATTATTCAGTTCACTGAATTGAGGGCAAGAGCTTCACAATTTCTTGGAATTCCCTGTTACATCGCTATTTGATTCCCGTGAATAAAGTGAGCAGTAGATCAAAGATATATTTCAAGGCTATTATGATTAGAGCCTTGGGGAATTTGGAAGTTGTTTTCTGATAGGTAGGAGGCTGAGGGTGGATTCACTTTTATGAGCATGCTAATTTATGCTATGCAAGTTGCAGACTGCTACTATGGGAGTAGTAAAATGGGATTTAAAACTTAGGCGGAGACTCCTAACACATTCTTCCCTCTCTGTCTGCCCATCTCCCCTTCTACTGTCTTAAAAACATTTCTGATTTCTGTGCCTATTTCCTATCCATTTCTCCCAATGTTGTCCTTTGGATCTTCACTATTAATCCCCTCTGTAGTTCATTGGACATAGCTTCAAATTGCTGATGGCTGTTAAATCTATTTCTCTATCACAACCAAAATCCTTTTTCAAATAACCTATTAGGCATAGCTATCAAATGGCCTCACAAAAACTTCAAACTTAATACATCTAAAATGGAACTCATTATATCACGTCCCTCTAAATCTGTTCTGCTTCCTCCATCTCAGGTCTCCATTAGTGTGGTCATCAGACACTCTGCAGCTGAACTGCTACCTCAATATTCATTCTCTCTAGTTTGCATTCCCTGAGGTAAACTTACATTCTCCCTCGCTTTCTTTAATAATTGAATTTCCAAGTTTTAGCTGGGTAAATTGCCATCTAGACTAGAGACTATAATTCCCAGACTTTATTTCTCCCAGAAATGGCTATGTGACTCAATTAATAGCCAATAGAATGCGATCAGACTACCAGATCATGTTTCTTCTCACATTTGCCCCTTCCTCATTGATTGAATATGGAACCAACAATCTTGGGGATGAAACCTCATGTAACCATATCTGGGAGAGTATCACCCTAATGGAAGGTAGAGAAAAAAGAAAAAATGTAAGTGTCTCTGCAATCATGCAGAACTCCCTATTATCCATAGTTTGTTAAATCTGAAGTGTTTGGCTGACAGAGAAATAAACTTCTGCCTTGTTTAAACTACGTTATTTAAAATACTGTACAATTGTTAAATTGGATCTTTGGTACAGCAGCTAAACAAGCCAGAATTTGAAAGGCATTGTTCCTCACAAAACGTCATCCCTGTATTCAATCACTTATCAAATCGTGTCAATTATATCTGAGAAAAATCTCTCAAATTCCTTTTCTCTTGTCCAATTGCATGGATAGTGCTTGAACCCTAGCTCTCAAAATCCCTGGCTTAGAATTTCCTAAGTCTCATAAGCAATGCCCCTCAAAATACAGTCTATTCTTCAGCAGCCTAAGGTATAATGTTTCTATAAAACATGTCTTTTGACTCTTCTGCATCAAGATTTCTGAAAGTTTCCTACTATCTACCATGTACAATACAAATCCCTCAGCTTGACATAGATCTTTGAAATTCTTCTTACTTCTTAACATTCCTTGCTATGTACCACATGCTCCTACTACATAGAAATCCCATTACTTCTGAAATGATCTCAGCCTTTATGAGATGATGCCTTTGCTCACAGAGTCTCTTCAGGCAAAATATGCTTTTTCCTCTTCTTGGTCAGGAAAATATCTACTTAACCCTTAAGTCCCACTACAAACATCCTATCTCCAATGAAGTCTCTTAGAAATCTCATATTAGAGATTATTGCCCTTTATCTGTGCTTGACTATAGCAGCTTGCTCATAATTTTGTAACAGTAATAAATTATATTTTATCTGTTTGCATGTCTAACTCTCTGTAGATTTCCAAAGAATATAAATCATTTCTTATTCAACTTTGTGTCTCTATCACCGTGACATGTGTTAGATAAGAGTGAATATTTGTTGAATGACTAAATGAACCTTTCAAAAGTTCAAGGAGGCCTACAGATTTGCTTTAATGCATGTAAGAAAGCATCCTTCCAGTGTGAAAATATAAAATATTTATAACTTTCCCTTATATCCAGTCTGGATTTCCCCCATCATATATGCTTTCTTTTGGTTATAAAAGAGAGAAGCAATCATTGAGACAGCAGCTTAGCAACTGCAAAACACATAGGCTTTGAAGTTGCAGTATCTAGTTTCAAATTCTAACTGCCACTCATCAACGTATGGCACTGGTCATGTCACTTCCCCTGTCTAAGTTTATCTCACCTGAAATGCAGATGATAATTAGCCCTGCATCATAGGGTATTTGTGAGGATAAAATGAGTTAATACATAAAAAGCACTTAAGTCAGGCACTGCCATACTAAGCACTAAATAAGCATTACTACCATTTCAGTAAGGAAATGGTACAAGAAAGTCTCATGAGGGTCCCAGGAGATTTGAGCGACCAGCAGAGATAACTGACAATTTGTATCTTCTTTCATTATTATTTAATAGAGGTACATTTCTAAAACCAACTAATTATTGTGTAGATTATGTACTAAGTTTTAAGCAGAAGCCTGCCACTTTAAGGCTCAGAATGTGTAAAAATACCCATAAAGTTACCTGAAAAGATGCTAGGAGCCAGATCTGAAAGTCTGCTAGATTGGTCTTGAATTGGACCCTTCATGCCTATCTAAAGGTCATCCATTATCATTTGTCCTAGGATGACTGACATACCCTCTCTGACGATTCTAACTCTGTCATCCAAAATGCATGCTTTTCCTTTAGATCCCCATGAGAAACACTCACGCCCCGATTTATGACATGTCCTTTTCCCCTTCTGAAATAATGCACTTGCCGATTGTGTTTCTGCTAAGTTCTCTTCTCTCCTGGTCTCATCTCAAGACCATACATACAATGTGGCTTTTCCCCATGGTAAGAACAACCCATATGCAATTGTCTTACCTACTTCCTGCATCAGAGGAAGTGAAGCTTGAGGAAGACTTGAAGGTGACAAATGATGGGTTGGCGAGAAGATACAGTCAAGGAAGACAAAAGGGTCTGGTTAGAAACTTTAGTGAAAGAGAGAGTTGAGACGTCCTGGGCTAGTCAGTATAAGGTCACAGACCTAGGCATAGCACATCAGCGTTTCTATATAGAAACGAGCTAAAAGAAGATGAGAATGACAAAGATATGCTGTACCAATTCTGCCTAGAGCTGGTCAGGTACTAAATATTTAAGCATAAGCATCAAAACTTTAGTTTTGCATCCCCTGAGGTAAACTTACATTTATGCTACATTACTTTGACCACATGTTTTACACATTTGCTTAAGCATCAATGTTTCTAAATACATTCTGACAGGAAGCACAGCTACAAAGAAGAAAATCTGTGATGTCGTGCAGTTCTTCAAAGATCTGACAGGCTTCTTTAATAATTAAAAAGCTGCTATACTGGCCTAATGGCAAAATATTCCTGTAAATTGACTTTCTATTCACAGTGTGAGAGGATTGGACTAAAAACTGGATAATCATTAACGGGGCTACCTGCACTATATTTCCTAGTGTCTGTGTTTGACTTTCTATAAAATACAAACTAAGTTGAATTAAATATTTAGTGTCTCAAATGTATCTTGCAGCATTTTATTAAAGAAGAAAACCGGATTTTAATAATAGTAATGCATTTTTTAAAAATAAGAAAACTTAAGGAAATTATCGAAACCTTATAAATTACCATTGTTAAAGAGCCTATGATAACTGATTATAAAAACAACTGTTTGAAAATACCTGACCACATATATACCACACATATATATCTCTCCTAAACCCAAATTTAAAAATCTGTCTAGGAATGGTTTTCAGCCTACAAAATTTTGTTTTATCTTAAACCAGTGAGATCATGGGATTAAAACTGTATTTTAACAAACAGAATCAGCATTACTCTCGGAAATCACTGTACTGGTAAGTATACCAGATAAAAGATCACAAAGCATAATATTCAAAAGTGATACTTTAAAAAAGCATGCATTTTTATGTTTGTATCCCCTGCACCCAGGACAATGCCCAATACCCAATATTCATTCAATAAATTTGGAATAAAAATCTATTAAAATCTTTCCTTGAAGATACAATTGAATAACTCAAGATCATCTGAATTATAATAACATACATACTAAATCCCACTTTCAGGTATATATCTAAAAGAACTTAAATCAGGATCTCAAAGAGATATCTGCACTGTCATACCATTCATAAAAACCAAGATATGGAAACAACCTAAGTGTTCATCCATGGATGAATGGAGAAAATGTGATAAAGACAGAGTCAATGGAATATTGTTTAGCATTAAAAAAGAAGAAAATCCTGCCACATGTGATGACATGGATAAATCTGGCAGATATAATGCTGAGTAAAACAAGCCAGTCATGAAAGGACAGATAGATACTACTTGATTCCACTTATATGAGGTATCTAAATTACACTGATAGAAGCAGAGAGAAGAATGTTGGTTGTCAGGGGCTTAATAGGGGTAGGTGGGAGATGGGGAAATGGAGGTATGGTGTGGCGAGTTGCTCATCAATGGATACAAGCTTTCAGTTATGCAATATGTTCTAGAGACCTGTTGTATAATGTAGTACCTATAGTTAACAATATCGTATTGTGCAATTTTAAACAACTGTTAAGAAGGTAAATCTCATGTTAAATACTCTTATCACAAAAATAAACAAAAACCCAAAGGGGCATGAGTAAACTTTTAGAGGTAATGAACAATTTTATGGTATGCAAATTATATTTTTATAAATAAAATCAAAATGAGCATTACTCTTGTAAGTCACTTTACAGGTAAGTACACCAGATAAAATGCGTACTTTCATTACCTTGATTGTGGTAATGGTTTCCTGGGTATATACATATATCCAAATTATTCAATTGTACTCATTAAAGATATGCAGATTTTTGTATACCAACTATACTTCAATAAAACTATGTGAACATAAATAAAGTCAATCAAGCTAAAATCGTTACAGGATTTCTGAAGGACAGTCAGGCCCTACTACAAAAAGCTTCAAAATGTGTGAGTGCAGTGTCATCTAACAATTGTACTTCCTCAAATGCATCCTAAAAAATGAAGGATATATAGAAGGATTTAACAACTGTTGAGTTATTAAGATTGTCAATGGTGTGATACATTACTGGACCAAATAAAAATAGAAGAAATTTAATTCTCAACAATAATAAAATAGTTATCAGATTGGAATACATCCATACAAAGATTACTCAGCCATTTCAAATGACCTTGTAAACTAATATTTATTTTAAATATGGATACTTTATCATGAAATGAGAATTTCCAGTGACAAAACAACACTTAGAATCACAAATTTGCTGAAAAATGTACATATAAATTTATTCAAAGATAACATTCTCAAAACAATGTTCTAGCTACCATAAATGCATATGGATATTTATTTTTTAAATATTAAACTATTTACAGAAATATGGCATAAATTGCCATACAATTAAAATAGAGTGATTATTAGGGAGGTATTTTTTTCAGTGCTCAGAGCCTTTTTCACAAATATATTCCATCCATACCTGCCTTGTTTCTTTCATTCCTTTTTTTGCTTCTTCCACCTGGTCAAAGATATAGGGAAATTTTCTTTCTCCTTTCTAAGACTATCTTCACCACAAAACTGTAAGCTTACCTGAAAATTAGTATCTTGCTACAAGGTAAAATGTTACCTCCTCTGTCAGTTTTCTAATCATCTCAAGTTGACTTGGATGCGGCTTTATCTTATTGCACTTTGTACATCTCTCTGCTTTCTTATTCCATTTCAATTGTTTGCATATATGAGAGAGCAAAAACTAGAAGCTATTTAATATCAGAAAGCATGCAGTTACACGGTTATATCCCCTGCACCCAGGAAAATTCCTAACACATTTTGCCCAATATTTGGTCCATGAATTTTGAATAAAAATCTATTAAAATTCCTCCTTGAAAATATAACTCAATATTTTCTGAATTATACACATCTACATACTCAATATGCTAGCCAAAATATTGTTCAATTGATAAAATAGTGATATTTTTCTTAATGTCACTGAAAATTACTAAGTCTCGGCGAGGCCCTAGAAGGTAGAGTTTGAATATTTATTGAGTACCTGCTCTGCACTGGGGATATCAAGCCTCTATGGCTTGCTGGAAGAGATAGGCCTAGAAGCAAGTCATTTCATATCATATGAGTAGTACTGATTAGAGGCCACTGCTATGGGATATGAGAATACAGAGAAGTGGGCAACAGCATACAGCATCTCGGTGGTGGTGCCAAGCTTATAGCAACAAAGAGAAAACAGGCTGAAGAAAGGAACTGTTACTGTAGTTCAGGACTCTCACCTCAAATGAGGTCTTCAACACTCAGTTTTTGACATCACCATATGCCTAAAATTCAGCAAATGGACATCAATTTTGAGGAATAATATACTTGGATTTCTATCAGAATATTGCTCTTTGAGTTAAAGAATGTGATCATTGTTTCATTCTCCTGACTTGGCAAAGAATGGAATCGATGGGTGAACATAGCAGTACTCAAGCCTTGACTATATGACTTTTCATGTTTTCACTATGACCAACAACTTTCACTGTACTCCTCTCCACCCCACCCATTACTTTACTTTCTGACTAAGCCGAACTGCACGTAGATGTCCCAAAATGCCAGCCTAGCTCAGGTTTCTGCATCTTCAAACACAACCGTGACTTTTTCCTACAAAAAGTCATCCAAGCCCATTCCTCCAATAGTTAATTACAGAAACCTCTTTTATTTAATTGATTACTCTGTATTAAAACCACTAAAATGTTTTTCTCTCTTGGTCTTTTATTACCTTACAAGCTGAGAAAGTGTCATTATTATTTCACGATGGATTCATGCTAAACTTTAATATTAAATTAAAAGTGCACTAAAATATTCTGATATACCCTGTATAACTTGTAAAACTATTTCAACATGTGATTTTCAAAAACATATCTGAGAATAAAATTTTATGCAGATTTCTAAAATATTGAGAAATCTAAACTATGACTTATATACCCTAATAGCATTACACTTAAATATCTGTGTCACTGTTGAGTAAATATTTATGTTATAATATATCAAATCATAAATATTAAGATGGATTCGATAAAAGGCTTAACTTTGTCTTCTTTCTGATCTTAGGGGTAAATAAAGCATTCATTTATTCTCACCATTAAGTATACTGTCAGCTATAGACTTTGTGTAGATGCCTTTTATTAGATTAATTATCTTAAAAAAAAAGGCTTAACTTTGATTAAATGGGTGTCTGTAAAAAGAAAAGCAGCTAATCTGCTAAAATAATAAAAAAAAAAACTACCATTTTTGAGTTCTTACAAAAAAGTTAATACATCGCCTCATTTATCTTCCCAGAAACTGGTATAATTGTTATCCTCACTGAATATGTAGACCCAGAGAAATCAAGCTTCTTATGCAAGGCCAAACAGCCAGGAAAGTTTCAGAGCTATGATTTGGACCCAGATTTGCTTGGCCTCAGAGCCCAATCTCATTGTCACTACTAGTTATCTGACTAAAACAACCCATTTCTCACAGATTGCTAGAATGGACCAGGTAATTGAATAAAAAGCGTAAGTCCAGTGAATCCACAATGTTCTTAACTTAAGGTAATCATCTTCCTACTTAACACGTACAATTTAAAATCCTTCCTTCATAATATTTATGTCTAGACAAATGCATCTGTTATAGAGTTAATTAGAACAATGTGAACATAATAAATATTCAAGTTAAACATATACATGGCAAAGCAAATATATTTCATATTTTTATATTCTGGTTTATTTCCCTATAAACTTTTGCAAGATACTATAAACAATGTGGCAAAATAAGTATAAATTATGAAGTTATTTGCTTAAGTCATTTAAAATCTACTATATTTAAGTAGACTGGAAAACAAAATTGGTAAGATATGTTCTTTTCTGTAATAAAAACTGTATATATTTAGGGTTTACGATAAGATGTTTTGATATTCATATACATAGTAAAATAATTACTACAGTCAAGCTGATTAATATATCCATTTCCTCCCAGTTTTTTTCATATGTGTGATGAGAAGAACTGAAATCTACTCTCTTGGCAAATTTTGAATATTAAACACAATACTGTTATCCATAGTCATTACATTATGTCTCTAGGCTTGCTTATTCTAGATAACTGCAACTTTGTATCTGCTTATCAACATCTCCCCATCTTTCCCACCTTCTTAACCCTGGTAATCATTTTTCTGCTGTCTGCCTCTATATATTTCCGCTTTTAAGATTCCACATGTACATGAGATAATGTAGCATTTGTCTTTTTCTGTTTGGCTTATTTCATTTAGCATAATGTTCATCCAGGTTGTCCCAAATGGCAAGATCTCCTTTTTTTATTAAGCTAAACAATTTTACATAGTATACACCTACTACAATGTGTTTATCCTTTAACCCAACAATGAACACTTGGGTTGTTTCCACATCTTGGCTATTGTGAATAATTCCATAATCAACATGGGAGTGCAGATATCCCTTTGAGGTACTGATTTTATTACCTAGCAGAGGGATTGTTAGATCCTATAGTAATTCTATTTTTTGAGGAACCTCCATACATTTTTTCCATAATGGCCACTAATTTATATGGTCACCAACAATGTAAGATCATTATTCCTTTTCTGAGTACTGCATTCCAATCAATTTACCACAGAAGCAATTTATAAGTATTATAGTTATTGGTAATGAATTATTTGCTTCTCACAATGGAGTTTTTCTTACTGGCATTTATTAAAGCAAAACTCCATTTAAGAAAAAGAATGGCTATTTACAAAATATATAAAGTAAAATGATTATTCTACTGTATGTTGCCTAGTTTCCATTTTGAACTCCAGTAAAGAGATCCTGGGAAAAAAAAAAAAAAAAAAAAAAAACAGATCTTCTAACTTTGGTGCATATGTGAAAAGTATCTCATCTCTTTCTCAATTCTTTTATGACTCACTTGTCTGTTGTTATCTATGTGTTTTATGCCCAGAGAACCCTAATCTGGTACGTTGATGTCCTAAAACCCAATAGCAAACTTACTCCAGTTGGGGAACATTCCTTCCAAGTAAATATCCAGGCTGTTCTGCCAGATGTTCAACTAACAAAATCAATTACTGTACATTATTTCTGTCCAGTCTTGCTGTTGGCAGACTGTTATTATACACAATTTTTGACAGGTCAGCGGAAACCATTTGAAATAATTGGGCACAATTACTTAAGCCCTGGAAGAAGGGCTAAACTGCTTCTTTCTTTTTTCTTAGAAGAGATAGATGACTATGAGAATTTGAATGGATGTTCTTTTCTCTGTGATAATATTTTCAATACAGAAGGCCAAATACTTTCTTTCCAACTCCATATCCCCTATGGGTAATAGGGGTAATTAAATAAAGTGCCTACAATTGTAAATGTGTGATATAATATCTATAATTCTTCTGCTAAAAATGTGAAATGTACTAGGGTTTTCTGCTGTTGTTATAAGAAGAATGAGAACTTAGATTTTCCTTTTATAAATTTTTTAGTCATTGGCATTAAGTAGATCTTTGAAAATGAGTTCAAATATATATTATGTAAAATTTGTTCAAAAATTAGTAGTAAACACCATGTGACAGAAACTAGGCCAGTATACATGTTAAGTTTCACATGTTCAGGATTGCAAAGTTAGAACCATGTGACATTAGAGAAGAGACATATTGAGAAATGAACATTAAGACATTTGACAAACTAATAAGCTCCACACAGTTAATTTCTCTTCCTTTCACCTAAAATAAATCTCTTCCCCTCTAAAAGTCACAAGGGAGAGGCTCAGCATGGTGGTTCACACCTGTAATCCTAGCACTTTGGGAGGGTGAGGCAGGTGGATCACAAGGTCAGGAGATTGAGACCATCCTTGCCAACATGGTGAAACCCTGCCTCTGCTAAAAATACAAAAATTTGCGAGGCATGGTGGTGCACACCTGTAATCCCAGCTACTCTGGGGGCTGAAGGAGGAGAATTGCTTGAACTCAGGAGGTGGAGACTGCAATGAGCTGAGATCGCACCACTGCACTCCAGCCTGATGACAGAGCAAGACTCCATCGAAAAAAAAAAAAAATCACAAGGGAAACAACATTTTGGCCGTTTGGGAGGGAGAAAAATAGAGGGAGCGAACAGGGGAAGAGAGAAGAGGTATATGTGTTAAAATAAGCTGTAATCAGCTTTATATTGTTTAAATTTTAACGAAAAAATATACACACAGACACACACACACACACACACACACACACACACACACACACTCATACATGCACATACCATATAATTAATGTGTTAATAGTCTTGGTGTAACAGTAGCATTCCTTTTCGGCTGATTCGTTATCTTTCAAACTATAATCATTTCTAGACACCCATGGCTTGATTCGAGTTTCTCTTCTCTGAGAGGCCCACTCTTCTCTGAAAGCTGGCTTGTATGCTCATCGTTACAGGCTGGAAAAAAGCAGGGCTGTTTACATGGCACAGCACCAAGCCCTTTAACTTAGAGACTCATGCCATTTAGAAGTTCACTTTTCACCACCTCCATCTGCTGCACAAGAAGAATTAGATCCCAATTGTCTAGGCCACTGAGAAAAGATATTTGTAGAATTCCTCTGGCATTTTCTAAGGCCTCTGGCCTTTCCATTTAAATGTCAGCATTTTCTTTTTATTCAATAGGCTTTGCTAAACAAAAATATGCCACTGTATGAAATGATCTGATAAATGTAAGACAAATTCAGAATACCCAATATACTGACAACCTGGGTAATCAACTGCCAGAAGAAATCATTCAGCCAAACATTTGTAGGAATTTAGGAGAATTTAGCAATTTAGCATATGAACAAGTACAACACATGCAGGCACACTGACCAAGACATCACACCAAATGACTAGTAACAACTGCTGGGCTACAGGACATAATACTATTATCTCCATTAAGGGAGGTTACAAAACAAATCACCCCTTGAGGCTTTACAATATTATGAAAAGGATTGTGTGGGCACGATTACACCTCTGTAGGAAAAGTAAAGAGCAGGGAGCTACGTTGATTATCGTTTCAGAGTGACACCAAAAGAGTCCCTCGCTTCAGCCATAGAAAGGCTTAGGTGAAACCAAAGAATGACCATTCTTCTATTCCAAACTTTGTTCTAAATGTCCCCAGCTATGACATGTATCAAAAATATATAACATCCTGAAACTGGTATTTCTTCTCTTCTAGGAACATATGTACCTAGGCAGCCCTTATAGCAAAGCCATCTCTAGGTGGCTGTTTAGTCAGTGTACAGACAGTGCACCATCAGCCCCAGCCAGCCAGTCTCCAGCCCCATGTTGACTTTCACTAAGCTTCCTAATGACAGGCAGCAGCTGGCCTTCAATTCTCTGATCTGGAAACCTGGGAGGGAAGCCGAATGAGCTAAGCAGAATCCAAAGCTGTCACTGGAGACAGACACTATGCAAAGCGCCTGTGGTGCCTGCCCATCAAGTGGCCCAGACTTCCTATTTTCTAACAACAATGAAGCAACCTACCATTGAATTCTATTTAAGATGCTTTGCTTCATCAGAATGAAAAATATATTTTACAATTTTTACAAATCATCTCAGAAATTTCTAACATTTCATTTTACCAAATATCAGGTAGACTTTCTAATTAATCATTAGTAAATAAGACATATGGACTTAAACATGTATGTATACATTAGGATATATACATACACACACACATATATAAGTACACAAACATATACATATATAAATTCAAGCTTAATATAAATACATTTGCACACATATTTATATTTATATGGGATTGCCCCTTGGATACACACATTTTTAAACATGCACATCTAGAATAACATGTTATATGTTTAATTCTCTTTGAAATCAATGGACACACTTGAATATGGTTGATCAAATTGTTATGGATAATGTTTCCGGGTCACTCAATTGATCTAAATTGTTTGGTTCTATAGACTCAAGAAACCAGTTATTATCCAACTACAAATTTCTTCCTTCTGTATAGAGGTAACATTATAAACTGTGTATTTTATATACTTTCTAGAAATATCTACAACTTTGGAGTTTGTGTAAAACAATTAAATAATGAACATCACAAGCATTTCTTGTCCTATAAAGTTCCCCATAGGGAATAATCCTAAAAACCCAAAAAGGAACTATGGTGGTTAAGATTCATCCTATCAATCATAGAAGTAAATAAAACAGATAAATATGTTACCACATTTGAGATAGACAGAAGTAATAGATTTTTCCAAAACATCTCTACTGTCTTTTTAAGAAATAAGGTTTCAAATGGAAAATGATTCATTGAGGGAATTTATTAAGAAGACAAATTTTAATGAGCACTAAGGCAAAATACATATAAAGCAAAGAGTTTTTCTCATATACTTTTTGTTTTCTCCCAACGTTTTCCAGTTGAATGACTATTAGCAGCACTCGGGGAAACCAATTTGGTGAGGATACAGGTTGTCTGTCTGAAAACTGTATTTCCTCCTTATCTATTTCTTGAACCATTCTTACACAGCAGGTACTATACAAGAGTCTTCATATGGCTTATCACCTTTGTTATCACAACCACCTAATCATGTCAGTATTATTATTATTCCCATCTTGCAAATGAATCAACTGAAGCTAAAAGAACTGCAATAACAGGAAAAAGGAGTAATCTTTGCATTCATACCCAGATCTGTAGGACTCTACAACCTGCTTTCTTAATATCTATAAAAACTTGTGTCTATACACAATTATTTTTAAGCTTTTATCTTGATTATAATCTCTATGAATGAGCATATCTGTGAATAATAACCACCACAAGTGTGGGGTTCTTTAACTTTCAAGTTCAGAGTTACAGGTGCAGGTTTGTTACATAGGTAAACTTGTGTCATGAGGGTCTGTTGTACAGATCATTTCAGCACTCAGGTATTAAGCCTAGTGCCCATTGTTATTTTTCTTGATCCTCTCCCTCCTCCCACCCTCCGCCTTCCGATAACCCCAGTGTGTATTGTTCCCCTCTATGTGTTCAAATGTTCTCATCATTTAGCTCCACTCATAAGTAAGAACATGCTGTATTTGGTTTTATGTTCCTGTGTTAGTTGGCTAAGGATAATGGCCTCCAACTTCAGTGTGGGGGTCTTAAATTCATTCCTTCTGCTAGATAATTTGCTGTTGAGCCATCTCATCTTATCAGGCTTTTGTTTGAGCAAAAGGCAGGCCAGGAGCTTACTCACTGGTGAATCATCCATGGCTCTGTCCTCCACCCATCCAACCTCTGCCATCCTAAATCCTGACAGAAACTGCCAAATGCAAATTTAAGCGCACAGCCTCTACTGGGGATCCTTTGCCATTTATGATGTAAAATGATGACTCTAATTTATATATAGACAACTTTTTCTTCATTTTAGAGATTTAAGGTTGTGTTTTAGTTGTACATGCAGGAGTTATAGTAGCCAATAAAACTAATCTTTAATGGAGGCATACTTTGTTCCAAGCTTACATACATTATCTCTCTTACCCTATTAGAAAAAACTGTTATTGTCTCAATTTTACAGATAAATGTGATTAATCAAATTGATCAAGATGATATAGCTAGGGAAGAGGATCAATGGTATCCAAACCCAAGCTAACTCCAAAGCCTGTGCTCTTAACCTCTACGCTTTGGAAAATATACTTGGTGGACAATGAAATTCAGAGTAAATTTAAGATGTCTGATATGGTTTGGTTGTGTTCCCACACAAATCTTATCTTGAATTATAGTTCCCATAATCCCCGTATGGGGCAAGAGGGACCTGGTGGGAGGTGATTGAATCATGGGGGCAGTTTCCCCCATGCTATTCTCACAATAGTGAGTACATTCTTATGAGATCTGATGGTTTTAGAAGGGGCTTCTCCCTTAGCTCTCATTCTTCTCCTTCCTGTCTCCATGTGAAGAAGAATGTGTTTGCTTCCCCTACTGCCATGATTGTAAGTTTCCTGAGGTCTCCCCAGCCCTGTGGAATTGTTAGTCAAATTAAACCTCTTTCCTTCATAAATTACCCAGTCTCAGGTATGTCCTTACAGCAGAGGGAGAACAGAATACTAATACAGTAAATTGGTACCACAGAGAGTGGGGTGCTACTATACAGATACTTCAAAACATGGAAGTGACATTGGAACTGGGTAACAGACAGAGGTTGGAACAGTTTGGAAGGCTCAGAAGAAGACAGGAGGTCTGAAGTTGAGGTTCAATGTGATTAATTCATTGAACAAAATTCACAGAGCTATTAAGTGATGGAGTCAGGATTTGAACTATTGTCTTCCTCTTCCCAAAGTGTTTTTCATACTATTTCATGCTGCCAAGCTTGTCCTACAAGAGAAAAATTATAAGTGTTTCCTTCCTGGAGTAATTTTTATCTTAGTATTTAGATCTTTTATCTGTATTCTCTGTGATTCCAGGCTGCTTTGGCTTTGATGGAGATTGAAGCTTCTATAACACCTTAGAAGCTTAGTCCAGGGTGCAGGACTCTTAGCTCTCATTCCCAGGTACAGCTTTGCTGTGTCCAGTCCTAACATACAGACAACTACCTTCATTCCCTACTGCTTAATATGCATAGAGCCCACTAAAACTTTAGTCCAAAAGCGATTTAACATTTTACAAACAGAATCAAAGTTATCGAATTTTGTTCTTCTCAAATATTTTGTTAAAATTATAATTTTTCTTAAAAAGGTATTTTCACAATACATACCTGTACTTTTCATGTGAATTACTTTATTTATAAGTACTTGACAAAATAAGATCCCTATTGAAAAGGAGGGGATTATAATCACTCATTCATTCAACACACACAATAGGTAGTCTGCACTAGATCCTAGGCTAGGAACTGGGGATACAGGAATGCTTAGTGCCTGGGGCTTAGGTACCTAAAACCTTGTGATTAGAAACAAAGCTATCCATGAAAAATGCAACATCAGTTGTGGTGTAAACACCAGTATGAGAAAGCACCAAAGAGAAGGCAAATGAAGCTCAACTTAAGTGCTCCATGGGGTTGCTCCTACCCTATTACTGGTCAAAAGTAAATACTTATTGGTTGGCTGTGGTTGCTCACACCTGTAATCCCAGCAATTTAGAAGAACAAGGCAGGATGATCGCTTGAGCTCAGGAGTTCAAGACCAGCCTGGGCAACATAGTGGGATCCTTTCTCTACCAAAAAACAAACAAACAAAAAAGCTGGGTATGGTGGTGTACACCTGTAGTCCCAGCTACTCAGAAGGCTGAGACAGATCACTTGGGCCTATGAAGTCAAGGCTGCCATGAGCTGTGATCGCACCACTGCACTTCAGCCTAGGTGGCAGAGTGAGATCTCATCTCAAGTTACAGATATATTTACTGACCCATACCATTATGGCTAGCTTTTCTAAGTATGTTAAATTTGGGAATGATTGGTATGCACAAATTAATGTTTAAAATATATTTGGAAACTGTACAATGTTAAACATTATATTGGACAGCCCGATTTAAATATAATAGAATCTACTTGATGGACTGGAAACTATTATATATGTGTCTTTGGTCACAACTGTAACGTTATCCAGCAGTTAACCTTGGTAAGGTTACACAGCTGCTCTGGGCCTCAGATTCCTCATTTACAGAGTGATCTATGTACTCTCTAAGGTTTTCATTGGCTTTAAAATTCTGTAACTATTTCACGGAACACTCCAACTTCAGTCTACTAAAACTTAACATTCCTGGCAAATTAAGTATTCATGCATCTTATTTGTATCATTAAACTGCATGCTAATCTTTCATTCTTAACAAATGTAATGGTTTCACCAAGCTTTTCTGTGACTCCTTTAATTTTACATTTTGTACCTAAAGTCATCTGTCTAATTCAATGAAAATGAACTTCTATAATATATATTTTTGAACAACACTGCTTGGAATATAAATTTAACTAATGATTTCTTTGCTGATTAACATTTTACTTGTCCTAGCTTTAGCAAAATTTCTGTCCAAAAAGAGCTTACGAAACATATGGCTCTGCTGATCTTATCATTTGGCAAGAAGACAATAAGTATATGTGACAGATGAGTTGTACTATCATATAAATGCATATAATCATGATTTTAAATCATTTGCTAAAATTATGGAAAAGATTATGCATGTATTTTTATAAGTATTTTATGGGTTCTTTTTACCTCAATACTTTTGCTCTGATGCTAATTTGTTGGCTGACCTTATTGTATTTGAAAATTTGAAACAGCATTTCATCCCCCATGAGATCATGGAAAGCATTTTTGGAAAGTCTGCACATTAGTTCAACAGTGAAAATTTATTATCAAATAACTTATTTTAGATAATAATTTATGATAATTCAACTTGTTATATGGATGATGCAAAACTGATTATCTCATTCACTGCTTATGCATGTGTTTCTTAAGGTTGGGAGCTTCTGGTTACTTTACATAAGCAAAAATAAGTAATATAAATAATTCATTCACTAATTTAATAATTGGTCTAACTCACCTCTAAAATCCTTTCAAACACTCCATAACTGTTCTCGTTCCTCTGACTTTCATTGATCAAACTCTCACTCTGATTCTACATTGCATTCTCATCAGAACATATCAGCAGTGCTGTCCTATAGAACTTTCTGCACAGATAAAAATGTTCTATACACGTTCTGTCCAACACAACAGCCACTAGCCACATGTGATGACTGAGCACTTGAAACATAGCTAGTGCAACTGAATAACTGAATTTTTAATTTAATTTTGATTAATTTAAATCTAACCAGCCACATGTGTGAGTGAATACTGTATCAGTCAGCACAGACAGACCTTTCAAATCTTTTCCAAGCTCCGGTTCCTATTTTGCAATAGTTAGTTGCTCTAGCTTTACTTTCTCTTAGGAAAAAAATCCTAAACTTCTATTAGATGCTCTCTACGACATTAAGAAAAAACCAAATAACACTTCAGTTAATCAACATTCTATTAGAACTAAATTCCTCTCTACAAAAGCCCATTTTTTAATTATGTTTGTAAACAAGTATATAAAAAGCCCATTATCTTTGAGCAAAAATAAAATAACAGTGCGTGCTAATGAAACCCTAGTTTTTCTGAATTTTGGAAAGAATATTGCCATGTAAAACAAGCGTATAAAAAGCTGATTATAATATTTATTTTCTTATCTGGGAAAGTGCTTTTTCAAGCATCAAAAATAAAATTCCCCTTCCAGGAAAAAATCTTAATACTCTTGGCCAATTGGTATTATAAGATGTTACAGAATAGAGCACCAGGAGTCAGTTATCAGTGGAAATTATAACCTTCCAGCAGATTTTTGAGAATAGACATTTATAGTATTTCAGAGATTAGGAAATAAAAAAGTCTACTGACTTCATATACTTTATATCATGGGTGCCCACCCCCCAGGCTGGACCTGTACTGGTTCGTGGCCTGTTGGGGACCTGGCTGCACAGCAAGAGGTGAGTGGCAGGTGAGGAGCATTACTGTCTGAGCTCTGCCTCCTATAGGATCAGCCGAGGCATTAGATTCTCATAGGAGTGAGCAGGATCCCTATTGTGAACTACACATGCAAGGGAGATAGGTTGCGTGATCCTTACGAGAATCTAATGTCTGATGATCTGAGGTAGAACAATTTCATCCCAAACCATCCATACCCCTCCCCTGTCCTACCAGAGAATAATGTGTTTTCATTCTTGTCTTTTTCCTTTTCTAACAAGAGAGTTTCTGAGAATTTGTCTTGGAGTCATTGAAACCAACTCTGTCTAGGGTGCTAGGAAATTTTCCTAGAAGCCCACTACCCAGGTAAAGGAAATACAATCAAACGTGCTGTGTTTGAGGGTAGAAAAGAAAAACGGTGGCTGACATTTAGGAGTGAAGACCCTGGAAACGGGTTTGATGCAGGGTTTCCGGTGCCAGCAGATACCTTAGAGGCAGTTATGTATGTGACCTGAAGAGGATAAACACTGGGCACTGCAGCTACAGTTGCTGAAGCACCATCCAGCTTAGCCCTAGGAAGCAGGATCGTCTTCTCTCTGAGACCATCCTGGACCAGCAATAGACAGGCATCACCAGTCAGGCAATGCAGAAACACCTGCCAGCACCATCTGCCAGCAAAAAACAATGGCATAGACATGTGAGAGTGGGGTTTATCCTGACTTGGATGTGTAGCAGGACTGATGCTGCCCCTCCCTACTTTCAATTGTATCATCCCTCAGGGTTCTTGAATACCACTCAAGAATGAGATACTAGATTCTGTGTTTAAATAGTAGCTGCAGGCATGCTTAATCATTTCAAAACCTAAAGAAAATTTGACCATCGTTTTACCCTACGTTTTGTTTGCGGGGGGTGGGGGGAAGGGAATGAAATACTAAATGTTAAATAACTTTAGCCTTTAATTTTTTCTACAACCTATATACATAGATTGAGAGTCTAAATAGCACATACCGTCCGTATCCAAAATTCTGAATCCTAAGTATGCCATCACTTCTGCCTATAAAATATCATGGATGAATTCATAATTAAACAGCTAGGTAATTTGTAATGGAAATTGTAAAACATTTAAACCTGTCATTTTTCTCACTTGTAAGAGTCAGAAGGATTTGGAGAGTCAATAGAAAATGCAGGCGGCTGCTTTGATAGCCTTGCTTTGAAAGTTCTTCCTTTCCCTCATAGGAAGAAATAAAGGTCCATGGGTATGTAGAGATAGCATACCCATAAGTATTTAATCTAAGTAAAGAGGCTCTGATTTAAAATTTTCCTTAAAAAAAAATATATATATATATATATATGTTTGTATATTTTTGGTATACTATACTTTGAGAACTGCTTTGGAACAAGCTCAGTGTTTAGCTTATTTTTTTTTTTTACCTTTTATAAAAAAATTACAACCCAATTTGATAAGTGCTCATTAAACGTTTGCTGAATAAACGGTAGTTTATGGAACCACAGAGACTTTTCTTCTTTGTGCCATAGCAAAAGTTCCTGATTAATGTATCAAAATCAAGGTATCAGTACGAGGATGACTGAGACAAGCAATGTCCCTGACCAGGCAGAGGCTGACTGCAAACAAACAATCCATGAGTAATAATACAAACTGAATCATTGTTAAGAAGGCAGCCAGTAAGGTGCTAGAATAGAACATAATAGCCGAGTGGTCAGAAGCCAGTTTCTTGAGGAAATTACAGTAATACCGGATACATGAATGATGACGCAGCAGCCACCCATGCAAAAAATAAAGCAACGAATATTCCAGGCAGAAAGGGCAGTCAGTACAAAGGCCTTAAGGTAAGAAGGCAGGTAGTACTGTACTTGCATTGTTCAGGGAACTTCGAGAGGGGTTGCTACTATGTCTGGAAGAGAATGAATTGAGGAAAGAGTGGCAGGAGGCCAGGTTGGAGGGGGAATGGGATGAGATTATGCAGGGTCCCATGGGCCATGTTAAGGAGTTCGAATTGTACTAAAAAGTCATCAGAGTTTTAGGAAGTTAAGTGATAAACATGCAATAAAATAAATAAATGGAAAAAAAAAACCTGGATGTACCAGGCATTTAAAAAGTCATTGCTATATCCACATAAACTCTTAGTGTCATATATTTAGTCAAACCACTAATTTAGAACCTGATGATGGATGTGGAAGAAATTTATAATATGGTAAGTGCTTTGGAAATGTCTGAGTTCACCTTTATTTATCTTCATTTTACAGTTTTCCCCCAAAACCACATGGTGCACTACATTCATTCATAATTACCTAAAAATATTTTACAGAGCAAAGCAGATTAACACATTAATTATGAAGTTCACATTGTTTTTAAAATATAACCTTAGATCCTTTCCCAATGTTAATTAGAAAATAACATGTACATACAAGGTGTTATTTATCTGTTATTTACAAACATTACAATTTGCCAATACCAGCAACTGTTAAAAGATGGAGGCCTTACTTACTGAGATAGTATGAGGTAAATCTGCTACGTTGTGACTAATGATATTGTCTAATCAAACGGCTGGTAAGAGTTTAAAGGAGAACATCTAATTTTAATGAAAAATATTAAGTAGAAATTAATTACCATCAGCAAAATTTGAAAAGCAGGTAGAAGTATCGATGTGGCTTGGTGACATTAAGAGGCAGCCTCATCTTGGAACTGAATGTACACATTTTGGGGAGTACTCTGCAGCTATAAGCATTTGAAAAACACAAATTTAGGAAAGTGTAATGCTTGCAAATGAAGCTCTTTTTTAAAATATTTATCAAAGTGGAAAAAGAAAGGAGCCATTTATTTAGAATACTATTCTTACCTTCATTGTGTGTCAGACAAATCAAGCATGTTTTATAAGGCACTTAAATGGTCACATACTTGTTTTATTTAATATTTCCTCAAAAACTATGTGGATATGCCTTGAGGTGCTAGCAATCTCACCTCTGTGACAGGTCCCCACTTCCCATTCATTTCCACCATGATGAACAAATACCAAATGTGAACGTGGTCCAATAGAACATCCTGCTTCACTACAGGAGAGCAAGGTGGCTCACATACATGCGTGTACTCACATGTGTCACTGGCACCACTAAGAGACCAGGGAGCCAAGCTTTGTGGGTTATCTGGTGGCTGATGGGCTGGCAAAAACTCATGGCCCTGTCTGTGTGGACTGTTGATAAATTTTCTTTGTGTAGATTATCAAATTTAAATGTTACCTGTGTTTCTACAATACATTTTCCTAACAATGAAACCTCCTAATGCAATTTTCTGAAGTCTGTCACCTTTAATAAGACAGAAGGAAAAACTTAAATCTAAATTCTCAGGTATCACAAGTGTAATGTGATCAAACCAGTTTAATATCAACAGAGAACTGTGGCTTCCCAAATCTGGATTATTTTCACACCTTTCAAAGTCTTTTGGGGAGTAGCTCTTGATAAACATTTGCACAAACAGAATATACTATATGCCAACTCATGTGGCATAAAAGTTTAATAGAAAAAATGGAAAGGCTTTGTCAACTTATGTCCTTTAAACGTACTTATAACAACACATCAATAACTTAGATGTTACTAAGGAAGAAATAATTTGATATGTAATTTATATGCACATAGAAAGTGTGCTAAATGAAAGTGGATTTAAAAAAACCACTAAGCAAAATAAAAAAAATGCAACCTGGTTGAGTTCTATGATCTTGAGCATGTCCCTGTCCCACATATGGACATAAAGAATGCCTGACCTGTAGCTTTACAGAATTATATGGTTTAAGAATGGAAGAAAATACAAGAAAAAGCGCTTTGTAATTGTAGGGTGTTATTGAAATAGCACCTAGAAGTCTAACCCACATTGTTATGCAAAGGAGAGGTGACGGGTATAAATGAATAAGCCCATTAATCATGCAGTTAGCATAGTAGATTTACCATTACCTACCACAGAGCACCAGTAGGTGCCCCATAAATGCACAAAAACACATTGAGTTTGGCCGAAATATTGTATCATTTAAATCTGTATGCAATTACTTTGATTTCCTTCTTCAAGTAAAATATTATGTTAAAATCCAATACATAAAATACATCATAAGAACAGAATTACTAACGAGTGGATTAAAACTATCTCAAGTTCTGAAACAATGACTTAAAAAAAACCTGGTGAGTTTACTGGAAACTAGCAAGCAATATGTAGAAACTTCTGAATATACTGGAGAACATTCTTAGCAAACAGCCACACATACTGTGCACAAAAGAACTACTTTACCATTATACAAAAATACACATATGAAATTGATTCTAAACAAGCAATATAACATCACATTTTGAATTAATTTTTAACCAGCTACACTATTCATTGTAATATGTGGCAAGAAACATTTATAAAGGATAGTTTGTCTCATGAAAGATGAAAAATTGATCATGAAGAATTATTAACTATAAAAAGTCATTTATTTTTATTGGTTTAACGCTTGGAACTGACATTCCCAGATTCAAATCAGAGCACAATAAATGTATTCTATGGAATGTACAAATGATTGAATATTTAAGTCAAGGAAAAAAAATCAATACATGTGTGATGGAGTCCTAAAATTGGTTTCTAAGTTAGTTGTTGAAAATTCTTAGTATATTTTCCATATAGATCATATAAGAAATGCTGTTTAGCATTCCAATACATCTGAAAAGACTACATAGTACAGCTAAAAGACAAGTAATAGCAGTCCTGGGCCAGCCTTCCTTAACTTCTCAAAAATCCTCTAAGCCGTCTTGATCCCCAAGTTACATTGTTGGAGAGAATCAAGTTTGGAGAAGTAGGGCAGGGAAACTATAACTTTGCTACTAAATATCTTGAAAGCAAGCATTACATCTTACTAACATATTCTCTGTGATTTTATAAATATTTTCAAATATACAGAAAAGTTGAAAGAATTTTATAGTAAATGTTATGTTTGCTTTATAGTTTTACATTCTTTATCTCACTTTGGAAATGGTGGAGATAAAATATGAGTCAGTTCACGTATTGAGAATTTTTGCCATGTTCAATGTTCTTTTTCGCCTCTTGAAAACAGAAACAAAATGCCAATATTTAGGGTTTAGAGGGTAAACACTATTTAAATGTACGATGAATTAAGGGTAACCTTGCTTTTGTCAATATGCCATGGGCATAAAGTATTCTGGTTTATCAAATGTGTTATCCTAAGATAAATAAAGTCTTTGAACACAGACTTCTAACTAGCCCTAGGGTTGGGTTCTGGTTACAGGTGATTGATGTTATATCTGTATATTAGGATGAAATATTATGAGCACTAATTCAGAGATGTTATATCTGTATATTAGGCTGAAATATTATGAGCACTAATTCTCCTCTGACTCTCTCGAGGGAACCAGCAGACGGCGTTATGGCCTAAAATGAACCACTAAGATGCAGCTCAATAGAAGCCAGGAAGAATGACCAGACCCACAGGGAAATTCTGTCCTGGATCTAGCATGGAGAATCAAGAATTGATTTACTGGTTACACTTCCATCTGTGTGTGTGTGTGTGTGTGTATGTGTGTGTGTGTTCCCATCCTCCTCCCCAGTAAAGAAAGCCTTCACATTTACGGGAGACTGGTATTAAAAGTGCTTAAATGGTTTGTTATATGCAGTTTGGAGAGGGAAATATGAAATGGGGTGCTGTGGTTTGAGCAAACTAGGAAGCCATTCAACGCTAGCACTGCTGGGACCCCATAGGAAATCAGTGATGAGAAAGGAGTAACAATTCTGCCCCCAGAAGAGAGAACACAACCAACTCCTTAGTCCACCTCCAATAGCTACCAGTTACTGTTTTTCATGTGTGAAGCACTGTTTCAACAGCTGTAACTATCATTTTATGACATAACACAAATGAGAAAACTGCAGGAAGACAGAAGTTGAGTAATTTGACAAAGTGTTAGATTCAAGAACCAAACTCAAGTGGTCTTATGGTACATTCTGTCATCTTAACTCTTTGCCATTCTGTATTTTACTGAATCTTCCCAAAGGCATTGCTACTTTCATCTGGTCTTGAATGAATTAGTAAGCCAATGTTGCATTAGGAGACAGTGGTTGTTTCTCCTAAAGGTAGTACTGTGGTTTGTACATTAGTCTCCTCCAAAACTCATGTTGAAATTTAACTGCCATTATAACAGTATTAAGAGGCGGGACTTTCAAGAGGTGATTATGTACTGAGGGCTCCATGGTTGCGGTTGGAGCTGCTATAAAAGAGTGATTTCAGCCACCACTTCCTCTCTCTAGTTCTCTCTTTCTTCTTACGTGATGATGCAGCAAGAGACCTTAACCAGATGCCAACACCTCAGCATTGGACTTTCCAGCATCCAGAACTGTTAGCCAAGAAATTTCTGTTTCTTATACATTACCCACTCTGTTATTTCATCACAGAACAAAATAAGGTAAGGTCATGGGCACCACCCTTGTTTTCAATGTATTGCTCACTTGTGCTAAGCTCACCTAACAGGGTCCCTATCTTTGGGCAAGCTCTGTCCATTTTCATCCACACAACTATTTGGTTAGTATTTGGTCTGCTCAGTAAACTGGTGATTCCAGTTTTGAGGGACTCAAAAAAACAAAACAAAAACACAGATTTGCCTTTTGGACCTATGGCACTAAAGCTTTTTAGAAATGATCTACTTTTAGGGGAGTTTGAGACATTCATACACATACTCTTTTTTATAATGCCAGTTATTTTTCCTCCATTTGGTCACCATTTAATATATAGCTTCCTTACAAGGAAGTCTAAGAAAGAGAGAGGAATAAATAGAAAGATTCTGCCTAAAAACCCACCCCAGATTCCAAGCATCGAACATCTGATTCAATAAATGTCTCATAATTGTGTCTTGTTTATTTTTTAATTAATAAAGACAAGACATGGAAAGAGGTATTGGCAGCTCCGTCAGCAACTGCTTGGGACAATGTCAGTTGCAGAGGTCATCAACAATGGAGAGGGAGTGAGTGATGGCAGCAGCTGTTCTTTGTGTGGGTCACCTATAAATTGCCTGTTTATTTTTAAAAATGATCAACCATACTGAACAAGTGTTGATATTGTCATCAGTCTGGGTATGCACTTAGGATATCCAAGAATAAAACAGGAATGAATAATAAGGATGAAAGAATTCTTGAAAAGTTTAAATTCCAAACAGCTGTGCTAACAGAGTCCAACATTAGCTGACTGAAACAAATATGAATACCAGAACTGTAGATATAGAATGTCATAGTTTAGGTTTCCTGAGAGTAGACCCCGAAGCAATGATCCAAGTGCAAGTAATTTATTTGGCTGATGATTCCAGGAAATACTGGGAGGGGAGTTAGGAAGGGAGACAGAAACCAGAAGATAGAAAATAAAGGCCACCTTACTGAGCACATCACAGTGCTGGGTAACTAAAACTTAATCCTCCTGGGGTGCTCTCAGAAACAATCTGTAGGGCAATGGTTCTCAAATATTGCTGTGTATTAGAGTCACCTGCAGATCTTCAAATGCACATTCCCATATTCAATAGGTTTAGTGTAGGTCCTGAGACTTTGTATTTCCTATAAGCTCCCAGATGACAGCAATGCTGTTGGTCCTCAGAATATACTCGTAAAATCAAAGATATTGATTTTTTTTTTTTTTACTTTTCAGTCATACTGTAAAAAATTATATGCAAAATGGGCAGAATTCCTAATGTCTACCACTTCTGTAACATATCATTAAATCTGCTTTGTTTCATTTAATTCTTATCCCAGGCATTGCATATTCTTGAAACAGAATCAATCTTGGAGACAATTAGTCAGTCCCTGTGTAAGAAAACCACAAACGTTTTTGTCCATCCTGTCTTATTGCTATTAAATCAGATGGCCCAGCTCACTAGCAGGCAGCCTGCTGTCCAGAAAAACAAATGGGACATATTTTAAAAGAAAAGAAGTTAGTCTTAGTATATTCATTCCTTTATGAAATGATAAAAGCCGGAATTCACTTGTTAATATCAAGACAGAAGAAGGGGTTTAAGAAAAATCAGAATTAAAACGGAGTAAACTTATATGTTAATAATAATAATTAAAATTATAAATAATGGTAACTGATATTCAGAGATTTTCATATAATTATGCCTTCAAAATGTTCAAAATATATTGAGTGTTATATACGTTGGGACTGTATATTTTATCTATTCACTTATGTGTGGATACAGGCTCACTGTATCTATTGACCTCTTAAATCCACCAATCAGGAGAAAGCACACAGTCTAACAAGATAGTGAAAACATGAAGTATGCTTAGGTCCTAATCACTTTTATTCATTTCCAGTTTTTTCTGTTAAACCAAGTCCCTTTACATCAAAAAGTGTGTGCTGCCATGTGAATTTTTAGATGTGTATGATATGGTGGAAAAAAATTGAAAGGAGGTTCTATCCAAGTTCAGATCTGAAAAAAAAAGTTTCTAGAATCACTTCTGAGTAGAAAAGGAGTCACTTCATCTAATTCAGCCTTAAAGAATGCCAGGTAAAACAACTGAGAGACACCTGTTTGTGGCATTATCTTATAGAAGAATGAAGCAGAGGTAGAAATTAGGAATTGTCCTAATCGGCATCCCAGTATGCTACAATTGCAGAGCAAGTTTCTTTGGGAACTTGATGTTTATATTTATGCCTGTACATTAATTCCAGGCTTATATAATAACATTGTAAAATGGCTATGTTTAATGAAAAGTTTAGATAATCAACAACTGGATGACTAACCCATTTTGCTGAAACTGCCACTACAATTCACTCTTACTAGAGCCATACTTGAGAATTGGCTGATAATAAATGATGTGATGCTATTTCAGAAACCTCATCATCCCTCATGGTCCCTATGACTTATGTAATATATACCTAAAAAGGAAGTCAGCTAGATTTATAAAAGTAATTAAATGACCTCATTTAATGGCCTCATTTAACGAGGCTGTCCTTTACGAAAATCAACAAATAGAAGGGCCAGATCTATCCTTGCTAAACTGTCTCTTCTTTATTGACTTATGCTCTTATTTCCTTTCAAGAAAACAGATTTGCAATTAGTTTCCAACGTAAAGAATTTTAAATAGTCTACACTGCAAGAATAATCCAAAGAACACTTTTTGATTTTTATATGATGTTATTTTGCCATCACTGCAAGAAAATGCAAAAAATAAAGTTAAAAGAATCAGCACACTAAATGAAATGAATAGCAAAATAAGAACTAGGCTAGCTTTAAATTGATAAAGTACCTCTACTCTGTAGAGCTCTGGCAATCCTAAGTGGGTGTTTCCAGGAAAATTTTTAAAGTAACCTAACACAGTCACACACAGACATGCACGCCTGGACCACAATCCTGCTTGACGTCAGTTGAATGACAAAGAGCAAAACAGGTCTATCTGAACTGACATTGATGAAGCACTCATTGTAACATGAAAATGATGCTTTCTCTAACACCCCGCTTAAACTTGATTTTAAAAATCCAAAAAAATCACAGAAACAGCCCTTAAAATAATAGGCTTTTTCTATATCAGTATTGTTTATTTCTATCAACAAATACAATAATTTATCTCATTTTACATAATTCATCACATCTCAAACACTATACCCAGGATATGTCACTTCTGAAATAATTGCTGTCTCATAGAAGGGTGGATGTGATGTGTTGGAATTTATCTTGAGCTTTTTCATGGCAAAATGAAATTAACTCTGGCAAACTTAATATGTAAAATCTATGATTTTAGGAAGTGAAAAACTGAGATTTTATTAATCTTAAAACATTTCCATAAAAGTAAAATACATCTACATATACACAATAATATTGCTAATCCCTTTCTGGTTTAGAGAATAGAGCAACAAAATACAACCAAGAGATTGCCAAATACTTACAGCAATTTTTTGCCATAATTTTGATGTGTGTACCCTGCTCTTTTTATCACTACCTAGTAAATTATTGACTATGACAGATGTTTTGGTTTAATGCACAAAATATTCATGGAGCAATAAAACAGTGTCCCAGGACTGTCTGAATTGCAAACTGCTGCAATTAGATGAACAGTAAAATCTACTACGTTCTGCTTTTCAGTTCAAGGTCACAATTAATTACATAACAGTATCATTTGTACCTATACAGCTTTCACTGTTTTGTATTTGTTTTGCAGAAATAATCCCACAAAGCAACAAAATTAGTGAGCAGCAATATATGAACCTCACTGGCATTGGCTGTGCAAAGCTCAAAAAGTCATGTTTTCAAAAATAAAACACTTCATTATGGGCATTCAGGAGGTCTGAGATGCCACAATAATTTTCCCATATGGGACATTCCAGAACCTGAATGCCAAGAGCTGGATTATGGGCCAATACTAACTAAAAGTTCTGAAAAAAATCACAAGAATTAAAAAAAAAAAAAAGCCATTAAATTCCACCTAGTTCTACATTAATCCAAGTTGATTTGAGAACCTTAGAAGTATTTTCTTCAACTCCTGTAAGATCCTTGAAGTATTCTCTTTGACTCCTATAAGATCCACGTCTGAAGTTTATCTATAATGAAGAGCACTTCAGACTGAATTTGTGGATATGACACCTTGTAACTTTCAAATATGCGCTCCTTTATTCAGGTTTACCAAGGTGATGAGACATTATTTAAAAGAAATGCATAAAGTCAAACACTTTTGAATGAATGCTTTAATTTTGAATAATGGTATCTATATTCTTAAGGAATAGATAATTATTTTTAGAAGATCCAAAGTCTTAAGGAGATAAAAGCAGCTTTTATCTTGTAGGAAGATACTATCCTAATAAACCAAAAGGGACCATGCACATTCCTGAGCTATGGTAAGCACCCTCTAAATGACCTCTTCCTTGACATTCACCTACTCATTCAGTAGAACACATACTCACAAACTCATATAAGCAGTTCATATATCCTAAGAGTTTCTACTCAGAAACAGAACATAATAAGTACAAATCTACACATCTTAAGAACAAAAGCTAGTGATTTATTGCAGGATGAACAAGAGATCAGTTGTGTAGTGCTTACAATGAGTGCTTATTCAATCCATTTCAATGCATCTTACTTTGAACGTGTACAATCTGCCAAACACCAGGAAAAGATAACACTTTTTCAGTAACATCAAAAAGATGCTTCACCTCTCAATGAAGCTGGAGTCAGGCTAAATGCATTCTGTTTCATCAATGTGGAACACTGTGCCTGCTAAATTAATTCATCATGAAGGACCATAAACACTTGAAGTAATTACATAAATGACCTTCTAATCTCTACTAGCAATGATGTGTTGGCAGGGCCATGGACAGAGCTTCATCTACATTTATGATGCTACATTTTTTTTCTTTAATGTAAACTCACGAAAAGTGTGTTATTGAGACTAGGTGTTCCTGATGACACTTAAGATTCAAAAATTTTGAATCTTAAATCTTTATCTATACATATCAAATTTCTGGTTTATTTGCAGATCTTACATATCAAGGCTACTTTTGAGGTGCCCACAGCAGTGGGGGAGCCAAGGGGTCATTAGAACTGCATTTTCTACCCTTCATACTGCTCATTGAAAACGTTCAGTCCTCTTGCATTCCCTTACCAATGAGAAGGTGAGGCTATAGTGAGATGGGGGTCTTCTTGTGCCATATCACCAAGGTAGTATTTTTGCATTTCTTACAGAATTATGGTGCTCCATGGTTTGTCTAAATTCTATAACTATTAGTACATTATTTATGAGCTGAGCAGTTTTGTGTGAGTTGGCCTAGGAAACCAAGTATCATTACAAAACATTGTTTAAAGCTCCATACAAAAAAACTCAGAGTATGACTTTAAGAATTCATTCCATTCTTCAGCTTTAAACCCTTTTGTGTTTGCAGAAAATATCTCATAGCCAGGGAATGAAAAGACAGCACCTGCAGAAGAACTCGTCTTTTCTGTCATAAAAGCAGGATCTCTATCAGAAATTATAACTCTGTAATTAATCACTTGCTTATTACTTCCCTCCCTCTTTACCCACCCAATATAGTATGAAAATTACCATCAGAGTTAAGGACGTTATAAAAATGTAGATTAAAAAAGATGGCTAAACAGCTTCTTAGTAGTGAAATTGCAGAGAACACTTTAGATTGAAATTTACCATGCCATCTCCTCTGACATAACACCCTAGTGCTAGCAGGAAAAAAAGCAGGCTGAACACACACCGACAAACTTATTTGTAACACAAGTATTTGTATAGAAATTTATATCCACATTAAAGCAAAAACTGATTTCAGGCACCCTGAATTTCATAGTTTTTAGTATTTTCTGATATTTAACTTATACTGCACAACAAATGAAACAAACAGAATAAACAACCCATGCTAGTTGCATTGACCATATAGGCGAAACAAAATTAATAAGCCATTGACTCAGCACAGCCTCTTCCAAACTTACCTTCACCACTGGGAAAGACCTAGCTAGTTGTTTTTCAGGATGTGAGAAGTGAATAGTAAACAATATTTCTAAGATAGATGTAAAAATAAAGCTTAATTATGGTCCTTAGATCCACATCTAACTAAAAATTTCCTTCCTTTTCTCTCATTTCTTGCCAGTGCTATAGCTACTGCATCTCCACACACCTATCCTGTACTAACAGAGTCCATAGAGCACTATAAAGGATGATACATTTCAGTATGAGTGGGGCTGTCTCCCCTGGGCACCATCTGTGACCCTTCTGATAAGCGCTCTTTAGCTAGTTCTCACTCCAATGTAGCAATTCAGCAGGTAGGAGTTTCTAAAAAGCCAGAAAAATGAAGATGGAGTACATCCCTTAGTATTCAATCCCCTCTTCTTACTAAAAAGCTCGCTAAACCCTTTCCTTAAAAAAAGCGCAGTTCTTTCTTCCAACAGTTCTTTCGACATCATGTAGAATCAAACCAAAGCTCACAGTTGCCTCACAACTTTCTTTCCAGGCCAGCTGTATAATTCAGAAGGCCTAACCTGATGTGTCCCAAGAATATGAAAATGGAGAATTTAAAATGCCACATATGCTTTCTAATGGCTGTAAGGCAGGTGTTCTCTTTAAGGAGAACTCTAGCCTACTCCATTACTGCAGAGGTGCCCATGACTCACGCCTCACCCTGGGTCTCGGAGAACTATTACTACGAGGGTGAGTTCCACAGGTCACTAGTATGAAGTCAAGAGTGAGAGAACACAGCGGGATCCTTGCCAATCCACTGGATGGATAAATTCAGAGGACTTTGGAAACAAAATTACCAACTGGTAATGAAATCCAGACCCACAAAAACACATTGCTATACAGCAGGGTTAATTTCCATGAAAGAGTATGTTATTTTATCTCATAAGGCACATTCATTTTCAATCTCAAAAAATCTCTTTAAGTATAAACAAAAAGGACTAAGCAAAGAGAAATGATTTCTTTTACCTTCTTCTGATCTTCTAGCTTGTGACTTACTGGATTCTTCCCATGTCTGTTCATTTCTGAAGATAAATCCATCACATTAGGTTCTCGCCCTTCAAAATGGAATCTCTTCAAAAAAGCAGCAAACTAATCCAAGATGCAATTACTAGGAACACACAGGCCAGCCACATTCCCCATCACACGCTGTCTCCGAACTTCATCGACTCCAAGGAACGGTTAAAAAATCCATTGATTGAATGGAAAAAGTAAAGTTTGCAGTTTACTCCCAGGACCTTCCAAATCGGCATATCGTTTTTAAATGCTGACTCCTCGAAAGCAAAATAGTCATCCAGGAATTTTAACTTCAACTGCTATCTTTTTCTTTCTGCACAGTTTTCCATTTTAATAAAAAATGACAGATTTCCTGTAAACCTGTAATTTAAAAAAATAAGCACACAGTTAATTCTCTTTTTTGTTACAATTAGTAAAATAAATTCTTATTTGAAATTTTCAATTAAAAATATTTTAGGTATAAACAACAATTGACTTAAAAATAATGGTGAGAGACATTATTCTCCACCTTTATGGACTTTAACATAACAAGCTAAAAAGTAACAAAGAAGACACAACTACTTATCAAACCTGTCTGTATGCTTTACTATTCCACTCTTGAATTTCTGCATTTATAGAATCACAGAATTTTAGAAGAGGGACCAATATGGCCAGATACTGTGTTGTAGCTGGATACCTTTCATAGATTATTTAGACTTCAAAAAGGACCTGTAAAATGGTCATTATCACTCCATTTTAAGATGTCATAATAAAGATTGAGAGGGTAAACACATTTTTATAAGTCTAGTAAGTAACAGGACTAGAACTAGGATTCAGATTGCTTTGACATCAAAACCCATAATTTGTTCTAGTTGTACTCTTCTCGACTCATATTACATATTTTGTCCCACAAGGATAACATAAACAAATCTGTCAAGTGCCTTAAGGGGTTGTAGATATACTATGCACAGTACTTTTTTAAAAGGGATAATTTAAAGTGGCTTCCAAGGACAGTTAGAAAATCGAATCAACAGAAAATAATCATAAACATATAGATTCCTGGGGTACACCTTTATCTCTGCTAAATTAGAAGCTACAGAAAACTGCTTGGACATCTGTATTCTTTTCATCTCTTTTTGATACTTGTGATATAGAAAATCCACTGTTGAAACCTCCCCTTAATGAAGGGCTTCCTAAACTTTTCTGCACATTAGACTGACACAGGAGGCTTCCAAAACTACTGGAAGCCCCAGACTCTGTGCTTTGGCACCACTGCCTCAATATACAAATTCCCTTTATAATAGACCCACTCCTTCCTGAAGAAACCTATGGTCTCAGGAGGTAGCCCTTTTCATATTGAGGCAGTTTTGGTCTTTAGATATTTCTTGTTAATTTGAAGGCAAAATCTGTATTTCTATACTTCTGTCCATTTGCAATTATTCATAATCTTCATAGTCATCAATGTGTACAAAATATGTTTAATTTGTTTTATATGACAGTTCTTCAAGTATCACCTAAGCCAGGTTAACCATCCCTAGCACCGTCAAAAATTCCTTACTACCATGGTTATTTCCTTCAGAAAAGGCTGCACTTTGTAAAAGGCCCATAAGCTGTACCATCCAGCATGGAGCACAGGGGTCGAACACAACTTGCTCCCTTTAAGAATTCACCTCCAGGTCCCTCAACACATACCATGACAAGCATAAAAAAGCTGATGAGCATACGTTAAGTCAACAGTAAATTAAATGATAATAAGCATGAAAATCATCTTCTAAACTGCCCTTTGCACCTCTCTATACATTTTCTTTTTTCTTATCTGGCATTCTTTTGCCAAGCCTCGTTCTGTTTCAACACCTCTGCTCTGCCATGCAGATATTTTAGTTTGTACACTACTGTGAAAGTTTCCAGCACAGTAAACAACATGGACAATGGCTTTGGCATAAGAGAACATGATCAATTTGAGGAGCTGAAAGAAATCCAATGAGGAGCCGCTGCAAAATTTTAAGAAGCCATGCACTATAATAGGGTTTGTGATTTTAACAGTTCACCTGAACTGCCATACAGAAAATAGAAGGGAGCCAAACCTGTGGCAGAAAAGCCTTGTAGGCTTTGTTAGAGCAATCCAAGAAATATGCAATAGCATCCTGAACTAGCGTAGAAGCTGATGAGATGGAAAACATGATGAAACTGAATGATATATCATGTAAGAGGCAGAGGTGACAAAATTGGTAATTGACCGAACATGAGTGTGAGTGTGTGGTTTAAGAATGCAGGAACACTACCTAATCAAATAAATTCATGAGATACACACTTTGACCAAGAGAAGGAGAAAGACATGGTAAAACAAAAATTACTTGCTAAAATCCAGGAAATTATAAGCTTATCTCACTGATGTTCATAGATGCAAAGATCCTAAGCAAACATTAGCAAACTGAATCCAGGAATGTATAAAATGAATCACACATCAATTCCAAGTTGATACTAACACAAGAATAAAAAGTTGGTTAAAGATTTAAAAATCAATCAGCGTAACTCACCACACTAACAAAAAAAGAAAAATTATAAGCTCATCTCTATGGGCGTAGACATAAAATCTGATAAATTAAACATTCACTCATGACCTAAAATTTATCTTGGCAAACGAGAAATAGAAGGGGACTTTCATAATCTTCCTTTATTTGATAAAGGAATCAGATCTGCTGATATCTACAGTAAACATCAAACATATTGGTGAAAAGTTAAAAACTTTTCAAATGATTAGGAACAACACACATGTGCCTACTAATATGACTTCTGTTCAGCACTGTACTTAAAGTATAGCCATGCAGTAAAACAAGAAAACACAAGACGAGGGAGGGAGAAGGGGGAGGTGGGGAGAGCAAACAAGCAGTATAAACAGAAAGGAAGAAATAAAACTGTTATTTGAAAATGTTATGGTAATATGTACAGAAAATACTGAAGAATCAAGAGATAAATTACTAGAATCAGTAAGTGAGTTTAGTAAGTTTCTGGATACAAAGTCAATATATAAAAAGCCTTTATATTTCTTTATAATATCAACAAATATTTAGAAAATGAAACTTTGAAAATATACTATTTACAATAGCATTAAAAATATCAAATGCACTGGAAGAAATCTCACAAGAGACGGTAAAAACTTTATGATAAAGTAATAAAACAACATCGAAAGAAAACAGAGATTTAAATAGAGGGCTGTGCCATATTCAGAAATTATGATTCAATAATGTAGAAATACCTCATACCTAAAATATTTATTACATTCGATGTAATACCTATCAAAAACCCAGTTTTCTCTTTATCACTTGAGAAGATGCTTCTAAAAGGTATATGGAAATGTGAGCAACCAAGAAAATCCAAAACCTGATGAAGAAGAACACGTTGAAACTATTTGCTCTGCTGGATGTTAAGACATATTTTAAATCAACAGTAAGTAAAATGATAATAACAAGGGTAGACAAATCAACCAGTAGAACATAGAAATCCCTGAACCAGACTTTAACAGACACGGCCATTTGATTTAGTATAAAGGTTGAATTGCAAAACCATGGAGAAAAAGTCTTTTCAAAAAAGAATGCTGGGTCAGTTGGATAGCCATATAGAAAAAAAGTTAAACCTGACTTCTACTCGTACTAACAATTTCAGCTGGACTGTTGATATAAATGTGACAAAAAATAAAGCTTCTGGGAGAATGCCTTAATTATCTGAGTGCAGGGGAAATTTTCTCAAGAGCTCAAACACACTGAACATGAAGAAAAAATAATTGTATTTATATCAAAAACTTTTATTAATCATAATACACCAATAAGAAAATATAAATTCAACTCATGGACTAGGAAAAGATGCTTGTTTTACATATAATTACATGTAAATACATCTAAAAGTCAATAATAAAAATACAATAGATGAAAATAGATGCTTCCAAAAAATAACAATATACATGAAGACCAGATGAGTGGTTGCCATGGGTTAGGGATGAGAGTGAGATGTGTCCAAAAAAGGCAAGAAATAGGAGCCTTGTGGTAATGGAACAACACTGTATCTTGATTATAAGTGTGGTTACATGAATCTATGTATATGATAAAGTTGCATAGACAATACACATACACACACAAATCAGTGTCGATAAAAGTGGTGAAATATGAATCTGCTCACTCTGTGGACTGTACCAATGCCAACTTCCTAGTTTTTATCTTATAGTATAGTTGTGCAAGATGTTAAAGTCGTGGAAACCTAAGTAATGAGTACAGGACTTCCCTGTCCTTTTTTCTTGTGTGTGTGTGTGTGTTGTTTTTTGCTTATCTTGACACTTCCTGTCACTCCAAAATGATTTACATGGTTTAAACATGAAAATTTTTAAAAGGGATGTACAAATGAGCCATAAATATATATACTATTGTTAGTAATATTCTTATTAGTAATCAGAACAATGCTAATCAAAACCACATAAGATATAACATCTCACCTACCTAAGTTAACAAAAAGAATGACACTATCAACTGTTAGCAAAGACATAAAACAACAACAACACTGCTGGTCAAAATGTAAATTTGTATAACTATTTTGGGAAAATATTTAGTATTACCTGCTAAGTTTAAAGATACACATACTTTATAACCCGGCAATAATACTCCTAGGTATGCACTCTTCAGAAATGTATGCATATGTGCATCAAGAGACACATCAAGAAAGTACTTTCAACATAGCAAAACAACTCCAACAACAACCTGGAAACAAAGTCTACCACCATTAGAATAGATAAATAACTTACAATAGACTTACGCAACAGGCAATGGTGTATTAGTTAATATTAACAAACTGTGGATGCTTTTATCAATATATATGAATCTTGAAAATATTAAGATATTAAGGAAGCCAAAACCAAAGCCAAAAAAAAAATACATACTACGTGATTCCATTTATATCAAGTTCCAAAAACTAGCAAAACTAACTATGGTGTTAGAAGTCAGGATACTGGTTACATTTGGTGAGTGGAAGGGAATGATGTTTTGACTGCAATTTGATTACAGTGTCACCCATATTCATTTTTTTTGCTTAGGTGGGCAATACATTAATATTAGCTTTGTAACAACTCACTGAGCTGTAAATTAAAATTCCATATGGTTTTCTCTATATAAATTATGCTTCATGATTAGAAAAAAAGCTAAGAAAAAACTCGGATACATCTATGTCTTTAGTGTTCCCATAAATGACCTTTCCAATGAGCAACAACAACAAAAAATAAGTTAGACTGATAAAACTTGTTATTTATGAGTGTCATTCTTATTTTTTTAAGTTCATGGACCAGCTGTTTTATTATGGAACAGAATTTTGCCTGAGGACAACATCAAACTTACCAATAGCATGGTTTATCAAATGTCAGAAAATGTATTCATCTCCTAACTTTCAAAATATCTCCCCCCTCTCTTTAGAGTAGTAAGGTATTACAGTCTATCAATCATACTTTCCACACACACTATTTTATATTAGCATGAAATAATTTTTCCAAAAGCATTACTAATGCTCTAAGTTATTCAAATTATCTACCTTACGTAATACCTTCCCCATAGCACGAAAAGACATATAGAAGACACAAAGCACTGTGTGACTAATGTGTGCGCAGCACAGTACAAGCCCCAAATCACCAGATTTAAAATACTCATCTTTGTCTTTATACAGCTTACAGTCCAGCAGGAAGGCAGACATAATGAAAACAAAGGAGCACCAGCATATTCTTTTCAACTCTGTCCAATATCAAAACCTGAGAATACCAATGAGTTTACACCAATGATAAAAGGCAATTTCATGTGGACAGAATAAATTATGGACAATTATGCACATAAAATTAATTTGAACATGATTTCAATTCATTTGCAATTAATGAAGAATTTAAGATGACTTATCCTTACTTTTGCAGAATAAATAATTTATGATAAGACTACAAAGCAGCTGGAATGTGTATGATGATATCGAAAAGTTGTTCACTCATATGAAGGTAATTGTCAATGTGTAATATTAATTCTCTACCACTTTTATTCAATATAATACAATGGTTGGGTTTGGCAGTGAAATCCAATGACATTATGTGTAAGTATAAATAGTTTCATGTTTTTATAGCTTAAAAGAAGGTTTCCATACTGCTCAGACTCATCCAGGAGTCTCTTATCAGATAAAAGGTAAATTTTTTCAATGAGATTTTGAAAGGATTTGTGAAGATTACTTTAGAGAGTGATTGGAGTATGTGCTACTCCCACCTCAGCCTTTGACAGAGATTTCACAGGGACCACTCAGAGAGACTGATGGATATTTCCTGCCATTGAGGGGACACAGAAACCTCGTACCTGGGCAAGGTGAAGTGGCCTGTGGCCGCAGGGCAGTGACTCATCTGAGAAGTAACTTGCAGCCTTCTCTGTGAATCAAAAATGTGCAAATCTTAGGGACATGATAAAGAATGTGTGGTAAAAATGTTGGCCTGAATTCGTTTAGTAAAAGAGATCCTGCTCAAAAGGGTAATTAGCCAGGGAAAGGGAAGTCCTGAAGGAGGAAGCTGTGGGAACCACAGCTAGGAGGAGCTGAGGAGACATCCAGAATACCTGGCTCAAAGACAGGCTACTATCCAGGTCAAGTAAGGTGAGGTGAGGGAGGTCTACTAGTACAGTTTTCAAAATTCTCAAATAACCAGGAGAGTCAGTTTTAAACATCCCCCTGGCCTATTGTCAATGAGCCAGCTTATAACATTAAGACTCTTACCTCTCCTCTTTTCCTCACCACCCCTGCAAACACCCTAGTGAGTGGGGAGGAGGTGAAAGGAGAAAGTCCTTTCCAAATAGCAGAAGTGTGGTAGCAAAAGGGCATTAGTCTCTGGTCTTGACTTAGGTAAAGAGGAAGAAGCTTTTGAATAAAGAGGTATTATAGAGATCTTTGAAAAACTATTTCAATTCTGAATTACAACCTGTTTTGTGACCTACGGTGATCATAAATCTTACTCTACGTCAAAGCGAACAAACACAATTATATGATCCAAATTAAAGCAATGAATTCTATGAAGAAGTTTAAAGAAATAGGAAGGAAGAAGTTTGGGATAGAGATTTAGATTGCGAGTCATCAGTCTCAAAAGATCATACATAGAAGTTACATGGAGTACTAAAGACAGGCTTTTGGAAAGACCCAAATTGTCTTAGGTACTATTTTCAAAATTAGTTCTTAATCCTATCAATTTAGCAAACTTAATCATACCACTTAATTAAAATTCATCAATGATTTTCTAATACCTGGAGCCCAAAAGAAAAGAAAAATCAAAATTTCCCAGCATGATATTCAACACTCCACCCATTCTTTATTTTTTAACTTTCCAGCTCCTATTTGATTGTAGCTACACAAAACAACTTATAATTCCTAAATATAACTTGTGATTTCACACCTTGGACATTTATTGATCCACATATGTCACTCGATCCACTTGGAAAGTTCCTACTTCATGCTTAAAAAGTCTCCTCAACTCCATTTCCTCTCTGAAGGCTTCACGCTGTATCCCCACTCCACTGTCAATCAGACAAGTTAGTCCCTTTCTTCCCCATGTTCCACAAGCACACACACACACACACACACACACACACACACCCCAATCATTGCCTATAAGTCTGAAAAGGTTGTGCCAAAACTGTCTCCAATTACCAAAAATACATTTATAATTTAGAAAGGTCATAGGCCCCTTCTGAACTTATTATTTTAGCCATATTCTCTTTGAGATATACATGCATACAACAAAGTACAAAAATCTTTAGTACATAGCCTATGACATACTCATCTACTGAGTTAACCACCACCCATATCAAGATATAGAACATTTACCAAATTCCAGAAGACTCCCTTATTTACTCTCTCAATAATAGCCCTAAAGCTATCCACTATCCTGAATTTTAGCTGCATATTTTCTGTTTCTGAAACTTCAATAAAACAAATCCTACAGTACTTATAGTATGTCCTCATTTGTTTCTTCTCTTTTCTCAACACTAAATCTGGAAGACATGTCTGTATTGTTACAAGTAGCAGTAGCTCATTCTTTTTTATTCCTTTATTGAGGGGAAAATTGTGCTTATATGTCCTAATTCATGTAATTGACCAAAATAATACTCAAACAGTGGAATTTAAATTATCCTGAATTCTGTATCCTAATTCAGGCTTTCTGGACTCTTCATGTTTACCTCTGAATAAAATAAAGAAGTTTATTTTACTTCACCTATTTTTCCCAGGCTCTGTGACCTCTATTCAAGTCAAGAGAATGTAACAAATTAGCAGTTCCTGTGACCAGACGGTTAACAGAGTGACAAGTTGCAAACCCAGAAACTATTTAAAAATTGACTGAAAATTTCTTTAGGAATTTTAACTATTAGTAAGTGGTGATACAGTCTTTATTTACTCTAAATTCTCATACTGAGTTGTTGCTTCATCTTTATGTTGCTAAATCAGCATGTCTAAAGTGCAAAGGAAAGGATCCAAGCCCAAATGGGAAGGGCTAAGAAGCTGGTAGCAGACCAAAGGCCTTGGCTCAGAAGTTCCATGTCCCAGATCCAAGACTCACTGTTACATGTAAAAAGTGCTCTACCCACAGTAAAAAGATTAGAAACCTAACGAAGTAATATGACTGTTCAAAAATATATATATATTTTAAAAATTTTTTAAATATTGTAAAGGCATAATTTAAAAAAGTTATTTAATCAACATCTATTTATGATTTAAATATTTTAAAAAACAAAAAATGAAACAGGAATAAAAGAAAATCAAATAGCTACAGCAGAAAATATTGTACTTAATAATGGACTATAAAAAGAACATGTAGATTGTACCATTTATATAAAGTTTTAAAACATGTAAATCATTTCTAAACAATTTATGTGAATACATACAAATGTAGTAAAAGTATAAAAACATGTATGCAATGATAAATTATTTAAAAGTCGAGAATTAGTGAAGATACTACTACCATTTAAATAAAACATTACATTATAGGTCCTTATCACCATGTCAAGACAAAAAGAAATCAATACAAAATATAAGAATAAAAAAGGGAGAACAAATATGCGTATATATTATTGACTACAGAAATACAGGACTATTTATAAACAAGTTGTTTAGAATAATCAAGGTTATCTTTTATAATACACCAGCAAAATATACATTTGTATCAGTGACGATAAGAACAGTAAAATAAAATGCAATTTTAAAACACATTCTACTAGTAAGAGAAACAAAAATTATAACGTCTTTAGAGAGAAGACTAAAACAATATATGACCTTTACAAGAAACATCTTATTTTCATTGAAAGATATGAACAGTATTAATATAAATGGAGAGATATAACATATTTATGAATAGGAGGATTCAATATTATAAAGGTGCCAGTTGTCTTGCACAATTCCCTAAATTCAATTCCAATCCAAATCTCCACATATAACCTTTTAATGTAACTTAAAAATCTCATTATGAAATTGATATGTAGGAGTAAAGGAGTAAGAATAGGAAAGACCATTTTGAAACATGCATGCTTTCGAGATTTTCAAAGTATCAAGATTTATAAAAAAACAATGATATTTAAGACTGTGAAGGATTGGCCAAAGGGAAAGGCAAATAAATTATTACATTAGACTATATTGCTCACAAACAGAAAGACACTACACAGAGATTATCAATATGCAGTCCAATGAGGAAAAAAATTGATAATGAAAAAGATGATCCTGAGACAACTGGTAAGACTAATAAAAAATAATTCTTAAATGAGATGTAAAAATATCAACCCTAATGAAAAAGACTGATTGACTATATCCGTGTGTACAACAAAGTGTCAGCATATAAAATAGAAAACCCAGAGACTAGAAAGATGTATTTATAGTATATGTGTCACAGGATCCTTAGGGTATCGCTTTTCCAGGTGGAAACCTCTGTGGCTGGTTGTGCCGTTCCCCGAGTTTTGCTTGGGCCAATGGGCTCGTTCTGCCCACTGGGCCCAGCAGGCTGGGCTTGGCTCATGCTACCAGCCGGATCCCACCCCAGCCAAGGGCTAGCCAGAATTGCAGCAGTGAGGCGTATGTGAGCAAGCACAAGGTCTCGCCATAGCACAGGCCTGGCCATAGCACACAATCCTGGTTGTGGCAGGGCAGGCAGCTCCAAGTACCTACACAAATGCCGGCTCCATGTGAGGATGCAGCTGGACCAGCCATTCCGAAAGCAGCTTCCACTGGGGCACCAGGGAACACAGTGGTACCTGGAAGCTTGGACATGCCAGGAATGGCAGAACCCCAAAGAGGGTGTCACAGCCCCAGCCTGGGGAGACTCTAGTTCTGGGCTCCCCTAAGGGCTACAGCTCTTCTCTCCTTCTCTTCGCCTGTAGCATGGTGAGCAGGGGTCATGTTTCAACACTGTTTATGTTACAGCTCTTTCCGTCCTGCCATTTGGCGGGTCCCAAGTTCTTGTCCCATGCCAAGGAAGAAGGAAGCATGCGGACAACTGGAGGGGAAGCAAGGCAGAGAGGAGCTTCATTGAGAGACAGAAGTGCTCTCAGGATACCCGAAGTGGGTAGCACCTTTCTGCAGGCAGGTCATCCAGACAAGTGTCCAGTTCTCAGCGGAGAGGAGATCTGGAGTGGGTAGCTCCTTTCCACAGGCAGGTAGTCATGATGAGTGCAGCTCTAGTGAAGAGGAACCTGGAATGCGTAGCTGCTTTCCACAGGCAGGTCATCCAGGCAAGTTGAGAAGATATGAAGTGGGTGGCACTTTCCCACAGCTGGTAGTCCCAGTGTCTCTGTGAGTCTGGCTGAGTCCGGGGGTTTCTGTGGCCTTCAGAAGGGAGGAAGTGCATGCTGATTGGTCCATGAGTGGCCATGGATGGGTCCTGAAACGCACCATAAGTTCTCACTCAGATTCCAACTGGCACTTACGACAGCCTGGGCCTCATGCTTCAGGTCATCCCTGGCTTGAAGATGGGGCTTCACCTGCCCCTTTCTGCCCAGAAGCCTGTATGCCTCCTGCTACCATCAATCATGTCATCCACAGCACCCAGGCTGTTCAAGCAGAGGGCATGTCAAGCTGCCCTGTGACCACATCCCATGCTTCTCAGCTTCCAAAGTCCAGAGGGAGCTGAGGAGGCAGGGGGCTGGTGTGTCAGCACTGCTGTAAGTATACACACCCAGTTGGGCGGTGACAGTGTCTGAGCTCAACCTCACCTTTGTTCTAAAATCAGAGTAGGTGCTGTGAGCAAGGAGAGGCCAGGCCATGGGAGCAGGCACTTCCTAGCCTGTGTGGGTAGTGGGGCTCCCCAGCCCAAGATTGAAGGGATGTCTGGGTCTGGAACTGCAGTTGGGCAGCTCACCTGTGCCTGCTGAGCACAGAGATCCTGTCTCGCTAACTTAGAAAGGGGTGGGTTTCCCTCTCTCCCCGCACTGGCTCCACAGAGCATGCAGCCCCAGAGGCATCTTCCCCGCTGCAGGCCCAGAGGTGTCTTCCCCACTGCAGCCCGAGTCTTCACAGTGGCCATTGCAGACAGGCTGCCATTGCCATTATATATACCTTTATAAGTACTAAAAATAGAATTTTTACAAAGTAACCAAAAACGAAGACAAGTGACCTAGTAGAAAAAGAAGCAGAATATATATACATACATGATGAGCCAATTCATGCAAGAACAAACATGGATGGTGATATGGTTTGGCTTTGTGTCCCCACCCACATTTCATCTCCAGTCCCACGTGTCAGATGAGGGGCCTGGTGGAAGGCGATTGGATCATGGGGGCGGATTTTCCCCTTGCTGTTCTCTTGATACTGGATGAGTTCTCACAAGACCTGATGGTTTACAAGTATGTGGCACTTCTCTCTCTCCTGCTCCACAATGTGAAAATGCACTTGCCTCCCCTTCACCTTCCTCCATGATTGTAAGTTTCCTGAGGCCTCCCAGCCATGCTTCCTGTTAAGCCTGCAGAACTGTGAGTCAATTAAACCTCTTTTCTTCAAAACTTAAGCAGTCTCAGGTAGTTCTTTGTAACAGTGTCAGAACGGATTAATACAGATGGCCAATAAGTACATGAAAAGTAGTAATTGACATATTACACGTTTTTTCAAAAAAAAAAGATACTAGCAGAGTCCCATCTTAAATAATATATTAAAAGTTTAAATGTTACCAATATCAACTGTTGGTAAACATGGGCTAATACTAAAACTTCCATAAACTGCCAGTGAGTATGTAACCGGTGCAAATACTTTTAGTGAGTTATGTGGCAAAATCCAGTAAAATTTAATGTCAACAGAACTTATCATGTAACCCTTGAACTTCTTGGGAGAAACACGTACACTAAAATACATGATTGAGAAAGTTCATTGTAGCCTCTTTGGCACTGGTAAAATATTTGAAATATTCTAAATATTCATCACCAGGTATCTAGATCAGTAAACTATGGCATGTACCTGTATAATGGCATGTTTTATAATATTTAAAATTTATGTATTAAACTTCGACCTAGCCACACAAATCTTAATATAATTATGCATCAAATAAGTTGCACAAGAATAGAGAATGATGTCATTTATAAATTTAGAAACATGTAAAACAGTAATAAATACCATTTAGAAAAAATACAGATATGGTAAAAGCATTAAAAATGTGTTAGAAATGATAAATCCTAAATCAGGATTGCAGTTGTTTTCTGGAATAAGTACATGGAAATAAAAAAAACAATTACAACAGGAACAGTTAGTAATTCCAGTATTCCATTTAGTAATTGCACTATTTTATATCTTCTAAAAAATTCTGAGGCAAAATGTTAAAATATGGCAAAGCTAGATGTTGAGTACATGAAAGTTAATCATTACTAAAACACTCTGTTTTTCTTAACACCTAAGATAGTTCCCAATAAGAAATGTTCAAAAAAAGTTACAGAATGTAAAAGTATTTTTAATAGATAAATCAACCAACCAACCATTACACAATAGCATGTGATTTTCCACAGGGATAAGATCTTCTCATGTTGCATTTGGCAATGTGCTGGAGGACTCTCTTTTTCATTGTACTGGAGAGTATTGCTGGCATTTATTAAGGGAGGGAGATGATCAATGTCCTGCAATGCATTGGTACAATCCAGGATCAATAAAAATTGCCTGCAGATCTCTCATTGACAGACACAGCCACCATAACAGTCTGCCTCAGAACATACTTGACTTGACCCCAGTCTTAGCTCATGTCCCTCGCCACAAGAAGATGGCTTCTTTCTTGGGATCCTTACCTTACTAACATTATTTTCCCCAGAGCCCCCTATGTGTCAGAGGCTGTTCCAGGATCAGGAAGGGAAAGATGCATAAGGCTGTGCCCCAATACCTACCCCGTAAGCTGAAGTCCTAGCTCACCCTCTCAGCCAAAGAGTTAACCCTAGGAAATCTTTATTGCCACCTGATTCAGATGCACACAATTAAAACAAAATCATAGTGCCATTGGTTGCCCTATAAATGCCCCCTCCACACAAATTTGTTCTCTTTTTGGTGTCATGAAGAATCCACCCAGAAAGTCAACACTAATGCAACACAATTTTGTGGGTGAGTTTTCAGAAAACTGTAACAGTAACATATGACAAAAAAAGTTTTTCTCTTGTATACTAAGTATTTATACAAGGCAATTTTTAAAAATGCATTGCACGATGCTTTATAAACTAAGTTCTTGTAAAATTCCATCTTTCCCACTTGTGATACACAGGAGAAATAAAAACAGCAGGGGAAACATTATGTTCCTTGCAGCATGGCTACTCTGCTTCATTTCTGTAGCCTGCAAATGGTAGGCTATTTGGTTTTATCAGATAAATTGGCTCTGCAGCCCACATTTAAAAGAACATACATTGGTTTTCAGCAGGAAGTTTGGACTTGATTAATTCAAGATAAAATGACGCAAGGAAGGCTGAATATCATTTTGAGACAATAATTTTATGTGTAATGGAGATTGAACAGTATAATACATCTATATTCTTAGGTACTAATGATAAGTAGAAAAAAGCTCACATCTTTCAGCTAAATTTGTTTATTGTCTGAAAAGTCAATGTAGTAATTCAAGGCCAAGTGACAGGAAATTACAGTTTCCCAGCTGACATCAGTTCGATCTTCAGTAATAGTTCTTAAATGGAGTTTCTATGCTCAGAGGAGTGGGAAACACACACACACACACACACACACACAGCATTCCCAATAACTCAGGTTACAACCCAGATGATATGGCACACATTATGTAGATAAATAGTATGATATATGCTTACAAACATGCATTGCCTTATTATGTAATTTTTAATCAAGCCTATTATTTGATCAGGTTCTTACATTTCATCTTATATATGAACTTGGTTATTCAGAGAATACAGGCTACCATAAGAAAGATTTGAAACACATGGCTGTTTCTTACTGCAACAGCAAATAGACAATCATTTCTCTAAGTAGTCACAAAAGTAAATACACTAAGTAAAGTATTTAAAAGTTAAATTAAAAACAAAAATTGATTTCTAGTCTCCTTGCTCAAGTGTTATCAATAATACATAGTATTATTTCCCTCTCTTGGGGAAAGGCGAGAAGGGGAAGGGAGCCTTTCTCACCTTTTCTACCCATGCTTATGACCTCACTCTATATCATCTGTTTAAACTCTCCTGATAGCAGAGACTACTAATTTTCACCCAGTATCCATTCTCCATTTATCCTCAAGGTTTCAGCTGCACATAGGACCTCAAAATGGGAGGCTACATTCCCGTTTCCCTCTTTGCAAGATCTGGCCATTTGATGATGCTGTTGCCAATAGAATGCACATGCCACTTTCAGATGACATCATTTCAAAAGGCAATTGCAATGTTCTCTCTTTCCCCCAGACACATGGCTGTTTCTTATTGCATTAGCAACAAAATAGATAATTGGACCAGGTTGGGTAACATTATTGAAGCAAACCTAATAATAATGAAAAAAAAGAATTGATGACATATCAAAAGAAATGTTTTGGACTTCATAAATTTTGAGTTAGAAGTTTTAAAAACTTCTATATGTGACTCATCATGGTTTCAATTCAATTTATACGTTTTCCAATAAAAGGGTTATATAAATTTAAGAACCCTTACAGATTTAATATTCTAAGATTTTATACATTGCTTCCTAATTTCTGCCACTTTCTTAGCCAAAGCCTTTCATTATTTTGATTAGTGCACTGCAACCAACAGATACTCTGAGGAGGAAGACATCTTCCTTGTTAAGAGATGTGCTCATCCTTCCTTGATTTCAGATAATCATAAGCCATGATTTGCTACCATTTATAACCCAGTGATCTACATTTTACTTCCTATTATATCCAACCTTTGGACACTAGTCCAACACCAATAAAGAAGCAAATGCTTTTTATCCAATATAAAAAATTCCAAATTAAGTAGAGAATAAGAAGCCTAGCCAGAATATAAAACTGTAGAAATTTTCTACTAGAGAAACCAATGGTATATTTTGGAGAAGGAGATCAAAGAGAAACCAGCACTCAGTAGAGTCATTCCTTTATGTAATACAATTTGTAAAAGGATGGGGAGGGGAGAAGGCCTTTAGAAAACTGAATAGTATTTTATGTCCCATACAAATCCTGTCTTGTGTATCCTTTCTTCTTGATACAGCGGAGTATTTTTATACTTTACTATTCACAGTTTTAGAAGAGACTATGCTGCATATTGTGCACATCATTTTTTCCTCCTGTGAATATGGAGAGACCACATTTTAGCAAGTGGTAAATGATATTACTCAGGTCCAATGAGTATAAGAACCAGAAAGCTGGGCTCATCCAATGGATTTTTGGGGTTAGTGTACCTGATATCTCTGACAGACACCACTGGTTTTTCATGAATATACACCGTCCATCACCCCCTTCTTCCTTTATTTGTGTATATCCCCAATTAAAAAGAAAAAGAATTGCCTAGAGACTCTTCCCAGTCTCCCTTGCAACTAAGGAAGACCATATGACATCTTTTTCATTAATGTGATCTAGGCAGAATTCATTCGTTCCCCTGCTTATAGAGGAAATGGATATATGCTCACCTGGTGTTTCCCTTCCCACTAGCTAGAGTATAAATGCTACAGGAGGAGCCAGAGCAGCCATCGTGAACCATGACATGAAAGCTGCATGTTAAGAAGGACATACCAATGAGACTGAGTGAGTCAAAGTCTCTGGGTGGCTATATGAGTGGTAATACACTACCAGCCCTGGACTGTCTTTCAACATAAGAATGAAACACACAAACCAAAATGCTTCTCTCTTTGGGAGGTGGGCAAGATTACTTGTAACAGCAACTTGGACTGTACATTAACTGATACTCATCCTTACTCCATGTGACATCACTCTAAGAGTACTCCAGTGACTGACCTGTCCTATTTTGGATTGGGGGTTCATTCTACTCCCACTATACCCCACTTCCAGAAAGTTCAACCACATATCTCTTTCCTAGTTTTTCTTGGATAAACCTGTTTTCATGCTTCCATTTAGAATCCTAATTTGGCCTTATATTCTCTCTCACCATCCTCAATCCCCCCAGATCATGCTGGCTAGATGTGTACTTGAACTACTCAGCAATGTCCCAGGTTGAATATGGCTGTGATGCTCTCACAGTCTTCCTCAAAACAAGAAGTTTCCCTCATTTTTCTAAGCCTTAGGATCTCACATTTTCCCTACTCCTTGTTTCACTGAACCTCTTTCCCTAGAACATATATGAATACATTACAACCACAAAAGACAATTGCTACATTAAGAGAAGTAAGGTAGACTCTTGGCAGTTTCATTTTCATGTTTGTAGTTTCAGCATTTGATGTCAGCTCTTTGCAGTAACTTTAAGAGGCCATGGCATTTAATGATCTATAGTTTTGCATTGGCTTTGCTAGTCATTCTCATCATGGTATTGCACTTTCTAGTACAGAGGAGGAAGAAAGAGGTAGAGGGGAAGAAGATGGAGGAAATGCAAGATGGCCAGAAAGAGGAGAGAGAGAAAGAAAAGTGAAAAGAGAAAACAGACCAAAGATCTGGAAAGACCAGGGAAGAGGCACTGATGGGTTGGAAGAGAGAGGGTAGACAAGAGGAAGAGAGTTGAGAATGCTCAGTCAAGGCTCTTCATAGATTTAAAGCCTACAAAACAAATATAACTAAAACATGTGTTAAGAGGGCAGACAAATAGTTAAATGGATCTGCCCTTCTGTTGCTACAGCCATAGAGGGGAATAACTAAAATACCCCAGAAATTCCTATATTTTTAAGGAAACTGAAGGCAATTTTAAGAAACAAATGGTATGCCTTTTGCATCCCAGAAAAGATCTCTTACGAGTACCTGGTCTGAGCAAGTTAAAAAGAAATGATTCCTCAGTAAGTGAGAATGCTCCTCTTTCTGTGAAAGCAACAAAATATGTTATTAACCCAAAGATTGGAAAATAAAACCATTTTCTTGGCCATGTTGGAGGAGTAGAAAGATTTATTCCTTTATCATTCTGGTTTCCAGACTAACTTTTAATGCTAGAAAGAAATGTGTTTCCCCTTGTAAAAAAAAAAAATCAAATTCAGAAAGGAGAAATCTTTGTAAAGGAACTGAGTTTGAGAAATCTAACCTATGGAAATGAAGTACAGAATCCTGCAAAGGTGTTTCAGAATCTGACTTTAATTAAAAGTCCACTCCTTCAAAGTAATAAGAACTCCAATTTTCCAGTGATAATTTCAAGCAAGCATTTTAGAAGCTACCAACTTAATGTTGAGAGTAGTCTAGGTCCATTGACCTAATAGGAGTTGGCTAATGAGTGTTTTACTTTCATTTGGAAATATTTTCTAAATTATTTAGTTTAGAAGTGAGTCCAGTAATCAGTTAAAATTTTCAGCAGAAATTGAAATAAATAGCAAATAAAAATTTAAAGCACGTGATGGTTTATTAATTTCTTACAGGGTTTAAGTTGGAGAATTAAAATATAGTTAGACAAAACACTGGTAACATCAAACACTTGGAGGAAACATTAAGATTTTTAATAAATGTTGAGATATATCCTTATACTGGAAAAATATTTCTCGAATTACAGCAAAAGTCAGTATAGAATATGACACTATATAAAAATACTAAAAGCTAAACACCACTTAGTTGTAGACAACCAAGTACAAGTTTTAAAGTAGATGTTAATGAAAAAATTATTAGTCATATACTTTGTTTGCCCTGTGATATCATCTATCCAAACAAAACCAATTGGTAACTAACCTGAGAATATAATTCATGATAAACCTAAATTTTAAAATGCCAGGCTTTCTAAAAACCATGTTATGCTTTAAAATATTCTATTACTTAAAATATTCTATGTTCCTGCCCCTATAGCAGTGAACAAACATAGATAACCAAGTTTAAGAACATGCACAAATATGTTTGCTCCAAGCTTCTACAACAGAACTCACTGACACTTTTGCAGGATAAAATATTTTTGCTTAGTATCATAATTCCCTTCTTTTGTGTATCTTGTTCAAAATTGCTTTACAATGCTGTATCAAATTTTATTATTATCACAGAGTAGGAAAAATAAAAGAACACTGAAATGTTAACAAGGAATACATGTTTAAAATAAGTGGGCATTAAAAGAATGCAGAGTTATGTGTTAAGGTATACTCTGAGTGTTGAGAACTTTGTATCTCTCTATTGCCCTGGAAAAACTAATCAAGAATGACTATGCAAAGGAAGTCAATTCTGAGGAAAATGGCTTCTACTGAGAAAAATACTACCTATGCAACAATCTTGGATGTTCTTCATGTATACCCCCAAACCTAAAATGCAATAAAATATATATTAAAAATAAATTAATTAAAATTTAAAAATACTTTAAAATTATATAGCCAATTGATTCATAAATCTAGATGTATGGCCAGGTGCCATGGCTCATGCCTGTAATCCCAGCACTTTCTGAGGCCAAGGCGGGCAGATCACGAGGTTGAGAGATTGAGACCATCCTGGCCAACATGGTGATACCACATCTCTACTAAAAATACAAAAATTATCTGGACATGGTGGTGTGCACCTGCAGTCCCAGCTACTTGGGAGGCTGAGGCAGGAGAACAGATTAAACCTGGGAGGCCGAGGTTGCAGTAAGCCAAGATCGCGCCACTGTACTCCAACCTGGTGTCAGAGCAAGACTCCTTCTCAAAAAACAAAACAAAAAAGATACATGTATTTCTCATAATCACTGTGACTGTTGTTTTCCATGCCTAAACCTGTACCTTCCTCTAGTTTTCTGAAAGTTAGTGTAGAAGTGATAAGGGCCAACTGACCAAGAATGCTTCTCACACACTTGTAGGAAATAAACTCATTCTTACAAAGTTGGAATCAAGTGAATTTCTGTCAGGGACCTAAGTTAAATGAACTTTAGATATTTATAATTAAACGTCTGTATATGAATTATCTTTTAGAAAGTTTATTGGCACCTGGAGGATTCCTTGAGCCATGTCACCAAAGGATCTGTCCTGAAAGTTTTATTTTTAGAAAAATCTATTTTGTTATCAGCCTGGGAAATGGAAAGAAACATGTACCTATGAAATTGACATATGCTTCAGCTTGGGGTGGTGACAGTACATGGAAGAGGCTAGGGAAAACAGAAGCAGAAGACAGTCCAGCTCTTTAATTCCTCATCCTCTGAATGAAACTACTCTGAAGTTCTGCTCAGTTTTCTCTCCATTTCTATTCTCAAAGGAAGGGAGAATAAACAGTACAAAGTAAGTATGAGAATGAGATAGCTTCTTCTATCTTTTCTAGTTTTCCCCACATCTCCTTCTATAGAAGATACTCAAGCTGTGTCTAAACAGCACAAAAAACAAGTGTATACTAAATTTTTGTCATAGTTTAGTACCAGTATACAGAGCAGTTGTGTTTTGAAACCCAATAATTGAGCACACAGTAGCTTTACTTACTCACCAAACCTAAACATCCAATAAAGAGTCAATAAACTCCAATAGATGGTGTGTTCATAAACTTATCCAGGGCATTTTAGAAGAGTAACGTAGGTCTCTATTTAACAACTGTGGGGTAGCACGACTATGTTTAAATTAAAATTGTGGATATGTGTAAGTGTATTTTTCTGCATATGTATATGCAGAGAAGAATTAGTTGTCTCTCAGAAGCATTTTCTTTTTTTCCTTTTTTTTAACAGAAAATTTCAAAAGTATATAGAAGTAAAGAGAACAACATAATGAACCTCTGTTCTTCACCTAGTTTCAATCCTTATCATGGTCAATATAGTTTCATCTAGACCCCACCTCCTCTCCCACTAGAAACTATTTTAAATCAAAGCCTATCATATCTCAGTAGAAATGTTTATTAATTTTTTACTTGACATATTTTCCAATGTTTTCCATATAAATACTTACTTTACACTAGAAAAAAATGAATGTTATCAAAAAATTATAAAATCTGAGGCAGGACCAAGAGACTATTAAAGGCTAAATAGAAATTATAAATTAATAAATAATATGGTTCATTATCATAATACTTATTAGCTTGGCATTGGAGACTTTTTATTAAAATTTCCTATTTTGAGTATCTTTTTAAGTCTTAATATGTTCACAACTTGAAAAGATGTGTAGAGCTTTGAATTGTTGCTAAACAATCTACGAAATACAGATAAATATTCATAGCAAGCATACTGACATTTTCCTTTATACACGATATATTTTCCTTCTCTCCTTTCTGCTTTAGTTAGCAGTGTCTGCGTGTTTTCGGATCTGTTTATACCTCCTTTGTGCAATCCAAAAAAAGAAATTCAAATGTTGAGGCAGTCATGATCTAAGGTATTTGTATGTTTAAAACCTACTGAGAATTATCTGCAATTCACTATGTAGTTTCAAAATATGTGTTGTGTTCAAAAGTGCTATTTGGGGGTTGAAATAATTTTTTTTCTAAAGATATAATACCATGCCCCTTTAAGCCTCATGTTAATTTTGAGGCATGAAATACAGAGTACAATGAGCTTTTATCTAAAGCTACTGCCTGAATCCAACATTGGCTACTTGTTAGGAAACAAAGGGTAATCTGTGATAAGCAGGCTATCAGAGAGGCGCCTCATTACAAATGTGTCATTAATAGAATGTACATTCACTTTCATTTGTGTATCATTCACTTACATTCACACATACTCAATCACATTCTTCTTGCTTGGACCAATGTGTATTAGGGATGAAGTACAGAGTATAGTAAATGGTGTTCTTGGTAAGGAAAGATTAAGCGTGATACAAAGAATATAAATGAATATACTCACTCCAAAATGTTGTTAGCTGACAGCAAAAATCTAACCTCTAGTTTGATGCAGTCACTGTAATGCCACTCACATCCTCTTCTCCATAATCAACACTCTTTACATGAGGGCAGGCTTTATATGGGGGACTGTGAGAGCCAACAGGAGAAAGTAGTGACACTTTTCATTTCAGTTTATTTCCATCTAGGAAGTTCCACTATAGAGGATAGCAGTTTCACAGAGGAATGTGCTTCAGGAAATAAGCAAAGATGCTCTCCGATTTAATCATGAGTTTAATTAAATACCCACAGAAACCCTATTATGTACCATTTTAAAATTGTACACATTGCCTCATTAGGCCCACTAGAACAATCTAAAAGTGATGCTGCTAGTATTTGTAATTAAAATCAAAAGAACCACTGATGAAAGCTATAAATAAACCCTCTCTGGAAAGATTTTTTTCTTGTCATTTGTCTTCCTGATTATGAAAATTAGGACTGTGTCACAACCCTTCTCCCTGCTGAATGGTCCATAAACTGAATATCTAACTTGCAATGTTGCTATTGCATTTGGCTGTTGTCAGTCTCACTGGCCTGACTACTGATCATCACTCACAGGTGGATTTGATCAATTAGTTACCAAGCACACAAAAAAGACAGAGGTCAGACACCATCATCAACTGGGGACAAAATGAGGCACACATGTCCATAACATGGCAGCAGGGTAACAGGCATTCAGCTGGTAACCACAAACCATTGTTGATGTTACAACTTGAATTCACATCACATAAAACAATTAGGAAGACTAATTCTTACAGCTGTGATGCAAAACAACAGAGAAGCCAAACAGTGTGCTGTGGAAGCATCTGGCTTATTTTCGAGCCAAACAATTTCTTAGGTGGCAACATGTAGAAGAGAGAATGTATTATTTATTGAACATTCATACTACAAGAGAGCAAGAGGGCAAAATCATGTCTCAAATGAAATAACAAATCAATAAAAACTCACTCCATTCTATTTCAAATAAGAATCTCAGAGGATTATTCCCTGATTCAGTAATAAAAAAAGGTGCATCACTCGATGCTAGCACTGCAATAACAGTTCATCTCCTACACTTGCTATTTCAGAGGAAGGCAAGGGATTCTTAACACTTTGAAATGAAGATGATTCATGTGATGCTGCAGCTAGCAATGTAAATAGAATGCTCACATTTCAGTTCATACATTTTCATGTCTTAATATGACTTTATAATGGAAATCAGTCAGATCTTGCTGTTCCTTTGCAGATTTCATTACTCTTCAAATATTAAGTCTTATTTAAAAACCCTATATTCAAACAGCAATACAATCACATAAAATTTCTAGCATACACTAATAGTCATAAATACAGAACATTCAGAATAATGTGTGTGACTGCTTGCACACGCTAATTTGTTTTTAATAAATTGCTATGTTTGGCTAAAAACATTCAAAACCTTTTTTGACAAGTTTATTTTTGCTAAAGATCTTTATAGACTTTTAGAGTTGAGCTTCTCTATGAAGAACAATGCTTTGGGGACAGAGGCTAGGTAGCCTTTCTTGATGGGAGTTGGATACTAGTTCCCTGACAAGAATTTTACTGTTTCTTTAAGAATACCAAAAATTTTAATCTTAGATGACCTCACACATCACATCGGATACATTGACATGTCATCCACCCTGAAAGTCAACGCTAGAAAAACTGATTCTGCCTACATTCACAGATGATGTATTTTTCCAATGTGAACTGATTTTTTTATATAGTATTCTGAAAAACCTCATATTTCTGTTGTATCCTGGCATTCTATTTCTAATTTGTTTTCTATTTAAAAAAAAACACTTAGTACATATCAGGCATTGTACCCAGAGCATTACAAATATTATCTCACAATCATAATACCCTAGAAAGTAGCTGCCATTACTATCCTCATTTTACAGATGAGGGAATTGATACACAATTGAGAGCCTAGTGATTTCCTAAGGTCACACCACTATTAAGTAGCAAAGTTGAGACTGGAATCCAGGAATTTGTCTTCATGAAGAATAATTCTAAGAGCTTCTACTAATATGCAAAATATTGATAAGATGAAGCCACTTTATACATCTTTTCACAAATCTCAATTTAAAACAATGATTCTAAAATGCACTCGAAGGTTGAACATATATGAATAAGGAAAATTCAGCAAATAGGTAGTAATTTGTTCTACCAGCTTCCTAAAAGACACCAGAATTTAGTATACAAAGATGATAATTCCAATAAGCTATGGGAAGTACTCAATAAGTGGTATAGGGACAACTGGTTAATATTCAATCTGGGGAAAACAATTTAAGATGTCGCTAAATATTTGGTGTGATATAAATCTTAGTATAATACATTGACTACAATTAAAGCACAGTATCTTGATGTTCTGAATTCTAGATTCTGCAAAGGAAGAAAACAATCATACCTCTAAAAAAAAGTTTTGCCACTGTAGATAGTTATCTGCTTTACACGCTCAAAATAGTTTTCAAATATAGCTATTGATTTCATCTCTGGTAGAGATTTCTAGTACTTACCCATATCTGGTTCTCCTCTGCTTTCAGGCACATACATTTTGGTAGGCAAGGTGACTACTTTCAGCCAATCAGCCAGAAGTATTAAGTCACAATGCTGTGACTAAATATGTGACCTATCCCAGACAATGTGGTTAAAAGAGGGTGGGGCTCCATTAGCCTGGATCACCAAGTGGTTATGTGGAACAGTATACTCTATCAACTCAAGTTGAATATATAGCATGAAAATAAACACACTTCTGTTTCACTGAGCTAAAGATTTCAGGGCTAGTAGTTGTGACATAACACAAATTATCTATTTGGTTTCTGCCCCCAGTCCCTGACCCAGAACTGTTAAAACCCTTGTAATTTCTTGGGAGACAAAAGTGTCATTTCTTCTAATGAGGCAGTCCTTGGTGGGCTCCTGGGTAGCTTTAGGACGGGCTCTGGTGGTTACCAGAAATTAGAAGCGTGGGACTTTCAGCCCCCTCCCCCATTTTCCAGGGAAGAGAGAGGGACTGAAAATTAAGTTAATAATCTATCAAGCCCATGGTGTGAAGGCTCCATAAAAATCCTTGAGTATGGAGGATCAGAGAGCTTCTGGACTGGTGAACACATCCACATGCTCAGAGGGCAGTATACCCCAACTCCATGGGAACAGAACTCCTGTGCTTGGGACTTTTTGAACCACATAAGGTGTATGTACCTCTCCATCTGGCTTTCCATATGTATGGAAATACATATATCCTTTGTAATATCTCTTATAATAAATGAGTACACGTGTTTTCCTGAGTTCTGTGAGCATTCTGGCAAATGATCTTATTTCAGAATAGTGTTGTGGAAAACTCCAATTTGTCACTAAGTTAGACAGAAGTTGTAGGTAATCTGGGCACCCACTACTTGCAATTGGCACTGAAAGTGGGGGCAGTCTTGTGGGACAGATCTCTTAACCTGTGGAATCTGTGCCAATATCAGGTAGGTAGTATCAGAATTGAATTGAATTATAGGACACCTCATTGATGTCCACAAAGGATTAAAGAATTTCTTGGTAAAGGGGAAATCCCCATACACCTGATGTCAGAACTATTATATGGGAGAAAAAATGAACAATTTATTTTTCCTATCCAGTTGTTTATTCCTGCAGCATACACTGCTCCATCCTGATTAGTACAAGTGCTGGCATGTCAAAATAACATACCAAGGGGCTATATAAAAGAATGACCTATCATTTATGAAGGTATGGTGAAATTTGAAATATGAGAGATGGTAAATAATAAGTATTAAATTCAAAGTGGAAATTACAGATCAACTTTTATGGACTTTCCAAAAAATGGAAAGGAAAAATAAAAGTTGACCAGAATAAGAGAGTTGATGATAAAAATATAAAAATTATTGATTTTTCAATATGAATGAGAAGTATTTCCTTGAGACTAAGACAAATAGAATAAATATGACTTCATATATCTTAAAATCAGAGTTAAATAATGACATGCATGAAAAGACTCAACACATACAAGTCAAAATTAATAGAAAGATTATAACTGGGCTAAATAGGGTTAAAGAGTCCCAGTAAGAATACAGGCCAANAAAAAAAAAAAAAAAAAAAAAAAAAAAAAAGTCAGACAGGACATAGACATTTATTTTAAATTAATACATTATAAAAAATAAATAGAATATCAAGTATGACCTTATAGTTCAAAATTTTAAATACTGAGCCAGTCTGTATCCATAAAGCAAGTTTTTCTAAAAATTAAATATTAATTGAATGCATAGGAAAGCAAAAAATTTTTCCTATTGATTAAAAAACCTTAAAGACTATAAATTAAAGTGGAATCCCAGGTACTCTATACAAATATGAAAAAAGAGACCCTTTAAGGAAAAGTGATTGTAAAACTTGAGAGCATAGAACTACTTGAGTGTTTGACTACTAAATGAGACATGTTTGCATGTAAGAGTTTGTGTATATGAGACTGTCAGCTCTGTCAACATTTATGCCCAACTAAGAAAGCTGAAGAAATTATCATACATTTCATTTTAATATAGTTTTCTTCATGCTACAGTAAAATATTTGTGATTTGTGCAGCTGGCAAAAAATTTCCAGCTCACCATCAGAAATAGGAAACAGTTGAATGAGAGGAATCTGACTGGTATGGATTTATTGATAGAGGCTTAATTATGTTTTATTTCAGAAAGCTCTATCTGTTGCCATAATGAGAAAATAATTACCAGGCAAAAGCTTTTTATCAACAAATACTCTCTTCGCGTATTGGTCCTCTGCATATAGTTGACATATAACAAAAATTACAAATATAGTAATTTCATGATTACTTCTTTACAAATTAATGATGAGAATAGAAATAATTTCTAGCACATTTAACCTTTTAGGCCTGCAATATGTATTTACTGTTTTAACTTTACATAACGTTCATCCTTGCTATCATCCACATTTTCATTTTATGTTATACATACATATATATATATATATTAAATTTTCAATTCAGGGGGTACATTACAGATATATTACATGGATATATTGTGTAATGGTGAGGTTAGGGCTTATAGCGTACCTATTACCCAACTAGTGAACATTGTACCCAATAGGTGACTTTTTAATCCTTACCCCCACACTCCCCCCTCAAGCAGCCCCCAGTACCTATTATTTCCATCTTTATGTCCATGCATGCCCATCATTCAGCTCCCACTTATATGTGAGAACATGCCATATTTATTTTGTTTCTGACTTTTTTCACTTAGGATAATGGCCTCCAGTTCCATCCATGTTGCTGAAAAGGGTGTATTATCCTTTTTCACAACTGCAGAGTATTCCATGGTGTATATATTCCACATTTTATTTATCCACTGGATCACTGATGGACACTTAGGTTGACTCCATGAATTCACTGTTTTGAATACTGCTGCATAAACATATAAGTGCAAGTGTCTTTCTTACATAATGGCTTCCCTTGGGTAGATTTTTGGGCTGAATAATATTCACATTTTTAGTCCCTTGAGAAATCTCCATACTGTTTTCCATAGAGACACTAATTTACATTCCCACCAAGAGTTTGTAAGAATTCCTATTTCTCCACATCCATGCCAATATCGGTTGTTTTTTACTTTATAGTAATAGCCATTTTGAGTAATATAAGATGGCATCTCATTGTAGTTTTAATTTGTATTTCTCAGATGATTAGTGATGTTGAATATTTTTCATATGTTTATTGGTCACTTGTATGTCTTCTTCTAAAAACTGTCCATCCATGTCCTTTGCCTATTTTTTAATGGGAGTTGTTTTTTCCTTTTGGAATTCTTTGAGTTCTTCATAGATTCTAGATATTAGTTCTCTGTTGGAGGCATAATTTGCAAATATTTTTCTCCCATTTTATAGGTTATGTATTTGCTCTGTTGATAGTTTCTTTTGCTGTGCTAAAGCTTTTTCATTTAATTAAGTCTCATTTATCTATTACTGCCATTGTTGCATTTTCTTTTGGGGCCTTAGTCTTAAATTCTTCGCCTAGGCCAATGTCCAGAAGAGGTTTTCCTAGGTTTTCTTCAAGGACTTTTATATTTTCAGGTCTTACATTTAAGTCTTTAATGTACCTTGAGTTAATTTTTGAATACAGTAAGAAATACAGCTCGTTTCATTCTTTTGCATATGGCTAGTCAATTTTCCCAACACCACTTATTGAATATAGTGTCCTATCCTCCTCATTTATTTTTGTCACCTTTGTCAAAGATCAGTTCGTCATAGGTGTGTGGATTTATTTTTGAATTCTCCATTCTGTTTCATTAAACAATGTTTATACTTTTGTACCAGCTTTTGTACCAGTACCATGCATGCTGTTTTCATTACTGTAGCCTTGCAGTCTAATTTGAAGTCAAGTAATGTTATGCCTCTGGATTTTTTTGTTGTTGTTTGCTTAGGATTTGCTTTGGCTATTTGGGCCCTTTTTTAGTTCCATATGAACATTAGGATTGCTTTCCTTTAATTCTGTAAATAGTTACATTGGTAATTTGATAGGAATTATGTTGACTCTGTAGATTGCTTTGGATAATAAGGCCATTTTGATAATACTGATTCTTCCAATCCATGAGCATGGAATGTCATTCCATTTGTTTGTGTCACTATGATGTTTTCATCAGAATTTTGTAGTTCCCCTTGTAGAAATATTTTACCTCCTTGGTTAAATGTATTTGTAGGAAGTTTGTTTATTTTTGTGGCTATTGTAAATGGGACTGAGTTCTTAATTTGATTTTCAGCTTGAACATTATTGTATAGAAATTCTACTAATTTTTTACATTAATTTTGTATTGTGAAACTTTACTGAAGTTATTTATCAAGTCAAGGAATCTTCTAGAGAAGTCTTTTAGGGTTTTCTAGGTATAAGATCATGTCATCAGTGAACAGAGATAATCTGACTTCCTTTTTCCAAAGTGAATGCCTTTTATTTCTTTCTCTTGCCTGATTTATCTGGCTATGACTTCAAGTACCATATTGAATAGAAGTGATGAGAGTGGGCATCCACATCTTGTTCCAGTTTATAGAGGGAATGCTTTCAACTTTTCCCTATTCATTACTATGCTGGCTGTCATAGAGGACTCATTATTTTGCATTTTTTTTATTACTAATTTGTTGAAGGAATGTTGAATTTTATTGATTTTTTTTCTGCATCTATTGAGATAATCATATGTTTTGGGTTTTAATTCTGTTAATGTGGTGAATCACATTTAACCATTTTCAAACATTGAACCATCCTTACAACTTGGAATAAAACACACTCGATTATGGTGAATTATTTTTGATGTGCTGTTGGATTCAATTTGCTTACTATATTGAGGATTTTTGCATCTATGCTCATCAGGGATATTGACCTATAGTATTTTATTGTTGTTGTTATGTCCTTGCCTGATTTTCATATCAGGGTGATACTGGTTTTATAGAATTAGTTAGGGAGGAATACTTCCTCTTCAATTTTTTGGAACAGTTTCAGTAAATCATTACCAGATCTACTTTGTACATCTAGTAAAAATCAGTTTTGAATCCATCTGGTCCTTGGCTTTTTTGTTGTTGTTGGAAAATTATTTAAATTACTGATTCAATTTTATTACTCATTATTGGTCTTTTCAGGACTTCTGTGTCCTCCTGGTTCAATCTTGGGAAGTTGTATGTTTTCAGTAATTTATCTATTTCCTCTATGTTTTCTAGTTTGGGCACATGTAGATATTTATGTAATCTCTGATTTTTTGTATTTCTGTGACATCAGCTGTCTGTCATCTTTATAATTTCTGATAGTACTTATTTGAATCTTTTTTTTTCTTTGCTTGGTTAACTTAGCAGTCTGTCAATGTTGTTTATCTTTTCAAAGAACCAACTTTTTTGTTTCATTGATCCTTTGTATTATTATTTTTTTGTCTCAATATCATTTAGTTCTGCTCTAATCTTTGATATTTCTTCTCTTCTGATAGGTTTGTGTTTGATTTGTTCTTCCTTGGTTTTTTTTTTTTTTTTTTTAGTTTCTTGAGGTGTAACCCTAGATTGTTAATTTCAGATATTTCTATCTTTTCAATGTAGGCATTTACCACTATACACTTTGATCTTAGCACTGCTTTTGTTGCATACCAGAGGTTTTGGTATATTGTGCCTCTATTTTTATTTGTTTCCATTTTTTCTATTTTTGGTTAATATTGCTGTGTGGGGTTTGGTCTCATCACACTATTGTTAGCTAGTCACCTTGGAGTCTCAATTGTGTAACTGCTTTGTAGAATCCGTGAATTTGGTACTTATGTGCAGTTTTGTGATGGTGAGTATTGGCTTTTGTTTCCATATTTAGAACTCCTTTGAGCATTTCTTACAGGACTAATGTCGTAGTGATGAGTTTCCTTAGTGTTTGTTTGTCTGGGAAAGATTATTTCTTCACTTATGAAGCTTAGTTTGGCAGAATATAAAATTCCTGGCTGGCATTTTTTTTAAGGAGGTTAAATAATAGACCCCCAATCTCTTCTGGCTTGTGAGGTCTCTGCTGAGAAATCCACTGTTAGTCTGGTGAGATTTCCTGTACAGGTGATTTAACAATTCTCTCCAGCTGCTTTTAAGATTTGTTCTTTCACACTGACCTTGGATGATCTTTTGGCTATATGCCTTGGTGATGTTAACTTGTATAGTATCTTCTGGGTGTTCTCTAAATTTCCTGTATCTCGATGTCAATGTCTCTAGTAAGATCAAGGAAATTTTCCTGAATTATTTCCTCAAATATCTTTTACAAACTTACTTTTTCTTCTCCCTCAGGATGCCTAGGTTTGATCACTCCACATTGTCCCATATTTCTCAAAGCCTTCGTTCATTTTTCTTAATTCTTTATTTTTGTCAGACAGGGTCAATAAGAAAGACTTACCTTCAAGCTATGAAATGTATTTCTGCTTGGTCTAGTCTACTATTAAATCTTTAAACTGTGTTTTGAAATTTCTTCAGTGAATTTTTCATTTCCAGGAGTTCTGTTTGTTCCTTTTAAAAAATATATCTACCTTCATCATCTGAATTGTTTTTCTGATTTATTTGTGTTGGTTTTAAATTTTCTCTTGGATCTCATTGAGCTTCCTTACAATCCATGTTCTGAATTCTGTACCTGTCACTTCAAAGTTTTCAATTTGGTTAGGACTCACTGTTAGGGAGCTAGTGTTGTCCTCTGCATGTATCTCAACATTCTATTTCTTTATGGAGCTTGAGTTCTTGTGCTGGTTCCTTCTCATCTGTAGAAGCTGTTACTGCTTACTTTTTAATTTACTTTCATTTGAGTGGGATGACACTCAAGTGAACTCTTGACAAATGTACTCAAATATAGCTCTTAGCAGTGTTACTGTAGTGTATGATAGGTGGAGTACTTTACCTTTATTTCTATGTGCTTTTAGTGGGGCACAGCTCTGTATGAATTCCTTGGTTACAGACAGTCTTAGTGTAATAGTTTTTTCAAATGCTAGTTGTTTGTAGATTGTAGTAGCAGTGTGCTGTGCATGTGGTCAGGCTCGCTGTTTCCTAGAGACGTGGAGGTGGAGGTCTTCAGAAGCTTATCTTATTCCCCAGCACTGTGCACTTCTGTCCACAGAAATTACATTGGGTTGTGCAGCACACCCTACAGGTCGGTAGGTAGCACTTGCAGGTAATAGCCAGCTGAGCACTGTACAATTACATCAGCAGAAGTTGTAATGAGCTGTGCATGTTGATCTCCCAGTCAATAGATAGCGCTTGCAAGCCAGAGGCACTTGTGATGGCAGCGGAATTTTTAATTGGCTTTCCTTGATCAGGGAAAGTACCAGGGTGCCCCTGGTAATGGGTAGTGTATGGGGTTCCCAGTCTTTCCTTCCAGTACTTTGCCACCAAAGTAGCCAGAAGAGAAAAAGCTGGGCAGGGCTGGGCCAGAAAAGCTCATGACCAGGCTCTCTGAAGCTGGCACAAGCATCGACCTTAATGGGAATTCTAGAGGCAGCTCTCAGGCTTCAGGACAACTCCCTAGGTAGGGGTGGAGGTGTCTTTCCTTTACCACAAAGCTCACTCAAGGGAAGAGGGGCAGCACAGGGTTTTCAGCCCAGCAAGCTGCCATGGGGCCCACCCAGCTTCTACAATCCCAAATGGGCAAGTCTCCTTCCAGTGTCTGGCCTGGCTACAGGCCCAACCAGCTAACTCAGATCACCAAAGGCTGGCCATGTGAGGACATAACCAGGAAGAAAGCCATCACTAAGAACTCTACCATGCTGGTATCCTAATCTTGGACTTCCAGCCTCCAGAACAGAAATGTGTTATTTAAGCCACCTAGTCTATGGCATTTGTCATAACAGCCCAAATTGACAAAAGTAATATTGTAATTGCCAGCATACCTGTCCACATCAACAACTAAAAATACTTCACAGGTACAGGGACTTGTCTATGTGGGTTCAACACCATTTTCTTAGCACTGATATGGTCTCTGACATAAGCAGTGTATAATGAATAATGAAACTTGCTGAAAATAGCAAGTTGAGTGTGCCAAGAATGTGAAACAGTTAATTAAATGTTCTAATAGAAACTTCATTAAATAATAATATTAAAGCTTCCTTGTTTGTGTTTTCTTATGTATTAAACAAACTTTTAAGTCTAGAATTTACAGTGTTATTCCAGAATAAGGTTACTAAACATGTTTGGAAAAGGAATGAAAAATGACGCCAAAAAGTGTTTGCAGAAGAGAGAACTTCTATTTGCATACTTTCATTCAAAATTTTAATTCAATATAATTCTTCCTTTTGTTAAAATAAGGCATTGTAGCTTTCAAAATCCATATTTATTCCACCTTAAGTAGCAAGGCAAATCATAGATTTAACCTCAGCTCCAAGGATAAGAAAGAATTAGTCTATATCAATCATGGCTATTCTATTTCTTCTGCCAGTTATTACTTTAGAGATGTATCTGTGACTCAACTCTGGCCAATGAGTTGAGACCCTTCATGGAGGATTAAGAGAGTCATAGGAAGTGGCTGCTGAATATGATGAGGAGGAGGCAGTTCCAGTGGCCATTGCAACCATTTTGCTACTCATGAGAGGCAATCATGTGACATGTCACACAAAAAGAAGGAAAGAGCCCAGTGCCCAAAAAGATTTAGAGCTGGGCCCAAACTGAATCACACCTGAAGCCCACCTAAAGTGATGTTTTTCAAATATGGTCCAACAACCATATGCACCAAAATAACCTGGAGCATCATTAAAAACACAAATATAATAGACTCACATGAGACTACTAAACCAGACTCTTAGATTTGAGTAAGAATCCTCATTTGAAGGAGCATCTTCAAGTATACAATAAAATTTGAGACTTCACTTAATGCATACTGATATATGAGTGTTCTCAACAGTTCTAAGACCTTTTGACTTACACAGCAAAATCACCTCATTTAAAATGATTATTAAGGATGCAGGAATATACATTCAATGATAATTGATGTGTTAAATTATAAACCGAATAATTCTGATGAGGCAACAAACAAGCTTACAGAGGCCTTGTGAAATTGCTGTTACAAGGTAATCAACATAAATATGTGAAATTAGCACTTTGATCTTGCCTAACAGCTATGAGACAAGATCATCTTAGTCCTTCAGTCTTGTCACTAGCAGGACTAATGTCAACCTTCAGTGACTCTGGAGAGCTTACAGACTCACTGCACCCAATTCATTTTTAGTCTTTTGGTTTGTTCTTTTCCACTAGTTGAGTAAATAAACAAATATAATGCTAATAGGGAAGATGTATTATGTACTTGGTATGTACCAGAACTTTGCAAAAAAATGTGTCTATGTGAGTATGTGTGAGAAACAGAAGGTAATATAAAGAAGCAAATTACTGCGTTATGGTGGGAGAACAACAAAAACTATTAAAACAACTTTTTATTGCCATTACTACATTTCAATTAAAAATGCAAAAAGTAAAAAATCCATATATTGAAGTATATGCCTTCTAGTTGCACTTCTTGATGTTTGGTATTGATATCCTTCTCTCTGGTATGTAACTGATAGAATCAAGGCTATAATCTCTGAGCATGAGACAAGGGGAGAGAAATGTAACAACAAACCTTAACAGCTTCATTTTGTATGTTTCATGTTGAAAATATTTACTTGATGTCAAATGCCAACTCTGGAATATCCTTGGATGGTTCCTCCTTATTTCCTGTTCTCCCTGTGTCCCTTGTATCATCCCTCAAACAAAACTCACACAAGCAACAAAAGAAAAAGTGTTGGAAATAAATTACATTGTATTATTCTGGAAACTGGTAACCATTTTTTTTTTAACTCTCAAAATGTCAGATTCAGCTAGGTTCGATGTGCTCTTGATTCAATGCTGTTATTAGATTGCCTCTTTTTGGTATGTGCCTAGGCAATCTATGTGAAACACACAAAAAAGAATTTGTTCTTTTTTTTTTTTTTTTGGAAAACAGGACTGAGTGCCATTATATGTTTTTGAAATAAACTTATACATTATCAACTAAAATTTTAAGAGTTTTTAAAATTTCACACCCAATGCAATTTTTATTCTATGAAATTTATTCTAGAACTATGCTGCTGTATTCCAAAAATTGTGATAATTGCCTGGGTTTCTGAATACAAGTAGGGTTCCTTGGTCTTCTATTGATGACTAGCCAATATTTCTTAGAATCTCTCAAAGTGCAGAATAAACAAGATTATTTTCAAACTGAATTTATTGGCACTCAGACTAAGACCATACATACTAAGACTATCACTTGAGTAATCCCGAGGATTGACTATCACTGAAAGTGGATTTTTACAGGTAATTTGACCTCAACAACAGTCCGACTCAATTTACAGATGTAGGCATTCTAAGCTTGTGATACACTGATTTCAACATCTTTTAAAAAGTGTGACATTTGTATTCACTTTCAATCAGTTGTTCATATCACTGTTAGGAAACTACATTCAATAATATTTTCATGTTTCTGTACAATCAGGAATTTTTAGGGAAAAGTTACCAGCAACTGGAGTTAAGGCAGCGGTGTCCAATTTTTTGGCTTCCCTGGGTCACACTGGAAGAAGAAGAATTGCCTTGGGCCACATATAAAATACACTAGAACTAAGGATAGCTGATGAGCTAAAAAAAAAAAAAAAAAAAAACTCATGACGTTTTCGGAAAGTTTACAAATATGTGTTGGCCACATTCAAAGCTGTCCTAGGTTGTATGTGGCCCACGGGCTATGGGTTGGACAAGCTTAAGTTAGAGGATGATCAAACATTCAAAGTTAGAGATAAGGAATTTTTTTCCAGGTATTTAAACTCTTATTCAGAAGTATTCACTTACATTGTAAGGGTAATAAAAATCTAGGGACCTTCCCTTCCTTTCCTCAAACAGGATTTGTCTGTCATGGGGGAAGACATACAGACAGCCACGCTGCCCTACATAAGCTCTCAGCTTCATAATTTTAGGGGCCCTCTCCTTTGGTGCAACTCCAGTATGCATAAACATATCTGCCCTCAATGCATTGTCTCATGGGGAATGGAACATGGGGAACTGGTGTTGCAAAGATGCTATGTGAATAAATGTTCTCTTCTCTGATTCACAAGTATTGTGTTTCTATTAGTGTATACACACATGACTATGGCTTGTTTCCAAGAATACTGATATCTTAGATCTGTACAGTTTCAGATTCAACAACTTCCCACCAATGCTTTTTGTTCAGACTCATTATTTTCCACCTGCATTATTGCTGTATTTGACCTTTCATCCAGGATCTTCTTCCACATTATCACTGTCATACCTTCCCTAAAACACATCTCACAGCAATTTATATTTTCCCTCTTTAAAAAATGCCATAAAGTCCAACAAAGTACTACATTGTTAAAGAGCAGAAGCTTTGGAATCTGACAATATCTGGTTCCAAATCTAGCTCAAGTCATTTGCTATGTGACCTTAGTTAAGTTATTATATTTAACCTCTGTTAGCCTCAGTTTTCTTGTTTACCAAATAAGATAAAATATGCAAATAAGCAATTATTTCCTCATGGTTAGTCCCAATAAGTGGTTGCTATTATCGTATCACTGTTAGTACAACTGCTCAACACCTTAAAAATAATGTCTAAAATGCTAAGATTTCCCATCAGAGGGCACCATAATTTGGCTCCTAATATTCTCACCTATGCCCCCTGAACTCCAGACAGGCTGTGCCTTTCATCATCCTCAATGACTGCTCCACGTTCACAAGTCTAAGACTCTATTTGTGCTTTAATTATTTTTTTTAACCTAGAAGCATTTATTCTTCTCCACTATGGAAGCAACCACTCATTCTTTACATCCTTGCTCCTCCATAAAGTCTTCTTTGCTAGCCTTGGGCAGAGTGAGTCACTCCTGAGCTCTAGCAGCACATCTCTAACTAAGCACTCCCTGCACTGGCTGCAATTACCAGGATTCATTAAGACATCTATCTTCCACTCTCTGTCTTATGTTATGCAAGATGGGGTCAGGGAATTCTTCCTATCTGTCAATATCCGATAATTTTTCAAATAAAGATATTATTTATTCATCAGATTTTGTTCATAGAAAAATTTCCTGGAGAAATAAAACTGCATAACAACTTTTGTTTTTTGGTCATTATTCTGTCAAGTAAAAAGTTTCCAGTTCAAAATTTGTAGTTCTAAATTTGTATAATAAGCTTTGATTCACACATTATTTTTACTGTTGACCTCTGAAATACATAATTTTATCAAATTTTCTAAAGAAAATTTCCCTAGCATCCAGCTGAATTCATCTCTGGGATAATGGCTGGGTCTAAATACTATGTCACACAACTTCTGTATGCCCGAAGCATGTGTATGGATTTGTGTATATATATTTGGAGCGCCGGGATGGGGGCAGTTTGTGATAAAGATATCTAACAAAATTTACCATCTTAGCCATTTTTAAGTGTACAGTACATTATTAATTATATGCATATTGTCATAAAACAGAGCTCTAGAAATTTCTCATCTTGCAAAACTAAAACTCTATACACAGTGACAATTCCTAGTCCGTGGCAACCACATTCTATTTTGTTTCTATGAGTTCTTACTCCAGATATACAAGTGGAGTCATCCACCATCATGGAGAAGTCTTTTGTGACTGACTTATTTCACTTAGCATAATATCCTCAGGGTTCATCCATGTGACAAGACTTCCTTTTCAGTGCTGAATAATACTCAGTCATGCGTATATACCCTTTTCTTTACCTGTTGATGGACACTTAGGTGCTTCTATATCATGCCTGTTGTGAATAATGCTGCACCAAATGTAAGTGAACGAACACCTCAAAATTCTGTTTCCAATTCGTGTGTGTATTTAATACACCTCGAGCATATAAGTGGCAATTTAGTAATGTACTGTTGAGTGATCAGCAATTTTACAATACTGATGTTTCTAGCTGAAATTATCATGCAAATTTATGGCACAGACATATATTGAGTAATAGTATAAGATTTTTCTTTATATCATTCAGTAAACAGGTCACATTGTGCCTTGCTTTTCCTATCAATAATCTCCCGATTTATTAACAAAGCAAGTAAAAGATGACTATACCAGCATCCTCATTTTTAAAAAAATGGTATCACTGAACATATATATTCCAGAACATAGCCGGCTGGTCTAAATTTTGCAGAGCTTATACTAACCATTATATCAAAAAATAATGTTTTTTTAAGATACATCAAGCCTTATAGCATCAGATTGAATAACCATGTATTAAACTCTAAAACGCAGATTAATAAAATCTCTCTCCTCTTCTCTTCTCCTTTTCCCTCTCCATCTCTGTCTCTGAGTCTTCTTCCCTCAAATCATATGTATGTACAGTAATGTTGAAAAAATATGAAATGTACCTCTGGTCTTATCTCCATAAAATATTTTATGATCTCTTATTGCCATGATCAGAATCCAAGAAATTATGTAGCACATTAATTAAAAATATAGAATGACATTTGCATCCTTCTCAAAATGTTCACCTATATCTGCCTTTAAACCACCCTTGAATCAACTATTAAGCTTGGGGCCTCTATTACTAGTTAAATTCACCTTTTATCCTTAAGAAGTGTGCCAAAGAAATGTCACAATATAAAAAAGCAGAATAAAATTTTCAAGAATGTTTTGCCTATGTAATAAATACATGATAATCGCCTAGTTATCTAGAACTGGGAATCGTGTGTGTGTGTGTGTGTGTGTGTGTGTGTGTGCTGTAAATTATGAAATTGTAGACACTCAACATATTTTAAAAATCACATCACATGGATAATGAAATAGTACTGAGGTCTTCCTTTTATTCTCGACAAATTCTAAGGGATCTTATGCCTCATAGTAAAGATGATAATGTCATAAATTTTTATATCAATGTAAGTCAGATTAGGATAACCACAGAAAAGAATTAAATTTGGCATCTTTGGGCATGTTTATATTTTTGTTCAACCAAATTACTGTGATAAATAAAAACAGATTCTAGCCACCTGGAAGAATTATTTATATCTGTAATAAGTGATCAACTTTTCCCTTTTTGTCAATAGAATTAGACATGTGGTTATATTAAGTAATAGAATTACTCTGGGGTTTTCATATATTTTTAGATAAAACTATCTGTGACAAGAGTAATAACAATACATATATATATATACACACATAAACAGTAGTTTTTATGAAAACACATTAAAGAGAGTATATTTCATTTTTAACATTTATCAGAAACATTGCTGAATAGCACAGATTCATAAAATTCAAAGTTATAAAATTTCATTAGCAGAAATAGCGACTGAAAGGAACCAAGAACATGGAAATAGATCAAAGGGCCCCCAAAATCTGTTCTTTTTATTTATCTTAATTCGCTCTTCCTATTTGCCACTGAACTCATTTACCCTGATTGCTTTTACTCCCTTCCTTGACAACCGTATTTTATTGACTGAATACGTGTCGAAATAAACTACTCTTATCTCATTCTTTTTACATCTTGTTATATTGAGAACAGTGCACACATATTTTCCCAAAAGGGAAATATGACAACAGGAAGCAACCATCCACACGAAATAGATTTTTTGCCTTTAGCTGAATTAAGTTACAATACATAATGATGTTAATTACTCCCAAGTAAAATATCACAGAATGCCATAATTTTACTGCAAATGTAGAATTACTTTTGAAATATTTTGAGCATGCCTGTTGAAAATAATAACTTTTAACATTTTGATATCTAGAAGTAGTTTATTTCTACTATTAGCAAATACAATATACCAAATAGAGGAGGCCAAAAAATGCTCATTTATTAGTGTCAGTCACATTTCTCTAAACAGCAAATTAGCTATCAGAGGATTAAAACGACAGCATTAAATAGTCAAATTAAGTGAATAAAGGTCTTTTTATTATTTTTGATTTTCAGAGACCAGGACAAGGTCTCATTCTGTCACCCAGGCTGGAGTGCAGTGGCAGGATTACAGCTCACTGTAACCTCTAATGCCTGCCTCAAATGGTCCCCCCAGTCCCCCATATAGCTGAGACTAAAAGTTTGCAGCACAGTGCATAGCTAATTTTTTTTAAATAATTTTTTTGAGGAGATGAGGTCTCACTGTGTTGTCCAGGCTGGTCTCAAACTCTTGTCCTCAAGTAATCCTCCCACCTCGGCCTCTCAAAATGCTGGGATTACAGGCACGAGCCACTACCCAGGCTAAAGTTATTCTTAATACAGAAAATAAGTTTCCCATTAATTGATTATATACTATAATATCTACATTAAAATTCAGAATAGAGAGAATCCCTCCTGTTCTCTATCCTTCAGCAATTTTGTCAGCAGAAGTGACAATTTAAGCTACAAGGAGGCTAAGGCCGGAGAATCACTTGAACCTGGGAGGTAGAGGTTGCTTTAAGCCAAAATTGCACCATTGCACTCCAGCCTGGGCAACAAGAGGGAAACTCCATTTGAAACACACACACACACACACACACACACACACACACACACACACACACACAGCTATAAACATTCACACACAGATTTTTGTGTTGACATAGGTTTTCATTTCTCTTGGGCATTTATCTTAGGAATAGAATTTCTAGGTAGTATGGTAAGTCTATCTTTCACATTTTGAAAAACTACCAACCTGTTTCTCAAAATGACTGTCCACAATCCTACCAGTGATGTACGAGTCTTCTAATATTTCTACCTCCTCACAACACTTGTTATTGTCCTTATTTTAGCTATCCTAGGAGATGTGCCGTGGTATCTCATTATTGTTGTGATTTGCTCTTCTCTAATTACTAGTATTGCTCTCAGTTGGTTACTAAACATTTGTATACCTTCTTTACAGAAACATCTATTGAAATATAGTGTCTATTCTTTAATTGGGTTAAATCAGGTTACTTGTCCTTTCATTGAGTTATAAGAGTTATTTATCTATTATGTACAAGTGCCTTATGAGATACATAAACTGCAAATGTTTTCTCCCATTCTGTGGTTTGTTGATTCACTTTCTTGACAGTATCCTTTGAAACAACACAGTTTTTAAATTTGGATAAAGTCCGATTTCTTTCTCCTCTTGTTGTTTGTGCTTGTGGTGTCATACCTAAGAAACCATTGTCTAATCCAAGACTATGAAAACCTACTCCTGTTTAGAGTTTTCTTAACTTTTACATTTAGATCTATAATATATTTAGAGTTAACTTCTGTATATGTCATAATTTCTGCATGAAGTAGGTTCTAAATTCATTCTCTTGCATGTTAGTATCTAGTTGTCCCAGTCTCATTTATTGAACATTATTTTTTACCAATGAGTTAGCTTAGTATCCTTTTTGAACATTCTCTGTCTTCTTAAAGGCAAACATATTATCCATTGAGATTGCAACCAAATTTTCTAATGTTTCTATTATTAAATCTTTTTTAATATTGCAGTTCATTTTTATGAGTTTCTCGTGGTTCTCACCCCAAATTCTGTTAAACTGGTACTGATTCCAAAATGATTTTCAAAGATAATGATTTTTTAAGATCTAATCTTCATTTGCTAGGTATTTTGCTAAGCATATCACAACACTATGAAGGCAGTTTTAATGCACACATTTATTTTGTTACAAGCTTTACTTATGGTGTCCACTCATTGGAAAAGAATCTGTGAGCAATAACTGGACTAATTATGCAAAATTAGACTGCCTTTTTTTTTTTTTTTGGATATGGAGTCTCACTCTGTCACCCAGGCTGGAGTGCAGTGGCATGATCTCAGCTCACTGCAACCTCCACCTCCCGGATTTAAGCAATTCTGCTGCCTAGCCTCCCCAGTAGCTGGGACTACAGGCACAAGTCACCACGCCCAGCTAATTGTTTGTATTTTAGTAGAAACCGGGTTTCAACGTGTTGCCCAGGCTGATCTCAAACTCCTGAGCTCAGGCAATCCGCCTGCCTAGGCCTCCCAAAGTGCTAGGATTATAGGCGTGAGCCACTGCACCCACCCTAGCCTGCTTTTAAGACTTTAAATTTATGAAGATAAAACAATGGGTGTAGTATATAGGTCTTGCCTTGGAGCTGCCTGATAGGCATTTGCTTTGCTAATAACATGCAGTTTCATTTTAGGAAATCACTGTCCTTTCCTATGTGATATCTTGGTGGGACAGTAAATCAAGATACTCTACCCTCCCACTATGAACATCCAAAAGGTTCCTAAAGGTTTCCTCTAGGTTCTTTTCTCTTGCCATTCATATACAGGTAACATGCAAGGGTAACTTGAAATATTGGCTCTTAGCAATTCAAGCAGGGTGATGCAAGGGCAGAATAAACAATTTGAGTTCATGTATGCCCATAAAGCTGCCAGGAAAGAGAAAATTAAAATGATTTTACTCCCAAGAGCAACATAGATTTTCCTGATTCCTGTCTATTGGAAGCTTGGTTTATAGAATTCCGTTTATCTTGAGAACTACACCATAAACTTCAAATTCGTGTATTCGCTTAAAGTAACCACAGTATTTCATTGCTTGAAAAAAAGAATCCTCACTTACATCATCAATTCCAAAGATATTACTAAAGATTTTAATCTTGTTTTCTAGTATGATTTCTCCTTGAATGAAAAATAAGCAGCTTTCTCAAAAAATAGTTGGATAAATACGAATTACACAATTGCTTGATTTAATGGGCTTGTTTTAGCAGGTGGATTTTAACATCATTAATATATATCATAACTTGTCTTCTTGCCTGGAAAACACCACCCCACTAACTTCCATGGATCTCTATACATGAATACATTCCTTACATGCTTTTGACTGAAGTTAGGCAAACTCTTTTCCAGGCACTTTTCAAGTGAATACTAATTAGTAGAAGATGCCAAAACCAGAACTGGATTTTCACATGAGTTTTTAATTTAAAAGTAAGAAAAGCAATGGGTTATGAGATTTTTTTCCCTGCCCAAACATATGGGAACTACCACATTAACTGGATGAAGCGACCTGTTGCTGGATGACTAAAGGCCTAGTGGCATTCATGATGAAAAGTTCCTCACTTTTCAGGTCCATATTTCCCATGTACCCCCAAGAAGAAGAAACAAGCACTTCCATGTAGGAAACTGTGTGTATGATCATCAGTTAATGAAGTCCTAGATTGACTAATCCTATGGAAAGTTTAAGTCAAACAATTCATCTACTTTTTAAGCTAGATTGACTAATCCTATGGAAAGTTTAAGTCAAACCATTCATCTACTTTTTAAGCACACTGTATTAGTCTGCTCAGGCTGCCATAACAAAATATCACAGATGGGGCAGCTTAAACAACAGAAATGTATTTTCTCATAGTACTGGAGGCTAGGCATTGATGTTCAAGATGGTCAGGCTGCCTTCCGATAAGGCCACTCTTCCTGGCCTGTAGATGACTGCCTTCTCACTATGTCCTTACATGGCCTTTCATCTGTGCACACTTAGAAATCCATATCTTGTGTATCTTTTTCTTGAATAAGGATATCAGTATAATCCAGTTAGGATCCCACCCTTAAGGCCTCATTTAACCTTAATTGTGTTCCTAAAAGCATTAACTCCAAATATAGTCACATTGAGAAGTATGTAATAGCTTCAACACATGCATTTTGGGGACACGGTTTGCTCCATAACGCATACTTATTTTGAAACCTTCATTGTGTTTATTGCCACTCTGATTCCTCTCTCTTTTCATTTTCACCATAATCTTATATTTGTTATAGTCATTACACATTCCTTTCTACTTCTTATTTTCTTCAGCTTTTCATAGCCCAGAGATATCACAACATATACATAAGTATGCCTCCCTAGGGTATTCACAATACTAACATTGACACATCACTGCTTCTCATTCGTAATCACTGAGCACGCTTGTTTAAATGGAGAGCTAGCAACCTAAACAAAATCTAGAATTCTTAAGATGTACACATTCCATTTTAGTATCTCCTTTACTGTTAGTCTTCACACTATTTGTTCTGGTTGTCCTCCAGAATACTTACCATTATTCAATTCTATCATTACATGGGTATTAAGTGCATTAAATTCATGAATTTTCTATTTGTCAGTGTGCCAGAAATGTACAGTAATATGAGCAAAATATATATGGTGGTTTTAATGTATGTATGTAAATTTATGTGACTCTTTTCCCATCAAGAAGTAGGATCTATATCCACTTGCCTTGCTCAGTGGGGGCAAAGATCCAGTCTGGAGCTGTGGTCTCTTCGTGGTGGTTATTTTTTCTCTGTGTGAGCAATGAGTTTGTGTCCATGCTTTTGAGGGTCTTCTCTGCAGTACAAAGTCTCGGAATCTAATCCCTGTTCCTAAGAGTCAGCTTGAATCTGGGTGGGATGGACTGCAATGGTCTCCAAAGATGTCCAAGTTCTAATCACTGAAATCTGTGAATATGTTTCGTTATATGGCAAGAAGGAATTAAGGTTGTGGGTAACTAAGGTTGTTCATCAACTGATCCTGAGACAGGTGAGTTGTCCTGGATTAACTCCGTGGACCATGTAATCACAAGGGCCCCTAAAGTGAAACAGGAAGGCAGGGAAGTCAAAAATTTGAAGATGTGATGATGCTGGTATTGAAGATGGAAGAAGGGTTCATGAGCCAAGGAATACAGGGGATCTTTAGAAGCTAGAAAAGATGAGGAAAAAGATTATCTGCTAGACACTTTAAAAGGAACACAGCTTTGCTGATACCTTGTTTTGAGCTTCTTGAGACCTATTTGGATTTCTGTCATCCAGAACTGTAAGATAATAAACTTGTGTTGTATTAAGCCCCTAATTCTCTGCTAATTTGCTATGTCAGTCATAGGAAACTAATGCAACTACTTTGACCAATAGAATACAGTAGAAGTGATGCTAGGTGACTTCCTATACTGGCACATAAAAAGCTGTTCAGCTTCTACTTTCTTCTGACTTTCTCATGAAGTCCTGAAATAGCCAAGTAAAATATCTAAACGTTCCAATTCTACCACACTCTGAGTAACTGTAGACCCCATAGAAAGGCCATGTATAGGCATTGTGGTTGGAAGCCCCAGCTAAGTCTTCAAGATATCCCAACATAGGCACTAGACATGTGCATAAAGAAAAACTTCAGAAGATTTCATCCCCTGGATATTAAAATAGCCCTCTGCCTTTTTAGTTTTTCTGAATAATGCCTGAGACACCATGGAACAGAGTCAATGCATGCGTATGTTTGGACTACGCCCTGTCCAAATTTCTAACACATGTAATACGTGAGCATACAAAATAATAGTAGCTTTATACTACTAAATTTTGAGGTGTTTATGGAAAAACAGCAATTGGAACAGATTCTGGTTTCTGGTAGTTAGGTGTTACCGTAACAAACCTACAATACATAGCAATACATTATAGAAGAAATGTGGTCTTGTGCCTAATAAAATTTACAGTCCATAAGGAGGTATAGATGAGTAAATATGCAGTAGCAATAAAAAATTAAAAGAGCCACAATATGGTTGAAGTGGCCACACTGGGTATACATAGCAGAGCGCCTAACCTCATCTGTGGTGCTGAGAGGTATTTTCCTCTGCACAATAATATCTCCATTGAAGGCTAACTTAGGAAGGGAGAGGATGTTCTGAACCAAAGGAAGGTCATGTAGGAAGGCTTGAGGGTCACACAGTCATGTAATATTTGAGAACATAAATTAAGTTTCTGTATGCCTGGAGCCTAGAATGTGATGAAAGGAGAGTCTGAAGCTAAAAATCAGGCCTTGAAACACTTCATATGACACACCAAGTATTTGGTTTTTTTCCAAGGGGCTAGACCACGATGTTTTAAAGAGGGAGGTGGACATTATATGTTAAGCTTAGCAATATCACATTAATCAAAGTAGGAAGAATGGGTTAAGAGGTAGTAGAGACAAAGCAGAAAGCTATACTAGAACAATCTAGGGCAGCGAGTTAATGGGCTTAGGAGTTGCTATAAAGATGAAAAGTACTAAACAGATTTTAGAATACATTAAATGGTAAGAAACAGCAGATATCAAGAAGTAAGCCCAGTTTCACTCTTGGGCAAGTGACTGAATGGTGGCACCAGCCCTTGACAAGAACCAAAAAGAAGACCAGCTAGTGAGAGAATATGGTAAATCACAATAAAATATCTGGCTCCCTATAAATATAAATTTTTTTTAAGTTATAAGCATGAGAAATTAACTGATTTCTCATATGAGAATATCTTTTCAGGGATTTTTTAAAAACAGATGCTTAAAGAAAAAAAGAAAATCAAGTATATTTGTATATTAAAGATGAAAGCATTAAGAAATCCACCTTGTAGGAAAGCAGTAAGGCCAAAAAAGAAATCAATGTTTGCTATTTCTAGCTTTTATATTCAATACATAAATATTCCCATCAGAAGGAAGAATCTATTCTTTAAGAGACTGCCTTTACAAAAGAAAAGACACCAAGACTCAGTTTTGTAGTCTTTCAGGAAATGGCAATCAATGGGAATCTTCAGTCTCATGTGTTTGAAATTACTTAACAAGCCATCACGTTTCCAGCCAGCCAAATTATCCCTCATATCACAATGTGACACACCTGTATTGAGAGGCCAGATTTGCTATACTTATCAACTAAAAATAAACACATCCTTCCTTACCACAATTTCGTACTTAGTTCAATGAAACAACACAATATCCATTTTGATTGACAAAATATTTTCAGATCTAATTACAATTTCCACAGTTTCTGAACATGTTGTGTTTTCAATATGAATTCCACCACAATTGGATAATTCGCATATCAATACAAATCTAGGGCACTGGTGATATAAAACATCTGCATTGTTGCCCATGTAGTTGATAAATTGGTAGGATCAGAGTCAGCTTATTTTGTTACAGAATATCATTAATAATGCCAAGATCAAGAGCTTACTTCCTTTTTAAGGAAGGTAAAATTGCTTTCTTCAGCCTCACAGAGGCCGAAGAAATTTATAAATGTGTATCACTGATGACAAGGACATTCTTGCATCAAGGCTGCATTATGAAAAGTCCATTGAGATTTCCAGAAAATCAAATTAATGTTTGTACCTGGGGGACTGTATCAGTAGCTCTTCTGTTGGCCCACAGACTATTCAGTCAGGACCATACATAAATAGTGTTCTAACACCCTGGCATTTTTCAGTCTTACCTTTGAAGTATTTACCTTAATTTTGCCATACTTTACAATCTCCTAGTTCTGTACACTTGTGATTTTCTAATTTTGCACTACGGGCTCCACGTTGACACTTACTTGCCCCTGACAATCAACACCATTTCTCCATCTACATCACTCTACTTCCTTATTCAAGCATAACTCAGACCTTCCCTCTCACCGTATGGCCTTCAGTTCCCCAGGACTCCATGTTCTACAAACTCCAGGTGGGCACCTGGACCACTCTTCTCTTGGTTCAAGCCCTCATCACATTCCAGCTCATCACGGAAAGCCTAGCCAAGACCACTCCAAGTTTTAGGGCTGCAATGTCAATGGGCCACTTAACATTACCACGTGAATGTCTCCAGGCATCTTAAATGTAAAACTACATATGGACCCTATCTGCATCTTCCCACCCATCTTGATCAATGATTTCTTCTTCCCATAGCTACTTATCCTTGGAATTCTCCCTTTCCTCACCCCACATCAAGCCTGTCAATCCTACCTCCAAACCCTAGTAAAAGCATTCTAAAGCTACCTAGCTGCTACATTAACCGATAGCCTCCATTTCATCTAGAAGAGCACATTGACTCAGTACCATGACACTCTGAATGCTTGCAGCTAATATGAAGTTAATATCTAGCATTATTCTACTTACATTTTCACTCCTTCCATTCAAATGATATCCTTATCAGAAATCAGTTTTATTTGTTTCCAAACCTGATTATATCAATTGTACTTATTATTGAAATTATATTTTCAATCAACTATTACATATACTCGTGAAATCTGCATGTTCAAAAGTTTGGTTCTGGAAAAATTAAGTAGAATATTTTGGAAAATCACAAAGAAAAATTACTAAATGAGTTATTTTTAAATCACATATGTGCAAAATTGGAAAAAAAATTTTAAATAGAAATTCCTGGGCTCTCATCCTCATCCCTGTCTCATAAAAACCTTTACAGATGTCTTTTAAATTCTTGCTTCTCTTCAACAGAATTAAAACTAAAAATCATAGAGGATATAACTATGGGTATTGTTCACACAAAATAAAACCAAACAAAATCAATCCAGAACTTCAACTTATATATTCACATACAACAAATGGTCCCAACACTGCATCAAAAGATTGGCAATAAATATTTATATGTTTTAAGTTAATATGAAATATTTAAGATAAGTATATATTATTTAGTATTTCCCTTCTTTAACCAGCTTTTTCAATTAACCAACCAACTAGTACAAATTTCATTAGGTAACATAAATAATAATAGCTAACATTTACTGATATCAACTACATCAAACACAGCAATCATCCCCATTTTACAGATAATGAAACTGAGGGATTGGCCAAGATGGCTTGAATCTGTCCACTTCTATCCATCGCCACCTAGTCACCCTTAGCTGTATTTCTTCCACCTTACTCCTTCTCTAGCTTTCATTAATCAATAACTAGCAGAGAAAATAATATTTTTATAAACTCAACTGTGATTATGCCAATGGCCTACTTAAAATTATGCAATATTTTACACTGGAGAAACAAATACCCCAAATCCTTACAATGGCTTCCAAGGTCCTTCATGACCCAGCACTTACATCTTTCTTCATTTTTATCTTACAACACACTCTACCTTGCTCATTGCAATCCAGTTACCCTGGTCGTCTTCTGGTTTTGGCAATGTGCCAAACCTTTTCCTCTCTCCAAAAATTTTCCTGCATTGTTTACTCTGTTAGGGAGGACTCTTTTTGTCCAGCTTATCTTCATTCTTTAGGTTTCAACTTGACTATCAATTCTTCTCTGAATTATCACTTTAAATCACCTCTTCTTATTAATAACTGCACACAGAACCCAGTACTTTTCTTTCATAAGACATTGAAATTGATGTACACATATTTATTTGTGTGATTATTTTATTCCTGTCTTTCCAGGGGAACAAGACCCATGTCTGTTTTGTTCACCTCCGCAGTACCTCCCAAAATGCCTTTGACATAGGAGATACATTCACAAATAATTGCCAACTGAATCAGTCTATCAATGTTTATATTTGAAGTAGATAACAGAAGCAGATCCCAGAGAGTTTTCAAATGGTCACCTAGCCCATGAAACCTTCACTACCAAAATGTTGACAGTCATTTTTTTCAGTTTTGTGGTGAAATCTCCAGAAATAGGGACTCCTCCATGACCTGCTTTATATCCTGTTTCTATTATTATATTTAAGAAGTTTAGTTTATAAATTCAGAATTATATTCTTCCTTTTTAAGGATTTGGCAAATCTCCTCAGTAATATCTGTGTAATGTTAACATCTTCACTCAAGTTCTTCATTTAGGCATACATTAAAAATAGTAAATATATAAGTCCTTTGACTTAGAGCGCTTTGATTGGAATAGTATACCAAAAGTTAAAAATAGTTCCTATAGCCAGTAGCCCATCTATATACAATAACACCTCCTTCATCTCATGAACTGCACTTGGGAAAATATCAAATCCTCACTTAAGCTCTATCCTAGTGAAATGTAGACACAATTCTGGCAAGCATGGCTTACCGTCAGAATCAGTAAATAAAGATTGGCTTTCTAGAAGTAGGCACATTGCCAGCAGTAAGGAATAGGAGTAGAAATGAGAATTGTTTTTAAAAAGACAGCTGTCTGGATCCATTTAGTACATAGTCAAGTGGGGTTACATATTTTAATATACCTTGAGGACAGTGTTGTGTCACTCACTGGGCAGTAAAATAATACACATCTCTAATGGTGGCCCCGTATCATAAAGAGTTTATATTATATTTACTATGCACTTCTTCAGAACACAAAGATGAGAGAAATAGACTGTAGGAAAAAAATCACCTAAAAACTGTGTTTATTGGAATGCATATTTCCTGACAACATGTCCGAAAAATCAAGGTATTACCATATCTCTGAGTTTTGTGCTCCATCTCTTATTAGAATAAAACAAAAAAATAGGCTATATAAAGTTTGGAACATTATCCTAAATACTAGACACAAATATGAAAACACAAAGTACCATAATGAAAGATTCATTGTTCTAATTCAGTGATTTTATCATTGTGAAGTGTTCATCTATTGAGAGCATGACTTGGATAAACAAGGAATAAATACAAGGAATATAAGAAACCCCCCCCCACACACAAACACATATATATATGATTCACATGTACGATACCTTTAGACGCTTTGAAAGCATATTCTTTACAAATTGCAAATAAGAGCCCTAATAAACACAGCAATCAGAAACCTGCTTCATCAAGAATTAGACTAATTCAAATACTCTTATTACTAGAAACATAGTTACCAATCAAAACTGTATAGAAATTATCAAACATCAAGGATAGAAATCATAATAAAGTGTACTATATCCCAGATGTTGTTTTAACTAAAAACTTCATCAGAGAGATCTAATTTAATCTTCAGAGCAAGGCTAGCAGGTAGGTACTAATATAATCTCCATTTAAAATTGAAAACAAGGCACAAAACAGTTTACAAGTTGCTTAAAATTGTACAGCTAGTAAATGGCAAAGGTAAGACGAGAATCCTGAAAGCCAATCTTCAGAACCCACTTAACTACTACCAGAACACCATTAATGAGGTATTAACTGTGCCCATAAATTAAATCGCTTTATTTCATTTATATGAAGTTAAGCTGAATAGACATAAAGTGATATAAAACAAAATTCTGGAAAATGCTTTCTACTTGAATGTTATTATATATGAAGAAAGACATAAAAACACCAATGAAGCCACTGCAGTGGCTCATGCCTTTAATTCCAGCACTTTGGGAGGCTGAAGAGGTGGATCACTTGAGGTCAGGAGTTTGAGACTAGCCTGGGCAACATGGTAAAATGTTATCTCTACTAAAAATGCAAAAGTTAGCCGGGCATGGTGGCATGTGCCTATAATTCCGCTACTTTGGAAGCTGAGGCTGGAAAATCAGTTGACCCCGGGAAGTGAAGGTTGAACCTAGGATGCAGTGAGCTGAGATCATACCACTGCACTCTAGCCTGTGTGACAGAGTAAGACTCTATCAAAAAAAAAAAAAAACAGAACACAAAAAACCAAAACCACCAACGATTTAACACAAAATAATGTAAATAAGGTAGATTGAATCATCTGGAAAAAGTCCTACTACCTCAGCAATCTAAAAATATTTTAGTATTTTAAACAAGAATTTATAGAAAGCGTAGCAGTATGGTCGTCTTCAAACTGCCCCACATGGCAGCTGAGCCAATGGTGTATAAACAAGTGTGCTACTGTATAAATTAACAATATAACAGTCATAACCAATGTTTCAGAATCAGTACAGTAAAAAGGAAAGCATTATAGATGTAAATGAGGATCAGCTGAATCTCTCAAAATCTCAGATAAATTTATGTAAAAGAATTATTGCTTATGATATACATCTTTTGCCTAGCAACTAAAGTACTATATTTCCAGCTAAACAATGACAACTCTCTAAAAAATAGGTAGTAATACACCTTGTTAGCACAAGAATTCTCTTTGCCTGAGAATCTGCAACACTTGGGAAAATACAAAAACCTGATTTTTGCTAAACAACTCAAAAGCATTCTGAGGGTTTTGTTGGGCCCTTTAGTTTGTTTCTATATTGTAATCTGCCTCTCCAATACCTGAAGCAAATTTTAAAACTCCAATATGTATTATTAAATGTAGATCATTTATGGCATTTTCCCTTCTCCGTACTTTCTGGTCAATTTCTTTAGCAATTTCTAGGAGAAAAGTAGAAAAGGAAAGTACAAGTGTCAAAAACCGAAGTCACCCAAGTATACTAATGAACTTATTATTTTTTTTGCCTGAAATGCCTTCCCCCTTGTCCCTGCGCATCTCAGTCTTTTGGTCTGAGTTGCCCTAATATGGACCTCCCTCTGATATCAGCACCTTTCTGGATTGAATTTAAATGGGCCATTCTTGTTGGAAATTTTTTTTTTATTGTACTTTAAATTCTGGGGTACATGTGCAGATCTTGCAGGATTGCTTTATAAGTACACACATGCCATGGTGGTTTGCTGTCTCCATCCCCACCGTCACCTACATCAGGCATTTCTCCCAATGTTATCCCTCCCCAACCTCCTTGTGCTCCACTGCCCCTCCCCTAGGTCCCCATCCCCCAACAGGCCCCAATGTGTGATGTTCCCCTACCTGTGTCCATGTGTTCTTATTGTTCAACACCCATGTAAGAGTGAGAACACGAGCTATTTGGTTTTCTGTTTTTGTGTCAGTTTGCTGAGAATAATGGTTTCCAAACTCATCCATGTCCCTACAAAGGACACAAACTCATCCCTTTTTATGGCTGTATAGTATTCCGTGGTGTATATGTGCCACATTTTCTTTGTCCAGTCTATCATTGATGGACAGTTGGGTTGGTTCCAGGTCTTTGCTATTGTAAACAGTGCTGCAATGAATATATGTTTGCATGTGTCTTTATAATAGAACAATTTATAATCCTTTGGGTATATACCCAGCAATGGGATTGCTGTGTCAAATAGAATTTCCATTTCTAGATCCTTGAGGAATTGCCACACTGTCTTCCACAAAGGTTGAACTAATTTACACTCCCACCAACCGTGTAAAAGTGTTCCTATTTCTCTACATCCTCTCCAGCATCTGTTGTCTCCAGATTTTTTAAAGATCACCATTCTAACTGGTGTCAGATGGTATCTCAATGTGGTTTTAATTTGCATTTCTCTAATACCATTTAGGACATAGGCATAGGCAAGGACTTCATGGCTAAAACACCAAAAGCAATGGCAACAAAAGCTAAAATAGACAAATGGGATCTAATTAAACTTAAGAGTTGCTGCACAGCAAAAGAAACAATCATTAGAGCAAACCAGCAACCAACAGAATGGGAAAAAACGCTTGCGATCCACCCATCTGACAAAGGGATAATATCAAGAATCTACAGAGAACTAAAGCAGATTTACAAGAAAAAAAAAATTCAAAAGTGACTTTGCAAAAGAAGATATTTATGAGGCCAAAAACCATATGAAAAAATGCTCATCATCATTGATCATTAGGGAAACTGTTTTGATTTTTGAGCTCCCCAAATTTGAACAGCTAACCAGATTTCTGGATCAGATGAAGCACAGAGTAGAATTAAATAAGTATGATGTATTTAGAATCTTAACTCATTCACGAGTTCCAAAAAATGAAGTGACCACCTGACAGAATGATCATTGGCTATGATCCCCTGTCCTTGGTGGCAAAATGCACCTAAGCATCTTTAGACAAGCTCTCATGCCTCACAAAGAGAAAGGTTTTGCAACCTGCAGCTACCCAAGCAGGCTGGCCTCCATAGCGTGAGAACATCTGGGAACCTGGAATCCAAAGGTATCATTGGATTTTCAAGACCTCCACAGAAGCTTTGTATCTTGAAGAGGATAGCAGAATTCAAAACCACCAGAATTTGAATTTTTCCAGTGGCAAGTGCAGTCCTATTCTTAAAGGAACAATATGTCACAAGCCAAGTAGACTAGGAATGGCTGGTAACAAATACAAGCAGATAGGGCTACAGCAATTCATTCATCCACTCATTCTTTTATTAATTTACCCATCTACCTACTCACCGTCATGATACAGTGGAAACATTTCTGCCTTTCAAGCTGAAAGGCTTGAGTATATGCTCAAGCTCAAATATGAACATACACTCAACTCAAATTTGACTCTACAAAGTACCAATTCAATGGCTTTGTACTAGTTAGTTAATTGTAAACATCAGTTTCAATAGAAGAGAAATAATTTTTGATTTGTTCAGGATTGTTCTGAAGATTAGAACAACACATGTATTTAATAAACACTTCTTAACTGCCTTCTATGTGGCAGTGAGTCTGCCAAGGGCAGGGAATACAGTAGTGAATAAGAGAAACATGGTTCCTGACCTCAGAAGGTTTGCAAAATGCCTTCATGACTGCATAGGCACATGGGAAGGGCTTTAAAAATGGTTGCTGATGCTGTCACTGTTAATATTTATTAATACAATTAGTATTATTTAATTATTAATACTTAGTAATAATAATTAAATAATACTGAGCTGAGAGCTAGGCATCTCTCTCCATTTAGGGACATACTATACCACTGCTGTCTACAATGTGCCCAGAAATAAAATGAGTTTAAGTGAAGATATAGTTATGAGAAAATAAAGGAAGACAACCACTGAACAGACCCCCGGAACCCACAAACATGACTTGAACTCCACTGGGAAAAACACCTTAGTTTGATATAAAGATGCCAAAGTCTCCTCTGTGGGTCTGGATTCAGGGCTGGGAAAAGATTTCTCAAGTTTAAGGTCGACCAACAAGAGACTTACATTGCTTCAAAACCTTCAACCATTATAGTTGGTGACTTTTTCTGACTCTGTGACCTTTCTTTATTTTCATTAGATGACCAGGGAATAGCACTACTCCCCCGTTTTCAAATCCTGGAGCCCAGCTGATCTTTCTCAGGAAAGAGGACAAGTAGACAATGCCTCTTCATCCAATTATCTATTGCCCAGAGCAGGTGCAAATTTGCTTTTGGGGACCCAAAGGGTAGAATGGAAAGAGGCACTGTGTTTGCAGAAAGAGGGTCACAGCCTGACCAAACAGTGTCTAAGCTGGTCACTAAAATTAATAATGTAGAACTAACTAAAATCAGACAATAGTCAGATATGCATTGAAGAAGGTATTTCATTGTGTAATGAGACCAGATATTCCTACTCCATTCAGATGCATGAGTAGATAGTACAGAAATGAAAACATCATTAGTTACAACAAGTGAAACAAATTAAGAAAGTACTATACTGTGAAGGTATTTTTATATGTCTAATATTTAACTGAGTATTCAGAGTTCCTTCAACATGTAATTGACTACTATTTATTGATGATATATTATACTTTAGCTACTGTCAAACTCCAACAGGAGAAAGAGTACATTTGATTTGAAAATTAGAGTTCACTGCTGACATAAACAGTTTCAGTAGAGAGACAATGACAGAAGTCAGGGTAAAATTGATTTAAGGGAAAATGGCAGATGGAAACAGAGTAAGTAAATATTGCCTCTTCTTTTAAGAGAATGAGAGACTTAGATATGCAGAGAGAGTGAGAGAGAAAGACAGGCAGACAGGTCATGTATTCTCTTCCCCTTTCCAAGTGAAATTCTTATATTGTCAAGTAACTCTACAAATCAATTAGACAAAATATACTAAAAAGTATACAGCCTACATTGTACTAAATCCATAATCCATTTTAATCTATTATTTTCAAAGTATTTTATTCAGTCCCCTCTGGCCTAATTACTACCGTTTCTTTCCTTATAATTACTTTAATATGACTTTTCACAATAGAAACTCAATAAAGTAATTACTGGAAATTAATGGGACATGGACTTATATGTGATGAGAACAAAATTATTAATCTAGCAATGTTAACAGTCTTCACTCTTTTTGCAACCCATCATAGAAAGTTGTGTAATTCAGTTTCTTATTGCTACCCATGACCCATTAATGGATAATAAAATCAACTGGATAAGCCAGTTGATTTTAAATTTTTTTTATGCAAGAGGATATAGTGGAAATGTTAGAGTCTACCACATTACTTTTTTCATCTCTTTTCACTTGTATGTGTATTTTTCTGAATTAAGAAGTATAATGTGTTTCTTTCTGTAAGTGATGATTGAAGGAAGTTTAAAAGCCATACTAAAACTACAAATCTGATTTTCCTTTACTTTCTTCCTAAATGAGAAGAACTGTTTCCTAAATTTAAGGAACTGAAAAAGAGGGAACGTTATATATTTAAAGGCAGATTGTGAAGAAGGAATTAAGGGAATTAATTTGAAAAAAGAAGAGCTGTGAATTAAAGAGAAAAGGGAAATTTAATAAACGGTGATTGTGAGGTACATATTTAAATTACTTTAATGTCTGTTGAAGATCAGAATAAGTAAATAACATATTTTTAATTATTTGGCCTATAAACTTTGCTTCTTGCATGCTCCTCTGAGTCACAGTAATGGGTTTCTAGGTTACTAAAAGCACATATGTGCATATTTACACATATATGCTCACTTATATAAATTAACATTTATCATGATTAGAAAAGATTAGTTAATAGCTCCTTGTGGAAAACGAATTTGTGTGTGCATGCACATGTGTTTTTAAGAGACTATAGTTAAGAGAATAATCTTTGCAGTCAGGCAGAGTTCAGTTAGTCCTCACTTTACTTCTCATGGTATACACTGGGCTGATTATTCAACCTCTGTAAAATCCAATTTTCTTCTTGAGGCCAATTAGGATGTTTTAAAAATCAACTAAGATATTAAAGAACTTAGTAGAACATCCCAGAACCCAGAATACAGTAAGTTATCAATACATGAAAGTGTTTTAGTATTAAAATGATTTTATACATTGTAAAAATGTTCTAAAGCAAATAGCCCAAATATATTTAATCAGAATTAAGAAGAAATTAGAAGATACAAAAGAGAATTTTGCTGGGGTAAGTGATTAGACAAGGACAAGCAACATTCAGAAATTCCATCATTACTGCCAGTTCATGTAACTACTGTATTCATAACAATTTTTAAAATTGACATGTGAAAAGTAAAATGGCTAGATTTTTCCTTGTGATCCAATTTCCAAGAGTAGATGATAATTGAAGCTGTAATTAACTATATAAGCATCCACTGACAGCACAGGAAAGCTCTACGTGTGCATCAGCCAGGTTAAAATATAAGGCAGCAAGACACAGGAATAGGATACTGAAGATTAAGTTTTAACTTATGCATTCTGCATGACACTCATTAAACTACACCATACCATGGAAAAGATAAGCAGACTGGCATACACATTATTTGTTGAATGTTGAATGTGGAGCAATTGGGAAAATTGGGGGTTGAAAAAATCTGATCAAGAAAGTCTAAGAAATTAGTTGCAAAACAAAAATTTGAAATAACTGTTAATGCTTCAAGATCACAGTCCTGTTGTAACTTGCGTAAGTCCTTTCTAATTGGCTTGTCTAGCAAATGCCTCTGTCCAAGAACTTTTAACCCTTGTTCAAACAAGGGTCTGCTTACATGTTAGAGAGACTTATGGTGACCCATGATTCTACCCAGGTGTCCTGTAAAAGGTGAAGTTTCTGAGACATCTTTGAGTTATCTAGTAAATTCATGCTCCAGTGGTATATGATTCTAGATAACTCATAGACATTACAAACAGAAGTCTGTGAGAAAAATACTATCTAGCATGGTACCTGACACACAATAGGTGCTCAACAAGTGTCTGCTGGAGGGAGGCAGGAAAACAGGTACAATAAGACCTATAGTCTTAGGCAACATCTACTCCATTACATTCTGTAATAGAATTTTCCCTCAAATTCTAAAATAAAGATCTGTTTTAATAATTAGAAAATAAACTACAAAAACTTAATTGCTTGTATAAAAAGGTCCATACCAAATATTAGAGTCTCTTGCATTTAAAAGTGAGTAGGCATAAAAGGGCCATTAGTTTATAGTAATACAGGGAAAGGGGAGGTAAAAAAGGATGAAGGAAAAAAGTAAAACTAACTGGATACCACTGAGAGTGGTATGAACACTGGAGAGTGTAAAAGCACCAACTTATTTTGCTGGAAATTGATTATTTAAGAGAAAAAATGAGATTTATGCTTCTGTTCCAATTTGAAGTGTATTTCACAGCAACCATGAGATGAGTTCTATATAGAAGAATTCATCCAGTAGAGACAGAATGAAAGAATTAGATTGCCACTATTTTCCAGCATCTAATAAAATAACTGATTCAAGCAGTCATCAATAAGTGGCAAAAACGCTATGTGCAAAGTGGTTAGAAAAGTTTACAGTTAAGCTTTTTTAATAGGTGTCACCTATCACCATCTGAACTTCATCTCAGCAATACTAAGTGAAAGATATTGTTTACCACCAATGTTGTGAAATGTGAAATATATAACATCACTTGGGAATTAGTCTTGCCAAAAATACATACACATCTAATTAAGATTTTCTTTCTAACTTCTAGTCTAAATGGAGAAATAGGCAAATTAAGTACCTCAAAGGAGCAATCAGAAAACTCTAAACTCGGAAATATGGGATTTTCTACAGGACAATAACCTATCATTTCTACAAGTCAACAGAATGGGAGATAGGAAGAAGGGGTGGAATAAAAAAGAAGGAATCGGGGAAATGAAGAAGGGATGGAGAAGGGTTGGAGGAGGAAGGAAAGAAGAAGAAGGAAGGGAAGGAGGTGGCTCTTAGATTAAAAAGAACCCAAGAAGCAAGAAATAACCAAATACTAGGAATGGATCTTGTTTGGAAGCTTGATTTGAAGAAACCAACTGTTTAGAACAGGCATTTTATCTTTTTTTTTTTTTTAAGAAAATCATATAAATGTGAATTTGAATATGAACTGAGAATTACCTTAAGTATTCCTAATTTTATTTGAAGTGATAATTGAACTGTGATTATGTATTTGGTGGCCTAACAACGACAAAGTGATAGCTCCACGTGTTCTAAAGGGGGAGGATCTATCTATAGTACATGAAGATAGGAAACTCCAGGAAAGGAAGGACTATGTTTATGTCTTGCTATATCCTCAGCACCTAACACAGAACCACAAATAAAAGGGGCTCAGTATTTATTGAATGACTACGCAGGATAGTCTGAGAGGACATCTCAGAAGGTTGCATGAGAGTTTTAAAAAGTGAACAATAGAAAATAAGACTTTTGAGTATGCACAAATTGCTCAAAATGCCTGGAATTTCATAAACACTTGAAAGGAGGAGGAGACGCAGCCAAAATGGTAAAAGGGAAGCAAGTTATCATGTATTCCACATGCTATACTATGACGTTTGTATTTTACACTGTTGGTGGAGGGCAGCCTTCCGAGGGTTTGACTACCTGTAAATTAGAATGAGATCATAGGAAGCTTTCTCTAGAACAGCATTTGTCAACATCAGCACTACTGAGATTTTGACCAGGTAATTCCTTGTTGTTGGGAGTTACCCTATGCCTTTAGATGTTTAACAGCATCCCTAGCTTTTCCCAACAAGACGCCAGTAGTAATGCTCACTTGTGCTAACCAAAAATGTCTCCTTCCATCATTGGTACATTTCACCTGGCAGGCAAAATTTCCCCCAATTGAAAACAATTGTTCTAGAAATTTTGCAAATCACAAGAGTTTAAAACTCAAAGCAGGGAGATGGATTAGAATGCTACTGCAAAAAATGAAGTGAACAACACCTGAACTAATGCAGAAGCCCAGGCAATGGAAGAAAAACTGATCTCAGTAATATTTGAGAGGTAAATATAACATGATCATTATAGGTGGTAAATGAGGTTAACCATGAATCAAAGATAATATCCAATTGAGCAATTGGAAGGTGAGCTAATCATTCAAACAAGGACTAACCTCGAATGAATAAATGAGCCCATAAGTGTGGGCACCTTGAATGAATAAATGAAACCATAAGAGTGGGCTCATTTATTCATTCATCTGACAATTACTTACCATGTTCCTAACCATTCTGTAAGTGCTAATGTTGTGAACAAAACGAATGCCCCTCATCTCATGGAATTTATATTCTAATAGAGAGAGGCAGGAAAGTTCAGGGGTAACATCACTTCTCAAAGTAATAACTGCTAGTCATCACTAGCATGTTTAAGGAACCTGAAACTGGAGACATAGAGTTATTATTAATATCATACAATGGTTTTATCATGAAGGCTTGGAATTGGAAGACCTAATCTTTTATGCCAATCCTGCTATTAATTGGCTGTGCTACTTTGGAAATGGTACTTCACCTCTCTAAGCCTCAGTTTCTGCAATTATAACATGAGGACAGCAGCACTTGCTTAAAAAACTGTTATGTTTCGAACAGAAAAGGATATGTTTATGTTTATGTGTCATGTATATGTGACTGTGTGTATGCAATCTTAGTGCAATGTCTGACACATAAATACTTTATAAACTATTGTAATCATTCAGTTGTGTGAGGAAGGAGAGCACATCGGTATTTAAAAGCCTTTTCCAAGCCATTCAGCACTTACGTTTTTCATGCTTTATGCCTTCATTCAACAACTTTTCATCATGTGCCCACTTTGTGGTTGGTACTATTCTAGGAGCCAGGGATCCAGCAGCGAACAAGGCAGACAAGGTTCCACGCTTCAGCACCAAAGCTGTTCCTGGTAGCCTTATCATTCTCAGCACCTGGGTCTCTTTACTTCACAGCCTATCTGGGAGGCTCCTTGATGTAAAATCAGCAAAATTCCCAACACGGCCTCGCATCGGTCCATTTCAAGGGCTATATATAATAGCTAAAAGCTTCACCAGAGTCTGAGGATATAGAGAAAATCAGACAGCTGGTTCACCCTTGCCAGTCTATGATGGTATTAAGTTCAAAGTTGTTTGAAAGAAAAACAGCTTGACTCTATAGAAAACAATTCCAGTCCACAGTGGCAGCCAAGCTGGAATCTTGCTAAAACTGCATCCTGGGGCCAGTTGTGCTCTAAATAATGATACTTTATGTCCTATGTGGGAACAGTGGGAAGAAAAGCTAAGCGTGGAGAAGAGACTACTGCTGCCTACATATTTGAATCAATGGGTTTTAGGAGAGGAAGGAATGCTAATTGCCATCCCATGTCCACCTTTGGGTGACTACTATGTGTATCTGAGCCAGTGCTTCTCAACCTTGGCCATACATTAGAGTCATCTGGCATGCTTTAAAACTAGGCAGGCCTGAGCCCCACTGCAGAGGTGCTGATTTAATTGGACTAGGGTTGAGCCTGAGTATCAGTACTTTTACAAAGTAATCCAGGTGATTCTAAACCTTATAAAAATCTTTTATGAACCATTAACCAGCATGAACAGAAATCAACATGCAATTTTAACTACAAGGTTTGAAACAAGAGAAAGGTATGAGAAAGTAGAATCAATTCGAAGAAAAACTAAAGTTTATATTTTATCCTCTCCTCCCTGGATCTTCAAATTATCGTTACTTCTTCTAATTCCAAGTTATGATAAAAAATTACAGATTACTGAATAACAACCTAAATTAATAAACAACAGTTTATATTAAGCTAGTAGGTCTCTTTAAGAAACTGTCTTTTTAAAGTACACATAGTATAAACAATAGAAATCCATTTTTTAATTCCTAAAAAAAACTTAGATTTGAAATTTTATTTTCTTGATCCCTATCATTTCTTCACCAAATTTTCTGCTAAACTGATCTCAGCCTCTAATTTAATACACAATGGGTACACTGTACTATAGGATAATTGATACCAAAAAGCAGCCAATTAAAATGGGACTGTAGAAAGAATCTCTCCTTCTGCTGAAGAAGACAAGAGAAAACAATGTAATCCCAGAATTGCTGGCAATCATCATTCCAATAAAAGAAGAGACTTTGCCTGGAAATGTGGCAATCACAAAAGAAAACACAGCTGAGCTGTGGAAAGGGCAAACCTGAGTCCTTGAACTCTGGCTTAAACCTCAGCATCCAGCATGCCCAGTGCTCATTCTGCTCTTGGACTTCTTAGGTAGGTTAATAAATTTCCTATTTTGCTTAAAAATGCATAAAATGAAACTGTAATCTCATAAGAAATGATGGAGAAAAACTGGATTAATAGCACTCCTTGAAAACAAAAACTACAAATAAGGAAAAAGTCATTATTTTTAAATGGACTTACAAAGGGGTGCAATTATAAATTTGAGGCATTATTTTTCTGAAAAAATGTCACAGAAACACTGTAAGACATTGTTCATTTCACTTCTGATCCACTCACAATGAGATCATTTCATTTTCCAATGGTTAACACTACATTTGTATTATATTTCAGCAGCAAATGGCCATTATGTACTCTAACACCATATCTAGGAGAAGATGACATCACTAAGCATGAGAAATATTTGAATGGAGACTACTTTTTCAGGTAAATATCAGTAAACAGCTTCATGTTATAACAATTTTTGCTCCCTATACAACTTTATAAGTGGATAACAAAGATTCTCTATATATTAATATGATTCTAAAATTATTATCATAGAGCAGAATAACCTGGCTAGTCATTAAAACCATAAATGACCAAATTAGTAAATTACTCAAAAGTACTTTATAAAAAATACATATACAAAATAGCACAAGCCCTAATAAAACTGATCTCGAGGCCCAATATTATTTTGAAATCAAGTCTTGATCTAAAGTAAATACACATGAGAAACAAAGACTTGTCTAAGCTGAAAGCATAATATTCTATGATCCTACTTCATGCCAAATACTATTAATTTATAATTGTAAGGTAATATCATAACACTTTATGTAGTATCTTACAGTTTATGTGTCAAGAAGAGATCGCTTCCCTAACTGTAGAAGTTAAGGCTTAGAAGTACTAATAACTCAATCAAGGATGATTATTTAGTAAAAGGTAGAAATGAAATGAAATTAAATTCAAAGTCAGATCTTACTCTGAATATAAAGGTTTTGGTTTTCTAAACTGTACCACAGTGACATTTGAAGAATATTTATAAGTATTTTTAGCAAATAGATTAGTGTATTTTCTTATTTCTTTTATGGGATGAAAGCATTGCTCTCTAACTTATAGAACCAGAGGGATAACTTTATGTTTATTTTATTCTCTAGGAGGAGTAAGTGGGCTGTTTTGCCAGAAAAAGGTCAGAATTTTCTAAGAATTATTATTTTTAGCAATTTCAATAATTCTTCCATTACATCTGTCCACTCAAATTAAAACCACAAAGAGCAAGCTCTTCAAAGCCACTTGAAAGTTCATCATCAAATCTGTATTTCAGCTTCTTTCTATTTAGCCAGATGCTTACAATTATTTAGGTCACTCCAAAACCCCCAAACCACTCACATAATGAATGATATTTACACATCACCCATAGTGGGAACTATAATCTACCTATTTAAATCACCCCATGCCTGGCACAAAGTAGGTACTTGTATATCTTTGTTCAACTAAAATGTTGTTCTCCCCATTACATGTTTTATATCCAAAGTATAATTCTACATTTGTGTAATTATTTGATTAATGTCTAATCCCCCCTTTATACTAGAAATTCCTGAGGGCAACACTGTACATCTTTTTCTATTAGTATTTATGTACCCAAAACACATTGTAGCATGCAGTCTGGCAAAAAGCTGGCCTTTGTTCTGTTATGAAGATTTAACATATAGTCCTTTAGAACACTGGAATAGTTTTAGGCACATGCTAAATACCCTAAGCATTGCTGTCATTATTATTGTTATTGTTTGTTGCATAAATGAATGATTCATTAGCAATCTTACACCAACCTAATTTAGAAGATAAGGCAGCTTTTACAGGCTATATTTTTAGTAGATTTTTTTAAGGCTTAGAGAAATAAGATAAGTTGACCAAAACTACTTGGCAATGATACATTATGTAATGCTCTCTCATAGAAATTAAATGAATCAGAGTAAGGTCTGATTAAGAGAAGGAAGACATATCTAATCTTGGCAGCCCTTAAAATATGAACCAAATAAGAAGCTTGAGACATAAGGAAGACAAACTGAAGATTCAGGAGAAACAGATAGG